>NC_059208.1:10120175-10427675 GCF_020615455.1 Coregonus clupeaformis | reverse complement strand
TTGGTAGTTGAGGTAATATGTACATGTAGGTGAGGGTAAAATTGACTAGGCAATCAGGATAGATAATAAACAGAGTAGCAGCAGTGTTGGTAGTTGAAGTATTATGTACATATAGGTAGGGGTAAAAGTGACTAGGCAACAGGATAGATAATAAACAGAGTAGCAGCAGTGTTGGTAGTTGAGGTAGGTAGCTTAGTGGTTAAGAGCGATGTGCCAGTAACCGAAAGGTCGCTGGTTCTAATCCCCGAGCCGACTAGGTGAAAAATCTGTCGATGTGCCCTTGAGCAAGGCACTTAACCCTAATTGCTCCTATAAGTCGCTCTGGATAAGAGCGTCTGCTAAATGACAAAAAAATAAAAATAAAATAAAAGGTAATATGTATAAATAGGTAGGGGTAAAAGTGACTAGGCAACAGGATAGATAATAAACAGTAGCAGTGGTTTGTGTGTGTGTGTTGTGTTAGTATGCATGTGTGCGCGTGTTATGTGTGTGTGTGGGCATATTTACATTTAGCAGACGCTCTTATCCAGAGCGACTTACAAATTGGTGCATTCACCCTATAGCCAGTGGGTTAACCACTTTACAAATTATTTATTTATTTTTTAAGGGGGGGGGGTAGAAGGATTACTTTATCCTATCCCAGGTATTCCTTAAAGAGGTGGGGTTTCAAATGTCTCCGGAAGGTGGTGAGTGACTCCGCTGTCCTGGCGTCGTGAGGGAGCTTGTTCCACCATTGGGGTGCCAGAGCAGCGAACAGTTTTGACTGGGCTGAGCGGGAACTATGCTTCCGCAGAGGAAGGGAGCCAGCAGGCCAGAGGTGGATGAACGCAATGCCCTCGTTTGGGTGTAGGGACTGATCAGAGCCTGAAGGTACAGAGGTGCCGTTCCCCTCACAGCTCCATAGGCAAGCACCATGGTCTTGTAACAGATGCGAGCTTCAACTGGAAGCCAGTGGAGTGTGCGGAGGAGCGGGGTGACGTGAGAGAACTTGGGAAGGTTGAACACCAGACGGGCTGCGGCATTCTGGATGAGTTGTAGGGGTTTAATGGCACAGGCAGGGAGCCCAGCCAACAGCGAGTTGCAGTAATCCAGACGGGAGATGACAAGTACCTGGATTAGGACCTGTGCCGCTTCCTGTGTAAGGCAGGGTCGTACTCTCGAATGTTGTAGAGCATGAACCTGCAGGATCGGGTCACCGCCTTGATGTTAGCGGAGAACGACAGGGTGTTGTCCAGGGTCACGCCAAGGCTCTTCGCACTCTGGGAGGAGGACACAACGGAGTTGTCAACCGTGATGGCGAGATCATGGAACGGGCAGTCCTTCCCGGGAGGAAGAGCAGCTCCGTCTTGCCAAGGTTCAGCTTGAGGTGGTGATCTGTCATCCATACTGATATGTCTGCCAGACATGCAGAGATGCGATTCGCCACCTGGTTATCAGAAGGGGGAAAGGAGAAGATTAGTTGTGTATCGTCAGCGTAGCAATGATAGGAGAGGCCATGTGAGGATATGACAGAGCCAAGTGACTTGGTGTATAGGGAGAATAGGAGAGGGCCTAGAACTGAGCCCTGGGGGACACCAGTGGTGAGAGCACGTGGTGCGGAGACAGCTTCTCGCCACGCCACTTGGTAGGAGCGACCGGTCAGGTAGGACGCAATCCAGGAGTGAGCCGCGCCGGAGATGCCCAGCTCAGAGAGGGTGGAGAGGAGGATCTGATGGTTCACAGTATCAAAGGCAGCAGACAGGTCTAGAAGGACAAGAGCAGAGGAGAGAGAGTTAGCTTTAGCAGTGCGGAGAGCCTCCGTGACACAGAGAAGAGCAGTCTCAGTTGAATGACCAGTCCTGAAACCTGACTGGTTTGGATCAAGAAGGTCATTCTGAGAGAGATAGCAAGAGAGTTGGCTAAAGACGGCACGCTCAATAGTTTTGGAAAGAAAAGAAAGAAGGGATACTGGTCTGTAGTTGTTGACATCAGTGGGATCGAGTGTTGGTTTTTTGAGAAGGGGTGCAACTCTCGCTCTCTTGAAGACGGAAGGGACATAGCCAGCGGTCAAGGATGAGTTGATCAGCGAGGTGAGGTAGGGGAGAAGGTCACCGGAGATGGTCTGGAGAAGAGAGGAGGGGATGGGGTCAAGCGGGCAGGTTGTTGGGCGGCCTGCAGTCACAAGTCGCAAGATTTTATCTGGAGAGAGAGGGGAGAAAGAAGTCAAAGCATAGGGTAGGGCAGTGTGAGCAGGACCAGCAGTGTCATTAGACTTAACAAACGAGGATCGGATGTCGTCAACCTTCTTTTCAAAGTGGTTGACGAAGTCATCCACAGAGAGAGAGGAGGGGGGAAGTGTGTGTGTGTTTGTTTATGTGTGTATTGGGGTGTCAGTGTGAGTGTGTGTGTGCATAGAGTCAGTGCAAGAGAGTTAGTGGAAAAAAAGGTCAATGCAGGTAGTCCGGGAAGCCATTTAATTTGCTATTTAGCAGTCTTGTTTAGCAGTCTTATGGCTTGGGGGTAGAAGTTGTTCAGGGTCCTATTGGTTCCAGACTTGGTACACTGGTACCACTTGCCATGCGATAACAGTGAGAACAGTCTATGCCTTGGGTGGCTGGAGTCTTTGACAATCTTTTTGGCCTTCCTCTTACATCGCCTGGTAGATAGGTCCTGGATGGCAGGGAGCTCAGCCACAGTGATGCACTGGGCCGTACTCACCACTCTCTGTTGCGCCTTGCAGTCAGGTGCCTTGCAGTTGCCATACCAAGCGGTGATGAAAATGGTCAATATGCTCTCAATGGTGCAGCTGTAGACATTTTTGAGGATCTGAGGGCCCATGCCAAATCTTTTCAGCCTCCTGAGGGAGAAGAGGTGCTGTCGTTCCCTCTTCACAACTGTGTGGGTGTGTGTGGACCATGTTAATTCCTTAGTGATGTGGACTCAGAGGAACTTGAAGCTCTCGACCCACTCCACTACAGCCCAATCGATGTGGATGGGGGCATGCTCGCCGCTCCGCTTCCTGTAGTCCACGATCAGCTCCTTTGTCTTGCTGACATTGAGGGAGAGGTTGTTGTCCTGGCACCAAACTGCCAGGTCTCTGACCTCCTCCCTATTGGCTGCCTCATCGTCATCAGTGATCAGTCCTACCACCGTTCCGTCATCAGCAAACTTGATGATGGTGTTGGAGTCGTGTGAGGCCAAACAGGGAGTACAGGAGGGGACTAAGTACACACACCTGAGGGGCCCCCGTGTTAATGGTCAGCATGGCGGATGTGTTGTTGCCTACTCTCACCGCCTGCGTGCTTCCCATCAGGTAGTCCAGGATCCAGCTGCCGAGAGAAGTGTTCAGTCCCAGGGTCCTGAGCTTGGTGATGAGTTTGGAGGGGACTATGGTGTTGAATGCTGAGCTGTAGTCAATGAATAGCATTCTTAGATAGGTATTTGTTTTGTCCAGGTGGGTGAGGGCAGTTTGGAGTGCAATAAAGATTGCATCATCTGTGGATCTGTTGGGGCGGTATGCACATTTGAGTGGGTCCATGGTGTCTGGGATGATGGTGTTGATATGAGCCATAATCCGATTTTCAAAGCATTTCATGGCTATGTATGTGAGTGCTATGGGGTGATAGTAATTTAGGCAGGTAACCTTGGCGTTTTTGGGCACAGGGACTATGGTAGTCTGCTTGAAAATGTCAGTGAAGACACTTGAGTACGCATCCTGATATTCCGTCTGGCCCCACTGCCATGCAAATGTTAACCTGTTTAAAGGTCCTACTCACATCAGATATGGAGAGCAAGATCATACAGTCATCTAGAACAGCTCTCATGCATGGTTCAGCGTTGCTTGCCTCGAAGTGACCATAGAAGGAATTTAGCTTGTCTGGTAGGCTTGCGAGGCTGGGCAGCTCGCAGCTGGGTTTTCCTTTGTAATCTGTGATAGTTTGAAAGCCCTGCCATATCAGTTGAGCGTCAGAGCTAAATGGGTAGTAGGAAAAAACTTGAGACTTCCTTAATATTAGATATTCGCACCAGCTTTTCTTAACAAAGAGACACACACCTTCTCCCTTCATTTTACCCGAGTCTGCCGTCCGGTCTTGACGATACATAGAAAAACCAACGAGATGTACAGTATATTATCTATGTCCACATTCAGCCACGACTGATATTACAGTTTTTCAAGTCCTGTTGATAGGATGGTCTCAAACGGAACTCATCCAGCTCATCCAAGACTTAATATTCTTGGCTCCTCGAGGAACATAGGGCCTCTGTAGTAAGGTTTTCCATTGCCACTGGTCTTGGGTTGGTTTCTTTGCACTCTGGCCATGGATGTTCTTGAGTTCTGTGTTGAGTTCTTGAGACATCTGTGCCAGGTAAGGGTCAGGTCAGGTCAACTCATTAGCAACCTCTTTAATCACCATTTGTCACGCTCGTAGGAGGAAGTGGACCAAGGTGCAGCGTGATATGCGTACATACTTATATTTATTAGAGTACCACACGAACAAAACAACAAAACGATACGTGAAGTCCTAGGTAACAGACACAAACCATACACGGAACAAGATACCACACCACACAAATGCCAAACGACTACCTAAGTATGGTTCCCAATCAGAGACAACAAGCAACAGCTGAATCACGTTGCCTCTGATTGAGAACCACCCCGGCCAACATAGAAACACAAAACATAGAAACTAACACCCTGGCTCAACATTAAAGAGTCCCCAGAGCCAGGGCGTGACAGTACCCCCCCCCCCAACCAAACACCACATGGGAGGGACCGGGTGGGCATTCCACCTCGGCGGCGGATCCGGCTCCGGGCGTGACCCCCACCCTCTAACAACCCCTCCGTAGTGCCCCTGGTCTGGTCCCGCTGGCTGGAGCTGGACTGGACATCGGTGGAGCGGATTGCTTAGGCTCCGGTGTGGAGCAGCTGACCGGTACCTGACCAGGCACCTGTGAAACGGGCACGGGCTGTGCCGGACTGACGACGCGCACCACAGGCTTGGTGCGGGAAAAAGGGACGGGCCGGACCGGGCTGACGACGCGCACCATTGGCTTGGTGCGGGGAGCAGGGACGTGCCGACCGGGCTGACGAAGCGCACCACTGGCTTGGTGCGGGGAGCAGGAACAGGCCGGACCGGGCTGACAACGCGCACCACAGGCTTGGTGCGGGGAGCAGGAACAGGCCGGGCCAGGCTGGCGACGCGCCCCATAGGCTTGGTGCGGGGAGCAGGAATGGGCTGGACCGGGCTGACGAAGCGCACCACTGGCTTGGTGCGGGGAGCAGGAACGGGCCGGACCGGGCTGACGATGCGCACCACTGGCTTGGTGCGGGGAGCAGGAACGGGCCGGACCGGGCTGACGATGCGCACCACTGGCTTGGTGCGGGGAGCAGGGACAGGCCGAGCCGGGCTGGCGACGCGCACCATAGGCTTGGTGCGAGGGGCAGGAACAGGCCGGGCCGGGCTGGCGACGCGCACCATTGGCTTGGTGCGAGGGGCAGGAACAGGCCGGGCCGGGCTGGCGACGTGCATCACAGGCTTGGTGCGAGGGACAGGAACAGGCCGGACCGCACTGGGAACACACACCACTGGCCTTATACGGGGATCAGGAACGGGCCGGACCGGACTGGCAACACACTTCAGTACCTCTCGCCGTGCCTCTAGATTGAGAACCACCCCGGCCAACATAGAAACACAAAACATAGAAACTAACACCCTGGCTCAACATTAAAGAGTCCCCAGAGCCAGGGCGTAACACCATTTTATATTGATGTGGATATTATTGAATTAGGTTATTATGGTTTAATTATGGTTTGCAGTCAGGGTACTAAAAACGGTTTTCTCATGTTTAGAACTTTCTTCCTGGGTGAATTTCCAAACAACCTTCCTAACCAGAGAGAGAGAAGGATCGGAGAGGTAGGAACTGGACTGTGTCCAATGTATATTGATTTGCGGGTCTACCTTGTCCTCTGTTCGTGATATTGGTGTAAAGGCATTGCAAGAGAATGTCTACAAACAAATGGTCTTCTTCATTGATTGTGACAGCGCTATTGTGCTTGATGGACAGGAACTAATTTCTCCATCATACACACGCAAATAAATCAAAACAATGGGACCACGTAAGTGGCTGATTAGGACCACCAGGTGTGTGAGCAGACCCTATAAATGCTAATGTTTTGGGGATTTGTATAGAGGATGGTTATGAATGTCTGTGGGTTGTGGGTTTCAAGGGTTCTGTATTCTACGTACATGAGGGTTTTCTCTGTTTTCACTACGTTTTTATACTTTTTTTGTGATATTAAAGAGGGTGGTTATGAAAGCTATAGCTGTCGGTTGGGTTTCAAGTGTGTTTGTGTTTTTGTTTCTTATTTTTGAACAACTGAAAATGTACCACTTGAAATGATCAGCGTAAACAATATATTATTACTATGAATAACAATCTATATTATTATTATTGACACGGTCTACGTCGTGCAATGGATATATGAACTCACAGTTCCATTGACTGAGAGTATTTGTTCATGGTAATGGATTTCTGTAAGGGAAAATTCACCTATTCAAGTTGTGTTTTGAGTGGGTTGTTTGTTGTTTTCTAAATGATAATAACTTATTATTATTCATGAATTCAAAAGGCCCTTATGTAAAGTGAACAAAATCACAATTGGATACACAATTGATTTACAGTATATTTTGATACAAGCCTGGAAATACTGTTGATGATATAGACTACGATGTTCTTACTTGGATATTAATTGATGTGACATCTCTCTTTCTGTACAAATGACATTAAGAATAGGAAATGTTAGATTTGATTGCCATCGTCAAGGACGTCTGTCTCCTGATTGACCATAAGGATAAGAAGTTGGAGGGCCATCTTTCAATAAAGAGAGAATGTGCAACAACATGAGGAAAAGACAAGCAGACAGAGAAGAAGTCAAGAAGAAGAAACTATACCAGTATCTACGGTGGCCGAGAAGTGCAAAGCAACATTACAAAGAATGAAACACTTTTACAAAGCTCGAGACAAATTTACATTTTGGAAAACAAATTAACATTTTGGAAAACAAATTAACATTTTATAAAACAAATTAACATTTTAGAAAACAAATTAACATTTTATAAAACAAATTTACATTTTAGAAAACAAATTAACAAGACGCAAAACACTTTTACCAGTCCCGAAACAAATTTACAAATGACAGATTCGTCACGGAAAGGGAATGTACCATATACCGGAAGTGACACGGAAGTGATGAGCGTGGTCTTTTCGTGTTGTTTATGGTGACCGCCCGAACATGGACTGCGGCCGAGGGATGTTTTGCCCGTTTTGTGGCAAACACATGAACAGCTTAACGCGGTTTTGCTTTACGTGTGGTCGGTGTTTGGAGTTTTTAAAGGACGCGGACAAGACGGAAACATTGGAAACACAGGGGACGTCTCGACAGCCGGACAGTGCTATGCAAAGTAAGTTTAGCAAAACCAAAACGCTAGCTAAGGACAGTAACGCTAATGATTTTTTGAGCGGCTTCTAACTTTCTGTTTCGGAACTCTGTCCATTTCTGCAGAACAACCATGCACATCATACAAACAGTTCATGGAGTACAGAAGCTCGAAATCAAAAGAACGACAGTCTTTTAACTATGGGCCAAAAGGAAGATATAGGCCTAAAGAAAGAACACGTCCAGGTAAGGTGTACTGACCGTCCTATACAATTTTGCAATGCTCTATATGTATTTGTGTGTTTGTGTATATTTATTTTACCTATGTATACATTAATTATATCTTTGTTATTTTACTAGATAAACGTAGGATTGATGGTGCCAAGTGGAACTGATTTAAAACCTCTAAGAGGGAAAACACTACAGTTATTTACAGACCCAGAGGTAGCAGCACCTGATCTACTGAAACAAGCTGTCCAGAAAATGACAACATTTAACAAGGACATGCACGAAGGACCTTATGTCCTTTTGTATCCAGACTGCTCAGAGGTGGTTCATGTGCCTGGGTCAGAAAGGCCATTCAAATTGGCAGAATATAAAAAGGAAATAGGAAAGGCATATTCCAGGATCACTTTTTTCATTTGCCTAGAAAAACACTATAAAAGAGGTTAGTGGATCTCATGATTCAATATGTTTACATATTTAGATACTCTGCTGGAGGATAGATAATGGTTGTTTGAATTATTTTTTTCAGTGGATGATACCTCAGACTCTGATTCTGAAATTGTCATCACAACAAGGAGCACAGCTGAACTCAATCGTGCTGACACTTTGGTACATCAGTTATTTCTCTTTTTTAAATGTTTATGTATGTTTGTATTTATTCATTTTCATATAATTTATTAATTAGATGTACATTGGATTTTAAGCATAAAATCAATGTCCTGGTCAATATTTTAGTGGAAAAGGCTTGTTTTGATTATTTTGCAGTAACTATTATACAGTAACACAGACAACCATTCAGCATTGATATATACTGTATGTGGTAATGGAAAAATAATGGAACCTGTTGAAAGTTGTTGATCATTTTATCCGTTTCCTCTCAGGTTTTTGAACCACAAAATCGAAGTACTCCCAAACACAAGCTGGACGATGAAAGGTAGGTGTTGCACACTTGGACACAAAGGAATTTTCACACGTGCAATAATAATTCATATTTTGTTGGGCTACAGTGCTTTCACTACCAGGTAAAGTGCAATTTCACCTTTTTTTAAATTTAACTCACAAAACTGATAAAACTACTAGCAGATATTTCACTACTTATTCACATACACATTATACATACATTTATATTGCTGCACATAAGCTCAACGTTGCTACATGCTATCAGCTGTTTCTGTAACTGACTGCGGTGCCCCCTCGCTCCCTACCTAAAGGACCCACAGCTGCCTGTGTGAGCAGAGCTTTACAGAATAAACCCACTGAAATACAGTTGCTCTTGCAGTTGAATAAACAAAAATTAACCAAACCATAAAAAAAAACACGTGAGAATGAAGTGGGGGATATCCACTGTCCATTCATGTGTCCCACATCACTGTCGATCCTGCATAGGTACTATAGGCCTTTACTGAAGTGGCACGGTCATCCAGAACCAACTTAAAGAACTCCAACACGTTTCGGCATCTAGCCTTTGTCAGGGAGTCAAATAGATGTAATGAGAGACACTGGGTTTTTTCTAGTGGTAATCCACCAATAGGAAACATGGGACACATCCATATACATAATGTTTACATGATTTGACTATTGTAGGCCTGAAGGACACCTACTGGTTTTAAGATGTCTACAACACCTACTCTAGCCCAGAACACCTTGGACACTAGAAAAGACCCATTGTCTCTCATTTCATCTGTTTGACTCGCTGACGAAGGCTAGATGCAAAAAACGCATTAAAGTTCTTTTAAATTGGTTCTGTATGGCTTGGCCACTTGCAATACAAGCATTTTAATAGTTAAAAAATAGTAGTTTGAGCTTTCTTTTATTTTATACCTTTTCCATTAAAAAAGAAACTCAAACTAACTCAGATTTGAGTCCAGGAAGCGCTCCTATCCACATGTTCTCAAAATAATCTTTTTTTAAATACATCTTTCTGTTCCCTCTACTACTACATGCTACTCAAAGCTACATTATAGCCTTTATCATGGAGCTAATCATTTTAATATGTTTTATCATGTTTCAGAGATGCACCAGGACAATCAACAATTCAGCCTGGACAGGTAATTGTCACGATCGTCGAAAGGAGCGGACCAATACGCAGCGCGTGGAGTGAACATGATGACTTTATTTATTAAAGCAACCACGAAAAACAACAAACAAATGACGAAGTGAAGTCCACAGTCGCAATGACTGAAACATGGAACAATAACCCACAATAAACACAAGAAAACCTACAGCTTAAATATGGCTCCCAATCAGAGATAACGAGCCGACAGCTGACACTCGTTACCTCCGATTGGGAGTCATTAACTACAAACAAGGAAACAAACCACAACCTAGAAATAGACCCAACAGAACTCCCCCCATAGAAATAACCGTGACAGACCTGCAAACCTAAAAATCACCCAAAACCCCACAACCAACATACACCCTGGCTCAAATACACAAGTCCTGGAGCCAGAGTGTGACAGTACCCCCCCCTAAAGGTGCGAACTCCGGGCGCACCAGCATACGCTCTAGGGGAGGGTCTGGGTGGGCGTCTGTCCACGGTGGTGGCTCTGGCCCCGGTCGTGATCCCCACCCCACCACAGTCACAAACTGCTTAGTAGGCAGTACCGGACTAAGGGACAGCACCTGACTAAGGGGCAGCACCGGACCAAGGGGCAGCACCGGACCAAGGGGCAGCACCGGGCTAAGGGGCAGCACCTGACTAAAGGGCATCACCGGACTGAGGGGCAGATCCTGGCTGGCTGGCTCAGGCGGATCCTGGCTGGACGGCTCTGGCGGATCCTGGCTGGCAGAAGGCTCTGGCTGATCCTGTCTGGCAGAAGGCTCTGGCTGATCCTGTCTGGCAGAAGGCTCTGGCTGATCCTGTCTGGCAGAAGGCTCTGGCTGATCCTGTCTGGCGGAAGGCTCTGGCTGATCCTGTCTGGCAGAAGGCTCTGGCTGATCCTGTCTGGCGGACGGCTCTGACGGCGTTGGGCAGACGGGCAGTTCAGACGGCGTTGGGCAGACGGACAGTTCAGGCCCCGTTGGGCAGACGGCAGACTCTGGCCGTCTGAGGCGCATCGTAGGCCTGGTGCGTGGTGCCGGAACAGGAGGTACCGGGCTGAGGACACGCATCTCAGGGCTAGTGCGGAGAGAAGCAACAGGGCTTGCTGGACCCTGGGAACGCACATGACGCCTAGTGCGGGGAGCCGGAACAGGGCATGCTGGACCCTGGGGACTCCCATAACGCCTAGTGCGGGGAGCCGGAACAGGGCATGCTGGACCCTGGGGACTCCCATAACGCCTAGTGCGGGGAGCCGGAACAGGGCATGCTGGACCCTGGGGACTCACCTCACGCCTAGTGCGGAGAGCAGGAACAGGCCGGGCGGGGCTGGCGACGCGCACCGTATCCCTGGTGCGAGTGGCCGGAACAGGCCGGGCCGGGCTGGCGAAGCGCACCCTATCCCTGGTGCGTGGAGTCGGAACAGGCCGGGCTGGGCTGGCGACGCGCACCGTATCCCTGGTGCGAGTGGCCGGAACAGGCCGGGCCGGGTTGGCGAAGCGCACCGTATCCCTGGTGCGAGGAGTAGGAACAGGCCGGGCTGGGCTGGCGACGCGCACCGTATCCCTGGTGCGAGTGGCCGGAACAGGCCGGGCCGGGTGGCGAAGCGCACCGTATCCCTGGTGCGAGTGGCCGGAACAGGCCGGGCTGGGCTGGCGACGCGCACCGTAGGCTTCGTATGAGGCTCAGGAACAGGCCGGGCTGGGCTGGCGACGCGCACCGTACACTTAGTGCGAGGGACCGGAACAGGCCGTACCGTACGGGGAACACACACTACTGGCTGCACCACGGGACTAGGAACGGGCCGGACCGAACTGGTTACACACCCCAGTACCTCACGCCGTGCCTCAACACTTTCCTTCCCTGCTTTACCCAGTTGCCCCCTTGACCTGGTAGCCCACTGAATCCGTCCCTTCTCTGCCTCCGTCAGCCCCCTTAACCTGGCAGCCCTCTGACTCTGCCTTGTGGCAGCCTCCTGCTGCTCCGTCGCCCAAGCCATGTGCCCCCCAAAAATTTCTTGGGGTTGCCTCTCGTCCTTCCGACGATGATGGCCCTGCTGATGCCGTTGCTCCTCTCGCCGTCGCCTCTCCACCGTCTCGTTCCATGGTCGGCGATCCATACCATCTAGGATCTCCTCCCAAGTCCAGGACCCTTTACCTTCCACCAGTTCCTTCCATGTCCAGACCCTTTGTTCCTGGACGCGCTGCTTGGTTCCTTTATGGTGGGTTATTGTTCCATGTTTCAGTCATTGCGACTGTGGACTTCACTTCGTCATTTGTTTGTGGTTTTTCGTGGTTGCTTTAATAAATAAAGTCATCATGTTCACTCCACGCGCTGCGTATTGGTCCGCTCCTTTCGACGATCGTGACAGTTGTGATGTCACGAGAGGCTGTGTCCTGGAGGGACGTTACATCCCCCTGAGGTGGCTGCAAACCCAGACAGCTATGGCTCCATCTGCTGGTATGGTCAGGAACTCCACCCCTCTATGGCCAATCTTCCCACGCAGCTGAAACAAATCAGGAGCTGATGAGCTGAAGGTTTGTTGAAGGGAAGAGACACGGTCTCCAAGCTGGGCTCTCTGGAGGACAAGAGTGCTGCACGTCCACTTCCATGAGGAATATAAGGATTTGGAGATACTTACCTTTGGGAAATACTCACCTTTGGATATATGCACCTGTGGAAATACGTGTGGGACATTTGGAAGGACGTTTTGCTGGGTTGGCCACTAGCTGCAACGTGGAATACAGTAAGGCTGGGGAAAAGTTATTTGAGCGAGGGAGAGTTATGATTTTGGATGTGGAAGAGACATCCCTGAACTGTTAACCCTTAAAGAGCCACCAGAGAACAGAATTGTGTTATACTTTCGTTAGTTTCCCAAGACCTTTAATAAAATCCTTGTTTTGGTTGAACCTGGTCTCCTTGCACTACTTGAGCAATCCCGCTGAAAGCTGTGTAGCCTCTCGTGACATCACAGATGGTGGAGAATACGGGCACGCTCAAGCGTTAATAGTGCATGTCAGAGGAGGATACCGAAGGTTTGATCACCCAGTTTTCCAAGTTGGCCGTAGGCTCCCCGCCCGACTGAAATGGAGGACATATTGAAAGCCCTTGTTGCTGGCCAGCAAGCCCAGATGCAAGCAAACGTGGCTCTCTTGGAGGAGCAAAAGAAAGCCAACCTTCTGAAGGCAGAGGAATTGCAGTTGCAGAGACAGAGGGTTGTCCAAAATACCCGCCCAATAAAGGCAAGTGACTTTATATCTAAGATGGGAGCTACCGATGACATTGAGGCATACCTGCATGCATTTGAGGCCACGGCCACTAGGGAAGCCTGGCCCAAGCAACAGTGGGTTGGTCTGTTAGCCCCCCTTTCTAACCGGGGAATCGCTGAATGCTGTCCGGGACCTGGGCCCTGACCAGGTTACTGACTATGATGCCCTGAAGTCTGAGATCCTCAGCAGATATGGACTCACAAAAGTTTGGTATGGCCCAGCGCTTTCACAGCTGGACCTTCCAACCAGACCAACCTCCTCGGGCGCAGATGCATGAACTTGTCCGAATCGCAAGGAAATGGCTGGATCCGCAGAGGAATACAGCAGCGGCGGTGGTGGAGGCCGTTGTGGTGGATCGTTACCTACGCGCCCTGCCTTATGAGGCAAAACGGTTCATCAGTCAACAGGCCTTGACCACGGCTGATCTGACCGTGGAAGCTGTGGAAAAGTACCAGGCCACAGCGGAGATGCTGAATGCTTCCCGAAAAGACCCCAGGAGGGCGGCCCCACCACAAATGGGAAGAACCCGTCCAAAGGACCCCAAGGTCTCGAACCCAGCCACGTCAGGACTTATCCCGGCTCAGGGGGAGCCAGAAACCAGGCGGGTCCAAGAAGAGTACACCAGGAGGGGGAAACTCGACAGTGTTACCGGTGTGGGGAGATGGGACATATCTCCTGGCAGTGTGGGAAACCAGCCGATGAACCTATGCCCACTGCGGAGTCCTCCAGCTCAGCACCCACACACCGTGTTGCCTCGCTCTTGGGAGTCGTAGATGGCGGCCCAGATCGACCCCCCACCTGCCCGGTAACTGTGAATCACCATGATGTGGAGGCCTTACTGGATTCTGGTAGCCGGGCCACCCTGGTGCGTAAGGATTTGGTGGGCCCAACGTGTCTGACCCCGGGGAAAGTCCTCCCAGTTTCCTGTGTCCATGGGGACACCAGAGAATACCCCATTACTGAACTTACAATGACCAGCACACGGGGAACCATACACACGACGGCGGGGGTGGTTGATTCCCTCCCCGTCCCGGTCCTAATTGGACGAGACTGCCCAGCCTTTTACCCACTCTGGAGAGAGTCTCAGGAGAGGATAACCCGAGTACCTCGGAAACGGAGAGGCAAGACTCATCCTGGGAAGGCTCCGGTGCAATCCTCCGAGTTACTCACTCCCGCCCGGGCTCTGATAGGGATGGCAGGTGCCCAGACCGACACAGAGACGGAGCTACAGAATCTGGACAAAGAACTGTCTGGTCTGAAGGGGACCGCTGAGAGGTATCGTTTGTTAAAGCAACAGTTAGACATGAAGACAGAAGAGTTAGATATCCTCCAGGCTAAACTCCAACAGAGCTCCTTCCCTAAGCAACAGGAGGAGCTGGAGAGGCTGCGCAGGACCATCGAGGAGTGTGAGGAGACCCTGCGCAGTAGTAAGGAGGTCCAGAAGAAGGCAGAGGAGAAGTACAAGGTGTTGGAGAAGAAGATGAAGAATGCGGAGGCAGAGAGAGAGAAGGAACTGAAAGCTGCTCAACAGAAGCTAAACTCTGCTAAAACCAAGGCTGATGCGTTCAGTAAGAAACTCAAGGAGAGACAACAGGAGGCTGAGTCCCTGGTCCTAGAGTTGGAGGAGTTGAAGAGAGAGCAGTCTGGCAAGCACCACGGCAATGCGGACGCCCTCTCCCGGCGTGATGCCTTCTTCGCTGCCTTTACCCGACGAGGACGTCGGTCCCGAGGAGGGGGATGTGTGATGTCACGAGAGGCTGTGTCCTGGAGGGACGTTACATCCCCTGAGGTGGCTGCAAACCCAGACAGCTATGGCTCCATCTGCTGGTATGGTCAGGAACTCCACCCCTCTATGGCCAATCTTCCCACGCAGCTGAAACAAATCAGGAGCTGATGAGCTGAAGGTTTGTTGAAGGGAAGAGACACGGTCTCCAAGCTGGGCTCTCTGGAGGACAAGAGTGCTGCACGTCCACTTCCATGAGGAATATAAGGATTTGGAGATACTTACCTTTGGGAAATACTCACCTTTGGATATATGCACCTGTGGAAATACGTGTGGGACATTTGGAAGGACGTTTTGCTGGGTTGGCCACTAGCTGCAACGTGGAATACAGTAAGGCTGGGGAAAAGTTATTTGAGCGAGGGAGAGTTATGATTTTGGATGTGGAAGAGACATCCCTGAACTGTTAACCCTTAAAGAGCCACCAGAGAACAGAATTGTGTTATACTTTCGTTAGTTTCCCAAGACCTTTAATAAAATCCTTGTTTTGGTTGAACCTGGTCTCCTTGCACTACTTGAGCAATCCCGCTGAAAGCTGTGTAGCCTCTCGTGACATCACACAGTAATAAGGCAGAGTGTGGCAGCATGACATTTCTTGCTTTCAGTGTTGTTGTTTCAGACATTTTTAATCTTTTTTTTCAGATAGTAATATCTGATGCTGAGGATCTGGATCCACCGGAAGCAAATCCAGAAAAAATGTCTTGCTACAGGTAAGTAAAAAAAAAGAAAAGATAATGACTGACATAATTTAAATGTATTGAACTGATTACATGGGGGAAGACATTTTTGTTTGTAAGATGTTTTAACATGGAAATGGCAATTTCCCAACAGTAAATACACAGACCTGTATTCACCAAATGTTGAGCAGGAGGACGAAGAGCCGGTTGCTGTCAATGTGAAGAATTTCCAACACACAGCAATGTAATATGCTTTTGACTATAGCACTCCAGTTTTTTCACTGTACAATAGTTCTTGTATATCTGGAATATCCACAAATGAATTAACTTTTTGTCATTACAGGGAGGAGACGGACATTGCATTACCTGACATCGTAGCAAACCTGTCTCTTCCTATTGATCATAGAAAAGTCAGCCGGTTTAACATCTCAAGGGATAATGTTTGGGATGGGGCAGTCAGAGGTTTCAAGCGTACAACATATTCTGAAACCTGTGACATGCTGGTGAAATTTACTGATGATACTGGTGTTCTGGAAGAGGGAATTGACACTGGTGGTCCAAGACGAGAGTTTTTAACTCTACTGATGAAACACCTAAAAGACCGGCCCATTTTTGATGGACCAGAAGGACATCGGTTCTTGGTCTACAATGCAAAGGGTATGCATATTGGTTGGATGTGTACTATAGGCTACTAATGGTTGGTTAATGCTCATTGACCAGATATATCACATGACATATGCTTGCATATTACAGTATATACAGTAATGCATTGTTTTAATTTTGCAATATGAATTCATTCACAGCTGTTAGGGAGGATGAATACTACTTGGCAGGAAAGATGATTGCTGTGTCAGTTGTGCATGGAGGTCCAGGACCCCATTTCCTGTCAGAAGATCTTGTACATTATCTTGCAGGCCAGCCTTCATTCAAAGCAACAAATAATTTAATAACTGATGAAGAAATAGGGAAAGCTTTGCAAGAGGTGAGAATAGCATAAGGGTATGGTAGGGCAGAGTTTTTCATACTTACTGCAGTGTTTTTGAGACAATGTTTACTTCCTATATCACGTGCGGAATATATTTAATTAATGTATTAGTTTTTGATAGTGTAAGATTACACCTTGCTATGTACGTTATTAAAAAAATAGGCAAGGAGATACAGTGCATACAGTTATTGACTGGGGTGTTTTTGCCCATTTTCATGTCTTTCAGATTGAGAATGCTGCTTCATTGGATGCTCTGCAAGAATGTATGATGAGACACAGCACAATGTTACAGACAGCAGGTTGTCTGAGACATGTGGCTACTGTGGAAGAAAAGAAAGAAATCGTGTCAGACTACCTCCAATGGTATACCATTGACCGCAACTCATCTGTAATTGACAGGTAAGATGATATTTGTAGTGATGAGATTTTTATTTATTTATGTATGAATTTTTTGTTTGAAATGCCTCATGGTCCCCATCTTTGGTTTATGCAAGTATGTATATCTGTTATCAATTTGTCCTTAATCAGAATTTGTACCTTAGTGTATTTCAACGGATATGTGATGTCACTTCATTCTGTGTCAAACTACAGTGCCTTCATTAAGTCTGCACACCTTTATAGATTCAATTTAAAATATATTTAAATCCTTTTCCTCATCAATCTACACACAATACATCATAATGACAAAGCAAAAACAGAAATTAGATCTTAGGTTTCTCCTCCTGACTAACTCTTCCATAGAGGAAAATCAGTCCAGTTACCCCTTAAAGTGATCCATCCACCTCTGCTGCACATCTGGCAGCAGAGTGATGGTTTGAGGCTCACTTTACCCATCAAACCCTTGATGACTTGCTGCTGTTTATCCAACCACCTGCTCCATACTGTAGCAGTGTCATTTACATATGGATCTATTTCTGCCCTCAGTTCTCATAGAGATCCTGACATGCAGAGAGGTTTTAGTATCTCTTGTAAATGTCCCTGAAAATCAGATATAAAGAGTGTGGTGATGTTGTGTGTAAAGCCTGTAGCTTCATACACGAGGAATCCAGGCTGGAATTACTTCCAAAGGTGCTTCAACAGTGTACTGAGAAAATTGTTAATTAACTTGTGCGAATGTGATATTCCAGTTTTTAATTTTTATTAAATTTGCTACAATTTCTAAAAACTTGTTTTTGCTTTGTCATTATGATGTATTGTGTGTAGGCTGATGAGGAAAAATATTAATATTACTATTTTAAATTGAATCTATAACGAAACAAAGTTGTGAAAAAGTGCAATGGGTGTGTAGACTTTCTGAAGGCATCGTGTGAGTGCTCAAGCCACCCATCCGTCTGTGTCATTCCAGTCTTTTGTTTCTGTGTGTTATACTTACAGTTTGTAACAATTAACGTTTAATATGCAAAAATAGGGTTTTTGAAATCAATTTTCAACAATGTTAAGGTGGATAGTAATTGTAGAGAAGAGAATATTTAATCGTTTTCTTTAGATAATTTTAAATTCAATTGGCACTACACAGCAGTGAAACAATGTTTGTGTTCACTCTGTAGATTCAGAGATGGTCTTTCAACCCTGGAGTTTTTGACTGCACTACAGCAACACCCTACTTTGCTGGCCCCTGTCATGTGCCACTCTGAAAGGCGACTCACTGCTTTTGAGCTTGAGAGACTCTTCAAACCTGACCTCAGTCCTTCGGGGAGTAATCGAAGACTTAAAGAAAGTCAAACCATGGCCTACTGGGCAGACTATCTCCTTGATTGTGAAGGTTTGTTAGTTTGTTTTTTATAACTAGTTAAGAAAACACATGGCAGTGATGCATCTGAATTGTTTTTCTTTGCAGAAGGCCAGGCTGCTGTGTCTGTGGAAGATGTTTTGATGTTTGCTACTGGGCTGTCTTCACTTCCCCCATCTGGCTTGGAACCACTGCCTCAAATAGAGTTCCTGGAGGACTCTGCGTTCCCAATGGCAAATACATGTTCAAACTCCTTGAGATTACCACTCCTAGACTCATACACTTTGTTTAAGTCACAAATGGACTTTGGAATTCAAAATAGTCCAGGATTCGGCTGTTTCTAAGCTATATGATGGATGACCCCTAGAGTTAAGACTCTGAAAAAGTTGTTGTTGTTAAAGGTTAGGGTTGGGCATCATTTAGATTTTAACGATTCTGATTCCAATTCCGATTCTTCCTTTTGATTCCGGTTCTTATCGATTCTCGATTCCGATTCTTTGAGTGGTGGAGTTGAAACGGGTCACATGCTTATTTCACAAATAAGAGGAAAGTTTTATTTTGATTCAAAGGTGGGTTGCAGTTTGACGGGGCTTTTTCAATGTAAAATAAAGCCACACTAGAGCACCGCTTACTGTGCTCCATGGCTGCAACACAACAAGCACCTGGCCGCTACAGAAACCAAAACTTGCGATCAGATTTGAAACCCAATCCTCCAAAACGATTCCAATAAAGAAACAATTCCGATGGAATCGTAATTTTTTTAACTATTCCAAGTAGGAATTGGTTCTTGATGCCCAACCCTATTAAAGGTGCACTTTTAAAGTGCAGTTGCCAAAGTTGTTTTTATAATGTTACTGTATGTGAGCATGTTCTTTTCTCACAGTAAACATTTTGAAAATGTTTTAGATCCATTACTCTCAATACTACAAAAGTGTAATAAATACTGATTACTATTTTTGATTAATTTACTTCACACTTAAAAACAATTAAGCTTTGGGTGACAGATTCATAAATATTGTGTTCAGACAGACAGCAGTATTCCACCACTACAAAAAACCCTCCCTTTTTGATCATTTCATAGCTGAGCCATTTCTTTTAGTTTCATGTACAGTTCGGATGCAGACTCCCAGTTGTCTGGCTTCTGTAACTGATTGTGTTCCATGGCAAAGTCCAAGTACTCCTGCATGTTTGGGTCCCCACAAGGAGTCATTGACAGGCTAGCCTCAGGAAGGGCATCCAGTTCAGCTTGTTCACTTTGAAATCCGCAGTCTCTGGAGCCAAACCTATGTTAAATAGAATACATAATTGCATTTATTTTCAATTAAGCTAAAACGTTACATTAATGCGTTTATCTGTTTATTATCACCAATGTATCACCTGTGTGGTAAGTAGTAGAGTTCATTGGGCACTCCTCCTGGACATGCTGCTGTTCTGGAAGGGCGAATCCTGTGGCTGTTCCACAGTCTCACACACTCATCCAAGTCCTTCTGAATAACATCACCAAAGCAATATCTCAATAGGCATTGATGCTCATGACTCCCGTTGAAGTATCCGGCATCTCTAAGGTCGGCAAATAACTCCATCCAGAACTGAGACCTATAGAAATGGATACAAATGTTTAGTTATACTATAAATAATAAAGGTTAGTTATAATGAAATGTATGGTCTGTGCATCTTTTGGTCATTCGATTTTCTTTTCAGGAACAGCTACTTTTCCTGACGGGCAGGATTTGCTTTACAAATTTGTATTGATAATTATTGTGCTCGTTTTTCATTAATCGTTCCTGAGAAGAAAATCGAATGACCAAAAGATGCAATGACCCTTTATGAAGACAACTCACCTTCCCTTTCTAAATATAGACCACCAGGACTCAATACGCTGGTTATTTATAGATGAGCCGTACATGTGGCTGGACGCTCCAGAGTAGTAGTCACTGTGATGGTGGCGTAGGGTACATTGAATTGCAGCCATTATGCCGTTCTCAGTGCCGCAATCAGTCCTCAGTCTCATGGGGATGATACCGAGGTTTCGCACACATGACATGAAATAGTGAGCAATCACTGTTGGGTTATTATTTGTTGGTCCACATTGAAGCCACAATACTTTACGTGAAAATCCATCTATGCATCCCGAAATGGCCAAACCGAATGGCTTAAGTTTGTCATAACCATCTGCGTGCCACATATAGTTAGGTCCCATTGAGTAGTTGTCCAGGTCCACGAAGTTCAAATCTGATGGCGTTACTCACGGCGTTTGGCGAGGAATAATCCTTTCTGCGGTACAACCCGGCTTCGTTCAGTTTACTTTTAAGAGTCCTCAAGCTGATGTTTACACCGTGTAGACTTGACATCATGTCCACGATTACAGCGTACGAGTGACCCTCGTTAAAATATTGAACGCAATGATGCAGTATGTCTGGTGTTTCCGTCTGGTCCGCGTCCTTTAAAAACTCCAAACACCGACCACACGTAAAGCAAAACCACGTTAAGCTGTTCATGTGTTTGCCACAAAACGGGCAAAACATCCCTCGGCCGCAGTCCATGTTCGGGCGGTCACCATAAACAACACGAAAAGACCACGCTCATCACTTCCGTGTCACTTCCGGTATATGGTACATTCCCTTTCCGTGACGAATCTGTCATTTGTAAATTTGTTTCGGGACTGGTAAAAGTGTTTTGCGTCTTGTTAATTTGTTTTCTAAAATGTAAATTTGTTTTATATCCTCCTGAGACCGAGCCCATTGACTTATGTCCACTGTAGTGGACATTTGAGTTTCATCCCTCTTCTTGGAATCTTTTGTGCAAGTCTCTTAATTCCTGATGTACTGTACAGAGGACATCCTGGGCTTTTCAGTGATATGTCATTTGATTGGCTGGGAGGCCGGGAACCGCCTCTATCTTTCCTTTCAAAATGGACGGCATAGGAACAAGCACATTTTATGGAAAGATGAGAGGTAAGTCAAATATTGTTTGTCTATGGTTTTGTTACTATGATAATCATATATTTTCTTGTTCATGAAGGTGTTAGGAATCATATATTTAGTTCTGATAGCAACTAAATTATGTATCTTTTGAAAGATTTGCCATTTTATGAATGTCAATTATAGTGGACATCAGGACTATCTTCATGTAAATAATGACTCCACATTGTCGTAGGGAAACAGAACTGAAGCAGAAAGAATTCTTTACCGAATAGTCGAGGGAGATTCAGATTTGGAGTTGTCAGATGATGAGAGAGATGAGGATAAGTTTCAACCAGTGATACAAAACGGTGATGAAGAAGAGGAAGACAATGCAGAAGGCTCAGTTGAAGGGACAGATGCAGACACAGACACAGATACAGACAGGGATGAACAGGAAACTCGTCGCCCTCTGTGGGCCAGGAGTAACATGTATGTTTGATGCAGTTCCACAATTTTAAATTCAGCTGCATTGAGTATTTAAACTGTTATTACTTATCATTTATTATTCTTTTTTCCTTCATATCAGATTTGCACCTGTGTTACCTGGGCTTCCTGTGTGTCAAGATGACCCTACAACACGTGCAGACTGGAGTCCAATTGAATACTTTTCACAGTACATTGACAACAAGGTCTTTGAAGATTTGGCAACATACACAAATCAAAGAGAGCTGCAAATCAAAGGAGTGTGCATGAACACCACGCCACAAGAAATACAAATCTTCTTGGGCATTTCAGTCCACATGGCCTGCCTTGGCTATCCCAGAATTAAAATGTTTTGGGCCAACAAAACTAAAGTGCCAGTCATAAGTAGCAAAATGACTAGGGATAGATTCTTCAGGATAAGAAATTCCCTCAAGATTGTCAATGACCTGGCTGTAACAGAGGAAACAAAGAAGGCAGATATTCTTTGGAAAGTCAGGCCAATACTCGATCGTGTGCGCCAAGGCTGTCTCAGCCTTGCAAAGCCAGAAAGGGTCTGCATTGATGAGCAAATCATCCCATTCACAGGCCGTTGTCCAGTCAGGCAATATGTTCCCGGCAAGCCAAACCCTACTGGCCTAAAGGTCTTTGTCCTTGCATCCCCAAATGGTCTGATGCTTGATTTTGAAGTCTACCAAGGGAAGAATACCTTTACAGTCCAAAGGTTAGGAGTTGGAGCTGCAGCAGTTCTACGCATGGTTGAATCTGTTCCAACAGGAAGCCACATATTCTTTGACAGGTACTTCACAACCATAGATCTATTGGATGCATTGCTGGCAAAGGGCCTTCCTGCAACTGGAACTATAATGAAGAACCGTGTCCCAAAGCTGTGCCAGCTGCCAGTAGACAAACAGTTGAAAAAAAGAGGGAGAGGAACATCAGTGTCAGTGGCCAGAAAGAGTCCTGAGCTGGCCATCACAAAATGGTTCGACAACAAACCAGTGCTCATGGCATCCACTGTACATGGGAAAGACCCAGAAGACATCTGTACCAGATGGTCCCAGAAAGAAAAGCACCTGGTCCAGGTTAAAAGACCAGCAGTAATTAAGCAGTATAATGATAACATGGGTGGCGTAGATCTTTGTGATCGCATGCTTAGCTTCTATCGTATGTCAAGCAGGACCAAGAAGTGGACATCGCGCGTGATCAGTCACTTCTTTGATGTTGCCATCACCAACTCCTGGATACAATACCAGTCTGACAGCAAAGCTCTGCACAGACCATCCAAGAACACACATCAGTACCTGGACTTCAAACTACTCCTAGCTGAGGAGCTGTTGGAGAGTCCGGAACTGGAAAACAGCTGTGAAGAGAGTGAGGATGAGTATGAGCCACCATCTAAAATGAGGATCCCACAACCAGAGCCATCTGTGCGCAGACTAGGAGCCATGCACATGCCTGAGATGATGGATACCAAGCATGCAGAAAGATGCAGAAATAAGGGCTGCAAGAGCAAGACGTACATGAGATGTACCAAATGCAAGATGTTCCTCTGCATTACCAAAAAGAGAAATTGCTTCCAGGACTTTCACCACTAACAAAGAAAATACTAAGAACAAAATGAAGAGTGAAGGAAAAAGCTAGATTGGATTCAGTTTGACAGAAGGAAAAAATCCAAAATAAATCTGTTACACATTAGTTATATGTTCATTGTTCAAATAACACTGAAAGGATTCAAGGGGACCAATCAAAGGATATGGACATAACAAAGTGTTAAGCTTTAATAGTAAAGCTATCCTTGCGGAATGTAAGGAAAAGGATTCAAGAATGATTAATGTGTATTGTATAATCAAAATGTCTGTATTCTTGGATAATAATCAATCTACAGCCCAAAATGTATGTATTCTTAGTTCATAAAAACTCTGTAATCTGTAAGAACTCTGTAAAAATGTGTATCTACCAAATGTGTCTCTTTTCGTACTCAGATGATCATGTTGTCCACTACAGTGGACATGCTGTAAAATAAAAAATAAAAATTAAAATGTGGAAATTGTAGGATGCTTTTTTTAACCCTAAACAGTTATTGAATCACAAAAAATATGATTAGGAAAAACAATATTTTCCTTGGTTCTCAGGAGGATAAAATGTTAATTTGTTTTATAAAATGTAAATTTGTTTTCCAAAATGTAAATTTGTTTTCCAAAATGTAAATTTGTCTCGAGCTTTGTAAAAGTGTTTCATTCTTTGTAATGTTGCTTTGCACTTCCCGGCCACCGTAAGTATCAGACTCAGCATGGGAGACAATCAATCAGGTGAGAGGCTTTGGCAAATCTCTCCGTTAGTCCTATGAAAGGTATGGACATCATTCACAGCATTATGAGAATGCGGTATGTATCGAGAGCTTGGGACTGCATTTTTGTCCAAATTGAGTTATTGCCTTGTTCTGGTCAATGTTCTCTACCTATATAGTACTCTAAATACCTCAATTATTTTTGTTGAATTCAAAAGAATACAATATAAAAATTGCTGACACCATTCAAACCAATGAAGATTTTGAACTTTAAAGCTAATTATCTCAGAATCATCTTTTTGCAGTTAGAACCTTATATGATTAAATCACGATGTGCTATTGGACAGCCTGTTCTCAGGATCATTACCATGTCCATTACTCTTCCATAGATCACACTTCTAGGTGCTTAGACACAGAGCACAGAAGCAGACAGACCCCTGACTGAGCACTCTGAGAGAGAGAGAGAGAGAGAGAGAGAGAGAGAGAGAGAGAGAGAGAGAGAGAGAGAGAGAGAGAGAGAGAGAGAGAGAGAGAGAGAGAGAGAGAGAGAGAGAGAGAGAGAGAGAGAGAGAGAGAGAGAGAGAGAGAGAGAGAGAGAGAGAGAGAGAGAGAGAGAGAGAGAGAGAGAGAGAGAGAGAGAGAGAGAGAGAGAGAGAGAGAGAGAGAGAGAGAGAGAGAGAGAGAGAGAGAGAGAGAGAGAGAGAGAGAGAGAGAGAGAGAGAGAGAGAGAGGATGGGGTAGGAACACCAGCCGAAACAAGGAGGTGCACAGCACAGCAGTTTTACATGGGTAACTGCAACCAACTGCAGTTACTGCAACTAGCTGTTCACATGCACATGATCTAAAGTCTTCAGCTCTACGATACACCCTAATACTACTAATAATTGTCAGCTTCCTGCCTCCTGTTTGTCTCCGGGCCTCTAGAGGTCATCTGTGTTCCCCTCTGCCTTAGTTCTTCCTCGTGTGTGTCAGCTTCCTGCCTCCTGTTTGTCTCCGGGCCTCTAGAGGTCATCTGTGTTCCCCTCTGCCTTAGTTCTTCCTCATGTGTCCTAATTAGCTTGATCCAGGTCACCTGTGCCTTGTTTCCCCTTGTGTATTTTAGCTGTGTGTTTTCCCCTTGTTTCTCACTTGGTTATTGCGTCCTGACTATGTGTCTCCTGCTTTGTCCCACCGTGTCTGTCCTAGTAAGTTGTTCAAAGTTATCTTTAGTTTGTTTTTCTCCCCTCGTGGAGTTGTTTTGTTTTGCCTCCTGTTTTGGAACATTAAATCTACTTGCCTGGAGTATTGCCTTGGGTGTTTCATTTGGGTCCTACAACACCTCCTCTGTGGCTAAGGGGTAGTACCCCCAGCTCTCCACATCTGAGACCGGAGTTTCTAGCCCGGCATGGGACAGAATAACCAAGTCAATCATGGACCCAGAAACACTCAGTTCCCCGGACCTGTTGGCGGTGATCACTCGACATGAGGCTTTTTTCCAGCGCCATGAAGCCGTTCTCAGCCGACAAGAGGAGCTGATGGCTAGTCATTCTCAACTCCTGGCCGAAATGATGAGTTCCCTCCGCCAGCTCTTTGAACGCCTCCCTGGTCCTCTCCCTTCCCCCAGGTCACCCCCCAGTGACGACAGGTCGTCTCGGTTGGCGGAGCCCCGACTACCACCTCCCAAGCCCTTTTCTGGGGATCCAAGCTCTTGCCAGGGTTTCCTCACCCAATGCTCCCTCACCTTCGAGCTCCAACCCTCAAGTTTTCCCACAGACCGTTCCAAGATTGCCTACATCATTACCCTTCTTTCAGACAAGGCGCTCGCCTGGGCTTCTGCGGTGTGGCAGTCCCAGGAGGCCTGTTGTGACTCCCACGCTGCATTTGTAGAAGAGTTCAAGCGGGTGTTCGATCATCCTGTCAGTGGGCGGGAGGCTTCCAAGCGCCTACTGTCTCTCCGTCAGGGGCCCCGAAGCACGGCAGATTTTGCCATTGATTTCCGGACCATAGCAGCAAGGAGCGGATGGAATGATGAAGCGCTGCGGGTCTGCTTTCAGGGAGGGTTATCTGAGCCCCTTCAAGATGAGTTAGCCACCCGAGAACCAGCTGGTGATCTCGAGTCCCTCATAGCCTTGGCCATCCGCCTGGACAATCGTCTAAGAGAGCGGAGAACGGCTCGCCGTCAGGTGTCTCATTCCCAAGTTCCTCTGAGCAGCTCTGTTTCTCCTGTTTGGACTCCGTCATTCAGAGCTTCCCCGGCTCCTGAACTGCTCCAGGATTCCCCGGAGAGCATGCAGTTAGGCCGTTCCAGGCTTTCTCCCAACGAAAGGGAACGTCGCATGAGGGAACGTCGGTGCCTCTACTGCGGGGTTGCCGGCCACTTCCGCTCCACTTGCCCCCGAGCTTTGGGAAACGCCTGTCCCCGCCCAGCTACAGGAGGGCTGTGATGGGGAGAGTTAGAGCGCCTCCTACTAACGCTGTCCTGGCTATTCCAGCCACTCTGTCCTGGGGGGGCCACCAGCATCGGGTCCAGGCTATGATCGATTCTGGTGCCGCAGGTGATTTCCTGGATGTAACCTTGGCTAAGGAACTTAAGATCCCTACCCAACTACTTCCTCAACCCCAGGCAGTTACAGCCTTAGATGGCAGACCTCTGGAACCAGGAAAGGTTACCGAGGCGACTCAGTCCCTGCGACTTACCATCTCTCAACACCAGCAGGAGGAGACCTTCTATCTCATTGACTCTCCCGAGTATCCTATTATCCTGGGTCACCCTTGGCTATGCAGACATAATCCCCAGATTGACTGGCCTACGGGCACCATTCTAAGCTGGGGTCCCGCCTGCCAACTCACCTGCATGCTTCAGAGTCCCTCAGCCCCTAGTACCCAGTTTCAAGAGTCTGTTGACGTCTCCCGAGTCCCCAGTGTTTACCATCGGTTCAAGGCAGTGTTCAGCAAGGCCCGGGCTACTTCCCTTACCGCCTCATCGCACGTATGACTGTGCCATTGATCTACTCCCTGGGTGCTGCCCTCCTAGAGGTCGGATCTTTTCCTTGTCCTCCCCGAGCACGCAGCTATGGACACCTACATTAAGGAGTCCTTGGCAGCCGGCCTCATCTATGCCTCTACTTCCCCGGCTGGGGCGGGCTTCTTTTTGTTGAAAAGAAAGACGGGGTCTTAGGCCTTGTATTGATTACCGGGGACTCAACAAGATCACGGTTCGGAATCGATACCCCCTTCCTCTCATGGCCACTGCTTTTGAGCTGCTTCAAGGGGCTTCCATTTTTACTAAGCTGGATCTCCGCAATGCTTACCATCTCGTGCGGATCCGGCAAGGAGACGAATGGAAGACGGCGTTCAACACGCCCACGGGGCACTATGAATATCGGGTGATGCCGTTCGGGCTCACCAATGCCCCCGCAGTATTCCAAGCCCTGATTAATGATGTTCTCCGGGATATGCTTAATCTGTTCGTCTTCGTGTACCTGGACGATATCCTCATCTTCTCGAGGTCACTGAAGGAGCATGAGGGGCATGTTAGCAGGGTTCTCCAGAGGCTCCTTGACAATCACCTCTACGTTAAGCCTGAGAAGTGTGAATTTCATGTTTCTCAGACTCAGTTTCTCGGGTTTATTGTCACTCCCGGGCACCTAGAGATGGATCCCAAGAAGGTCAAGGCGGTCCACGATTGGCCCACACCTGCCACGGTCAAGGAGGTTCAACGGTTCATTGGCTTTTCTAACTTCTATCGGAAGTTCATTAAGAATTTCAGCTCGGTGGTAGCCCCCTTGACGACGCTTACCAAGGAGGCGGGACCAAGATTCACTGGGGTCCGGAAGCAGCAGGGGCCTTCGAGGATCTCAAGCGCCGCTTCACGTCTGCTCCGATTCTGGTGACCCCTGACCCAGAGAGACCTTTCGTGGTGGAGGTGGACGCCTCAGAGGTGGGGGTGGGAGCCGTCCTGTCACAGAGGGGTGCGGATGGGAGATTACACCCTTGTGCCTTCATGTCTCGCCGCCTGTCTGAGGCCGAGCGCAACTACCACGTGGGGGATCTAGAGTTGCTTGCGGTAAAACTGGCATTGGAAGAGTGGCGCCATTGGCTTGAGGGGGCTCAGCACCCTTTCCAGGTTCTCACAGACCACAAGAACCTGGAATATCTCCAACAGGCTAAGCGGATGAACCCTCGGCAAGCACGATGGTCCCTTTTCTTTAATCGATTCCAGTTCCTCCTGACTTACCGACCTGGCACCAAGAACGTCAAGCCGGATGCTCTGTCTCGAGTCTATTCTCCCGAGTTACAAGAGAAGCCCTTGGCATCGATTATTCCGAGGTCTAGGATCGTCGCACCTCTTCAGTGGGAACTAGAAAGAGGGGTACGAGAAGCTCTTGTCCAGGAGCCCGATCCAGGCGGTGGTCCTGCCGGTCGCCTGTACGTTCCTCTCTCTGTTCGGGGCCGCGTCTTGCAGTGGGGTCATGAGTCGCCCTTGACATGCCATCCTGGCAGTGCTCGCACACTGGAGTTCCTCCGACGGCGGTTTTGGTGGCCGTCCATCAAGAAGGACGTGCAGGTCTATGTTGAGGCCTGCCCTGTGTGCAACCAGGGAAAGTCGACACGCCAGCGACCCCAGGGACTGCTCCATCCCTTACCTGTTCCTCGAAGGCCATGGTCACACCTTTCTCTGGACTTTGTTACGGGACTTCCTCTATCCCAGGGCAACACCGTCATCCTAGTGGTGGTAGACCGGTTCTCTAAGGCTGCCCGGTTTATTCCCCTGCCCAAGCTGCCCTCGGCTAAGGAGACTGCTGAGCTCCTCATGAACCATGTCTTCCGGATATTTGGTATTCCCCTGGACGTGGTCTCTGACCGAGGTCCCCAATTCTCGTCCCGGTTTTGGGGGGCCTTCTGCAGGCTTGTTGGGGCCACAGCCAGTCTATCGTCGGGGTTCCATCCAGAGTCTAATGGCCAAACGGAACGGATTAATCAGGATCTGGAGACCACCCTGCGGTGTATGGCGGCCAGTAATCCCACGTCTTGGGCCACCTATATCATTTGGGCTGAATATGCCCACAACACCCTCCAGTCCTCAGCCACCGGATTGTCCCCCTTCGAATGCCAGTTCGGTTACAACCCTCCATTGTTTCCAGAGGAGGAGGCGCAAGTTGGTGTTCCCTCGGCCCAGCGCTTTGTCCAACGCTGTAGGCGGACCTGGAAGAAGGCCAGGCGTGCCCTCCTTCGGACCTCCCAGAGATACCAAAGTCAGGCTAATCGCCACCGCCCGGACGGCCCCTAGTTTCCGAGCTGGTCAGAGAGTTTGGTTGGCCACGAAGAACCTGCCCCTCCGGGTCGAATCCAGGAAGCTTTCCCAGAGATACATCGGGCCTTTCCGCATTGCTAGAAAGGTTAACCCTGTGTCGTATCGTTTGGTTCTCCCTCGCTCCCTTAGAGTTAACCCCACTTTCCATGTTTCACTCCTTAA
The DNA here is from genome assembly GCF_020615455.1 of Coregonus clupeaformis. NCBI lineage: Eukaryota > Metazoa > Chordata > Actinopteri > Salmoniformes > Salmonidae > Coregonus > Coregonus clupeaformis. The sequence goes on along the minus strand of NC_059208.1, from coordinate 10,398,427 downwards.
ACCTGTCTTGTCTTCTCCCTTTGCCCCCCACGCAGACCCCCGCCACCTCCCAGGATCATTGACGGCCAGCCAGCCTACACAGTCCGCCGGATACTGGACTCCCGGAGGGTCCAGAACTCTCTGCAGTATCTGGTGGACTGGGAGGGCTACGGGCCGGAGGAGCGCTCCTGGGTTCCAGCCAGGGACATCCTGGACCCAGGTTTGATCCGAGATTTTCGCACCCTGGGGCCGGGGTGTTCTGGAAGGAACGTCAGGAGTCGTTCCTAGAGGAGGGGGTCCTGTCAGCTTCCTGCCTCCTGTTTGTCTCCGGGCCTCTAGAGGTCATCTGTGTTCCCCTCTGCCTTAGTTCTTCCTCGTGTGTGTCAGCTTCCTGCCTCCTGTTTGTCTCCGGGCCTCTAGAGGTCATCTGTGTTCCCCTCTGCCTTAGTTCTTCCTCATGTGTCCTAATTAGCTTGATCCAGGTCACCTGTGCCTTGTTTCCCCTTGTGTATTTTAGCTGTGTGTTTTCCCCTTGTTTCTCACTTGGTTATTGCGTCCTGACTATGTGTCTCCTGCTTTGTCCCACCGTGTCTGTCCTAGTAAGTTGTTCAAAGTTATCTTTAGTTTGTTTTTCTCCCTCGTGGAGTTGTTTTGTTTTGCCTCCTGTTTTGGAACATTAAATCTACTTGCCTGGAGTATTGCCTTGGGTGTTTCATTTGGGTCCTACAACACCTCCTCTGTGGCTAAGGGGTAGTACCCCCAGCTCTCCACATCTGAGACCGGAGTTTCTAGCCCGGCATGTGACAAATAATAATGCTTTTATTGAATCCATCAATGATTTGAAATCCCAAAACCACTCTCTTCACTCAAACATCTCTTTTCACCTAAATAAATCAATGGCTTGGCATCAGATGTGCCATTTCAGCATGATACTGAGCTTCCTCTGTGTGGCCATCTCCATTAATGAGAATTTGACAAACTCTTAGCCTGCATAATCAGAGTTGTCACAGCGAGCGGATGACGAGAGGACCATGAAGAACTTCCTCGGGAGTCATCGTTGTCATTTGCAAAGCCTGGTACTTAGTCCTGTCACCTGCAATTTACATCAATGAGGAACAAGAAGCAGTCGGGCTGACACTGATTTATATGACACACTGTCAGCCTCTGCGCTCTCTATCTCTCTCCCTGTCTGTCTGTCTCTCTCTCTCTCTCTCTTTCCCTCTCTCTCTCTCTCTATGTCTTTCGGGCAGCCCATCTATTTCTCTCTCTCTCTCTCTCTCTCTCTCTCTCTCTCTCTCTCTCTCTCTCGTTCTCTCTCTCTCTCTCTCTCTCTTTCTCTCGCTCTCTCTTTCTCTTTCTTTCTCTCTCTCTCTCTTTCCATCTCTCTATGTCTCTCTCTCTCTCTCTCTCTCTCTCTCTCTCTCTCTCTCTCTCTCTCTCTCTCTCTCTCTCTTCTCTCTCTCTCTCTCACTGTGCCTCCCTCTGTTGTTCAGAAAGGGAAGTCCACGTTGAGGAAGGATGACACGTTTCAGTGAATGCAAAATAATTATGCATAGAAAATGTAAACTTACAATCCTCTTCTGGAATATCGTCCTGCAGATAATATATCACATCAAATCAAGTGTCTTACTACCACCACAGTTCTCTTTATGATCAACCACAATTCAAATAATTAATATATGAGTGTACAAAACATTAGGAACACCAATTTTGCCATCAGAACAGCCTCAATTTGTCTGGGCATGGACTCTACAAGGTGTCGAAAGCTTTCCACAGGGATGTTGGCCCATGTCAACGACAATGCTTCCCATAGTTGTGTCAAGTTGGCTGGATGTCCTTTGCGTGGTGGACCATTCTTGATACACACGGGAAACAGTTGAGGGTGAAAACCTCAGCGTGAAAACCCTGTTCAAAGGCACTTAAATATTTTGTCTGGCCCATTGACTCTCTGAATGGCACACATACACAATCCATGTCTCAATTGTCTCAAGGCTTAAAAATCCTTCTTTAACCTGTCTCCTCCCCTTCATCTACACTGATTGAAGTGGATTTAACAAGTGACATCAATAAGGGATCATAGCTTTCACCTGGATTCACCTGGTTAGTCTATGTCATGGAAAGAGCAGGTGTTCCTAATGTTTTGTCCAATCATTGTAGGTCTGTAGTCTGTTGTTCTTGAACATCCACATTATCACCCAGGTCTAATTTCATATCCTCTGAATTGGAATGAATATTAATTCCATCTAAAATAGACTTTTGATGAGCTGAACTCTCTGGGGCTCCAGCTTCATAAAGGGTGTTATAAAAGTTATAATAGAATGCAAAGGTATGATTTATTTCCACAGGGGTCCAAAGATATTCCCCCTTTTGAGACTTTGAATTGCATTAATTGCTCTGTCTGAATTTAACTTCTTGATGTGGCAGGATAGTAATTTGCCAGGCTCAGGCTCGTCACAGTGGTCATAGAAGGACTGCAGGAGTACTGCTTAGCTGTTTGCAATCATTGAGTTCATTACTTTGAGTTCCTCACTTGTTTTTGGAGGGATCTGTGAATGTCTCTTTGCTCAGTTCCCTAATTTTATTGTGCTGTCTAGTTTTTAGGTGAGCTGAAATCAGGGACTTGCTTTTCCAAGGATGAAATCTTGTTTTGTTGGGTCTTCTATGCGCTGATACATTCCTTCTTCCTCATCATTTGTCAATTTCTTTTTAAATTGGATTATTACGTGAGATTGTGACAGAGATGGATTTGGAATAATCACCAAGATGGCAAAATGAAATTAAGTTGAAATTAATGATAGTTCTGAAGAGGATTTTCCAGATGAGTTAACCGGTGTCAGGTTTACACTGTGACATCACTATGATTAATCCTGATACATAAATATATACACATTCAAACACTTCAGATAAAGTTCTCTCTCCAGACTTTGTATGAAGGTGTGTTAATCAACATACATTGTTTTGTCCAGTGTTCTGATTGTCTCAAAAGCCTGAAAATATAAGTATTTTAATATTGAAAGTTATTTTAATTGTGGTGAAAGTGGAAATCACAGCAGGGCCGAGGAACAGTTTGTTTCACACATTATCTCATTGCAGTCATTATGAACAAGTGGTTATGAAATTCTTGCATTACTAGCAACTGGAAATGTATAACACAATGATTTTACTTCTGGGGTGACTTGATTGCATTAGGGCATTTGGTTTGTGGACATTAGACTCCAATGAGAACCCAAAGTGAGAACATTAGTCTATTAAAATGTTGCTACATTCTGTGGGCCCTTAATGATGTTAACGAGTGCTTCATTTTTTAGAGACTAACGATGCATTGTGTGCCTACCTATTTGTGCTCAAAGGAGACCGCGCTTCTTTTGTATAATGAAAGCAGTTTAATGTGGGTGGTGAGACCGCCGTGCTGGTGTAATATCAGAGTGTGGCCAGGTATGGCTGTTGCTATAGTAATTGTAATTACAAAGGGTTCATTAACTCTCTACAGTTTGACCAGATATAGTGGGATTTCACATTAGGAATACATTTACATATTCAGGAAATTAATGCTATTGTCAGGAAACCAATGTCATTAAAATGAGAGCAAACAACCCCCCGACCAAGCAGGTCATGCTGATATTGGTATATCTGTTGCGTTGCATGGTGCAATAATAAAGTACCAAGGGACCGCTCCATAAAAATGGTAAGTCATTATTTGAAATAAACACTTTAGACCAACCCTCAGGCAGTAGACAAGCAGGAGGATTTTAGAGCACATTATGATTCAGATTCAGATTCAGAGTGTTTAATAGTCACATGTACAGGGTTGCAAGTGTGATTGCAGGGTACAGTGAAAATATTAGGCTTCGAGCTCCAACATAAAGGACTAAGTGAAATAAAATAATAAAAATTGTAATAAATAACAACAATATAAATATAAATAGCACTATACACATAATAACAACTTTGGCAGTGATGAATAAATAAATGTCCAATGGGGTGGAGGCAGAGTAAAGACTGTTGAGGCGGTGGGGGGAATGATCATAGGTGGAGCAGCATGAGGACTGCACAGTTTCATTATACATTACTTGATGTTAAAACTAGTATTGACTGTTTAAAAGGTAAGAAGAACACATTGGTCATCTGAAGGGTTTTGGATGGCAGTGGAATGCAGTGATTAAAAGAGCTAAATTGCTTTTATGCTCACTTCGAGGCAAGCAACACTGAACCATGCATGAGAGCACTAGCTATTCTGGACGACTGGGTGATCTCGCTCTCTGTAGCCGATGTGAGTAAACAGGTTAACATTCACAAGGCCAGGGGGCCAGACGGATTACCAGGACACGTACTCAGAGCATGTGCTGACCAGCTGGCAAGTATCATCACTGACATTTTCAACCTCTCCCTGACACAGTCTGTAAAACCTACATGTTTCAAGCAGACCACCATAGTCCCTGTGCCCAAGAATGCCAAGGTAACCTTTCTAAATGACTATCGCCCAATGGCACTCACATCTGTAGCCATGAAATGCTTTGATGGCTCACGTCAACACCATCATCGCAGACACCCTGGACCCACTCCAATTCACATACCGCTCCACAGATCCACAGATGACGCAATCTCTATTATACTCCACACTTCCCTCTCCCACCTGGACAAGGGGAACGCCTACATGAGAATGCTGTTCATTGACTATAGCTCAGCATTCAAAACAATAGTGCCCTCCAAGCTCATCACTAAGCTCAGGAACCTGGGACTGAACACCTCCCTCAGCAACTAGATACTGGACTTCCTGACAGGCCGCCCCCAGGTGGTGAGGGTAGGCAACAACACATCCGCATGCTGAACCTCAACACGGGGGCACTTCAGGGGTGCGTGCTTAGTACCCTCCTGTACTCCATGTTCACCCACGACTGTGTGGCCGTGCACAACTCCAACACCATCATTAACTTTGCTGAAGACACAACAGTGGTTGGCCTAATCACCAAGGATGATGAGACAGCCTTTAGGGAGAAGGTCAGTGACCTGGCAGTGTGGTGCCAGGACAACAACCTCTCCCTCAATGTCAGCAAGACAAAATATCTGATCGTGGACTACAGGAAATGGAGGGCCTAGCACGCCCCCATCCACATCGACAGAGCTGTATTGGAGTGGGTCGAGAGCTTCAAGTTCCTCTGTGTCCACATCACTAAGGAATTATCATGGTCCACACACACCAAAACAGTCGTGAAGTAGCCACGACAACACCTCTTCCCCTTCAGGAGGCTGAAAAGATTCGGCAAGGGCACTTACAGTAGATCCTCAGAAATATCTACAGCTCCCTGCCATCCAGGACCTCTATACCAGGTGGTGTCAGAGGAAGGCCCTAAAATGTGTCAAAGACTCCAGCCACCCAAGTGATAGACAGTTCTCTCTGCTACCGCACGGCAAGCGGTACCAATGCACCAAGTCTGGAACCAACAGGACCCTGAACAGCTTCTACCCCCAAGCCATACAACTGCTAAATTGTTAGTTAAATAGTTCAGCAATAGCTACCCGGACTATCTGCATTGACCCTTTTTGCACTAACTGTTTTGACTCATCACATACGCTACTGCTACTGTTTATTATCTATCCTGTTGCCTAGTCACTTTATCCCTACCTACAGTGAGGGAAAAAAGTATTTGATCCCCTGCTGATTTTGTACGTTTGCCCACTGACAAAGAAATGATCAGTCTATAATTTTAATGGTAGGTTTATTTGAACAGTGAGAGACAGAATAACAAAAAAAAAATCCTGAAAAACGAATGTCAAAAATGTTATAAATTGATTAGCATTTTAATGAGGGAAATAAGTATTTGACCCCTCTGCAAAACATGACTTAGTACTTGGTGGCAAAACCCTTGTTGGCAATCACAGAGGTCAGACGTTTCTTGTAGTTTACAAAGCATGTGACACATTTTTTAAAATTTGATTTGATACTGTTAGGAGTCATAGTATTTGACACATCAGTCAGGTCCAAAACTATTGCCACCCTTGATAAAGATGAGCCAAAAAGACTGCATAAAATACATTTTACAAATACTGATCTATAACGTACGCTAAAAAAATATTATTGCACCAATACAATTGCTCAGAGGAAGAGATTTTGTTTAACAAGTGCGATGGCGTCTGCGTGCGCCATCGCGCACATGTTGATTTTATCCACCCACACCAGACGCGATCAGGACACGCAGGTTGAAATATCACTCTGAACCAACTATATTAATTTGGGGACAGGTTGAAAAGCATTAAACTTTTATGGAAATTTAGCTAGCTAGCTTACTGTTGCTAGCTAATTTGTCCTGGGATATAAACATTGGGTTGTTATTTTACCTGAAATGCACAAGGTCCTCTACTCCAACAATTAATCCACAGATAAAAGGGTAAACCGAGTTCGTTTCTAGTAATCTCTCCTCCTTCAGGCTTCTTCTTCTTCTTTGGACTTTATATGGCAACCAACTTTAAGGTGCACCACCAACTGGACTGGAGTGTGTACCTCAGTTCATCTTTCAATCACCCACGTGGGTATATGCTCCTAAAAACCATTGAGGAGAGAGGAGAGTCCCGCACTTGCAGCGTGTCAAGCGTCACAAATAGAACCAAGTTCTATTTTAGCGCCTGGCTACGCAGACACTCGTTGACGCGCGCGAGCAGTGTGGGTGCAATGATTGAATAACATGTATGCATACATTTATTTTGCAACGCTCGCACACGTGACATGAGCAGTGTGTTCAGCATGTGAGCCTTTTTCTAAAGTCTTTTATGTGATTTTTTACCCCTGTTTAAAAAAAAAATATGTATTATTTGTTAAACAAAATATATTTATCTGAGCAATTGCATTAGTATAAAATAATGTCATTTTGCAATTTTTCTAGCATACAATGTAGCTCAGTAGTTGTATTATTTATATTGCAGTCTTTTTTGTACATCTTTATCAATGGTGCCAATAATTTTGGACCTGACTGTATCTTTAACTGAATAGTGCTGCATTGAAACACAGCAATCTCCACTTCTCCCAAAGCAGTCTGCCTTCATCTAATGTTTTGGCTAAAAAGCTATTGAAAGGACTCGCTTACATTTTAATTGGAACTAATAGATTACATGAATTATCTGCGTGGAATCTTTCAGCTGGCAGATTTACAGCAATGGCAAAATTAACATATGTATTTTTCTCTCTGATATTAATGAATCTTTAAACCGCAATTGGGCAGCATGAGCTTATCTCCTTTGGAGAAGAGGGGTATGTGCAGTAGTGTAGTGTACTTAAATAAAAATACTTAAGTTTTACTTTTACTCCACTACATTCCTAAAAAAAAGAATGTACTTTTTACTCCATACAATTTCCCTGACACCCATAAGTTCTTGTTACATTTCGAATGCTTAGCAGGACAGGAAAATTGTCAAATTCACACACTTATCAAGAGAACATCCATGGTCATCCCTACTGCCTCTGATCTGGCGGACTCACTAGACACAAATGTTTATTTTGTAAATGATGTCTGAGTGTTGGAGTGTGCTCTGGCTATTCGTAAATAAAAGATACATTATTAAAAATTGTGCCGTCTGATTTGCTTAATATAAGGAATGTGAAATTATTTATACTTTTACTTTTGATACTTGAGTATATTGTAGGAATTACGTTTACTTTTGATACTTAACCATATTTGAAACCAAATACTTTTAGACTTTTACTCAAGTAGTATTTTACTGGGTGACTTTCACTTTTACTTGAGTAATTTTCTATTAAGGTATCTTTCCTTTTACTCAAGTATGACAATTGGGTACTTTTTCCACCACTGTGTATGTGTGCTAATAAAGTAGTGGCACAGATAAGGAGGAATTGTGAAGCTAATATGAGGATGTCCTCAAAAGTTAATAAATTACATCCCTATTATTGATTAGAGTGCTTTATCACGCCGTGCATCTCCTTTTTAGGAACAAACAAATGAACTAATGGAGCAGCCGGAGAGGCGGAGAGAGGAGAGGAGAGGATAGCAAAGCAGCATGTGGAGGCGTCTAAGACACAGCTAACAGCAGGCAGCCACTCAAAAACCCAGAGGCACTGGAGTTGATAGATATTAGCACGGAAAACTCAATTACTGCATCTCACACCATTCGGCTGCACTTGGGCATATAGACAGTACAATTTGGCTGTGATCGAGAATGTTGACTGTAGAATTCTGCTATGCTCTAGAATGTGGACAGGATTTTTTCATTTTCACCCCCTCACCTAGTTGTAGAAAGTTGAAAATCCTGAATCCCAAATAATTCTCAGGCACCAGTTTTGCATGAAGCTTCCACGTACATTATACAGTAAGTGCTATTTGCTGTTTCCACAGGAGGTCAAGCAGACCCCTAAGAAGACTTTGGCTGAAGGTTCTCCAGATTTAGAGTAGAGAAACAATTGTGGCAAGAGAGAAAAGGGGAGGCTTAAAGGGATACTTGGGGAATTTAATACCCATAGACTTCCAATCATTGCGCTAACGCTAGTTAGCAATTGCGCTAGCACTAGTTGGCATCTTCGTTCAAGCTGCACGCAGAGACAATACAATGGAATCCACAAGTCCATCTGATTCTGGGGAAGTAGATAACGGGCCTCATTGCCAAAATCACGAAGTATCCCTTTAAGGCTGAGGTTGAGGTTGAGGCTTCAGAAAAAAATGAATAAAAAAATACAGAAAAAAGGCTAATCTGTCCAAATGTCAGTCTTAGCGGTTTTAGGAGCTTACCAGCTAGTCCTGGTCTGTGGGCCACTGTCTCTGCTTTGTGCAGCCTCCCTGGCTCTTGTGTTGTGGGGTTGAAGAGCAGAGGGAAAATCCCTGAGTCCAGGCTGGATTGGACAAGTGAAGGTCCAGGAAGACGGCACAGAGCAGAATACAAATTTCCATTCTTCCTCTTCTTCTTCTTCTTCTTCTTCTTCTTCTTCTTCTTCTTCTTCTTCTTCTTCTTCTTCTTCTTCTTCTTCTTCTTCTTCTTCTTCTTCTTCTTCTTCTTCTTCTTCTTCTTCTTCTTCTTCTTCTTCTTCTTCTTCTTTAATTTTGGTAATCTTAATCTGATAGTGTCGTGTTTCTGCACACAATGCTTCTTGCATTCATTACTGATGAACTGTCACCCTAGACCCACTTCAATTTGTTTACCGCCCCAATAGATCCACAGACGATGCAATCGCCATCACACTGCACACTGCTCTATCCCATCTGGACAAGAGGAATACCAATGTAAGAATGCTGTTCATTGACTATAGCTCAGCATTCAACACCATAGTACCCTCCAAGCTCATCATCAAGCTCGAGGCCCTAGGTCTGAACCACACCCTGTGCAACTGAGTCCTGGACTTCCAGGTGGTGAAGGTAGGAAACAACATCTCCACTTCGCTGATCCTCAACACTAGGGCCCCACAAGGGTGTGTGCTCAGCCCACTCCTGTACTCCCTGATCACCCATGACTGCGTGGCCAAGCACGCCCCCAACTCAATCATAAAGTTTGCAGACGACACAACAGTAATAGGCTACAGGGAGGAGGTGAGGGCTCTGGGAGTGTGGTGCCAGGAAAATAACCTCTCACTCAACATCAACAAAATAAAGGAGATGATCGCGGACTTCAGGAAACAGCAGAGGGTGCACCCCCCCTATCCACATTGACGGGACCGCAGTGGAGAAGGTGGAAAGCTTCAAGTTCCTTGGCGTACACATCACCGACAAACTGAAATGGTCCACCCAGACAGTGTGGTGAAGAAGGCGCAACAGAGCCTCTTGGCACCTAAAACCCTCACAAACTTTTACAGATGCACAATTGAGAGCATCCTGTCGGGCTGTATCAACGCCTGGTATGGCAACTGCACTGCCTGCAACCGCAGGGCTCTCCAGAGGGTGGTGCGGTCTGCCAAACGCATTACCGGGGGTACACTACCCGCCCTCCAAGACACATACAGCACCCGATGTCACAGGAAGGCCAAAAAGATCATCAAGGACATCAACCACCCGAGCCACTGCCTGTTCACCCCGCTATCATCCAGAAGGCGAGGTCAGTACAGATGCATCAAAGCTGGGTGTTATGTATGGTACGACGTGCTGTACGTCGTACTGTACGTTGTTATGGTTTACGACAGTGTGCTGCGTTACGGATGGATGGGTTGTCAGAATGCGTGGCATATGTCATTAAACGACAGAGTGATGTTCAATGTGAAACTGTGCAGATGTCCGTTCTTCTACAACTAGGCTAGATATAACATTGGCGACGAAGATGGCTGAATTCAGTTTACCACCGCCAGCACCATTCCTCGCCGTGCCTGGCGAACCTCCAGTCCCGTGGAATAACTGGCTTGATAGTTTTAACACTTATCTAGAAGCTATGGACTTTTCTACAATCTCCGACAAGCGGAGGACAGCACTGCTCCGTCACTGCCTTGGTACAGAGGGACAGAGGATTTTCAGAGCGCTTGGATCGGCTCCTACATTCACTGCTGCAGTCAGCCTCTTACGGAACCACTTCGCCGGGAAAGAGCGAGTGCTCCTCCGACGCTACCGGCTACGGAAGAGACACCAACGGCCGGGTGAGTCCATTCAAAGCTACGTGGCTAATCTGAGGGATTTGGCTAGCTCTTGTAACTACGGGACACTTCAGGACGAGATCATCAGGGATCAGTTGATAGAGGGGACGTTATGTGAAAAGACAAGGGAGAAACTGCTTTTGGAATCGGATAATTTACAACTAGATGGAGCTATTAAAATAGCACTCCAGGTTGAAGCGGCGTTGGAATGCTCTTCTATGCTAACAGACAGCTCTGCAGCATACACTCGGCCCCCAGCCATTCTCACACAGCAGCTTCAGCCCGAGCAGGCGCACTACAACGATCACGCGCTCGCGCACGTCCTCCCGCGTCGATAGCTGCATGGACACAGACACCGACATGCCCGTGCAGCAGGCACACAGACAAACAAACAGAAGTAGCTGTGGCAACTGTGGGGCTAGCTCTCACAATTCAAGGGCTTCAAACTGCCCAGCCCGTGGGAAAATATGCAAGAACTGTTCAAAATACAATCACTTTGCGAAAGTGTGTCGTTCTGCCCCTGCTACTAGCCCCACTACTCTCAGACCACAGCGCCCCTTTGCCAGCTCCTCAAGAAGGATGAGCCATGGGCCTGGACGGCAGCCTGCTCAGACGTGGTCCGCTCAGTTGGAGCACTAGGAGCTGTCCTCTCACAGCTGCAGAATGGCATTGAGAGGCCCGTTGCCTTCGCCTCAAGGGCCCTGAGCCCCACAGAACAACGGTACTCTGTGGGCGAACGAGAAGCACTGGCCTGTGTCTGGGCGTGCGAAAGGTGGCACCTCTACCTATATGGCCGTCAGTTCACACTCCGAACTGACCACCAGTCCCTCACAACGCTACTGTCAGCATCAGGAACTGGCCACAAGCCACTTCGGCTGCACAGATGGGCCGACCGCCTCAGACAGTATGACTATCAGCTGAAGTTCACTCCGGGGAGGGATAACGTGGTGGCAGACCTCCTCTCACGCTCCTTTGACGCTCCTACTCCGACCGTCTTGCCAGACGACAACGAAACAGAGCTTGTACAAATGCTCTACGCTCCTCTTCAGTCAGTCGTCTCACTGGAGGAGCTGAAGCAAGCATCGGAACAGGATCCACACTGTCTACCCTGCGCACCTACATACGCACTGGATGGCCAGCACATGTGCCGGAAGAGCTGGCGACTTTCGCCAGAGTGAAGCACGAACTTTCTTGCTGGGAAGAAGTCTGTGTCTCTCGAGGGTTTTGCACTGTGGTCCCAGTGGCCTGCGTGCGCGTGTTCTATCCATGGCGCACGAGGGTCACTTGGGCATAGTCAAGGTCAAACAGCGATGTCGAGACCTTGTGTGGTGGCCAGGCATCGACCACGATATTGAAGCCCTGGTCAGGGATTGTGCTGCATGCCTCCTCAGTGGGAAAACAGGACAGTCCGCCCCACCCCCCCTGCAGCCTCTCGCATGGCCGTCCCACCCCTGGGAGCACATCCAACTGGACATCTGTGGCGAGATCCATGGACACGCAGTCCCTCACCATCAGCGCTTCCTGGTGGTGGTGTATGACCTCCACTCTAAGTGGCCAGAAGTGGTTCCTGTCGGAACTGTCACAGCACAGGCCATCGTGGACATCCTAGACAGCCTGTTCACAAGGTGGGGCCTACCCCTCACCCTTACCACGGACAATGGGCCCCAGCTAACCTCTGCCGAGTTCTCCTCATATCTCAGCAACAAGGGAATCAAACACATCCGCACGGCCTACTACAACCCACAAGCTAACGGAGGGGTGGAACGCTTCAACCAAACGCTGAAGAACGGCATCAGAGCGCACCTGGTCCAGGGGTGCACGTTCCAAACCGCTTTGAATCAAACGCTAATGCACTACAGAGCAAGCAAACACACAACAACACAGGTCTCCCCGGCATCCCTCATGCTAGGTCGTGAGATGGAACTGCCACTGGACAGACTCAGAACACAGAGAGTAGCAGAACCGGCGACTAGGCGCACCCAAGAACAGCAGGCAGTGACCAGGCACCAAAGAGCAATGAAACAGCGTTTTGACAAGGCACACAGGGTGAAGAAGTCGATCATTCAAGTGTCAGACTGGGTCCGAGCCCGACGGCCTCAGCGGTGCAACAAAATGGCCTCATTCTGGTCGGACCCCTTGCAGGTCAGTCGACAACTGGGGCCCGCCACATTCATGATGAGCAATGGATCACGCTGGCACGCCAGCCGCCTCAGAAAAGTCCCTGCCCCTCAAGGAACACGAAGGCACACAAAACAGACATGCAGGCCAGAGACGCCACCGGATGGACCTCCTCCACCACTACCACCTGAGCCCCAGCCTCTGTGGGTTCCCCAAGGGCCAGAGCCACAGGCGGTGGCGGTGGAAGAAAGGCCTATGCGGGCACGAACTCGCCCTGCTTATCTGGGGGACTACTTAACCTCTTTTCATTCTTAGGCTCCGTTAGGTGTCTTAGTCAACCTCCAGGTTAATGGACTGAACTGGCTAGTTTGGAGAGTCCATCCGTTTAAGGGTTAATGTTTATTTCTTACAGGTATCACTCTAGGTTCTTGCCCTATGGACATTTTATATATGGTACCAGTCCCTGGTTTTGGAAAGGGGGGGGAAATGTTATGTATGGTACGACGTGCTGTACGTCGTACTGTACGTTGTTATGGTTTACGACAGTGTGCTGCGTTACGGATGGATGGGTTGTCAGAATGCGTGGCATATGTCATTAAACGACAGAGTGATGTTCAATGTGAAACTGTGCAGATGTCCGTTCTTCTACAACTAGGCTAGATATAACACTGGGACCGAGAGAATGAAAAACAGCTTCTATATCAAGGCCATCAGACTGTTAAATAGCCATCACTAGCACATTAGAGGCTGCTGCTGCCTATTGAAATCACTGGCCACTTTAAGAAATGGAACACTAGTCACTTTAATAATGTTTACATATCTTGCACTACTCATCTCATATGTATATACTGCATTCTATTTTATAATATTCTACTGTATCTTAGTCCATGCCGCTCTGTCATTGCTTGTCCATATATGTATATATTCTTAAATTCCATTCCTTACTAGTTTTGTGTGTATTGGGTATATGTTGTGAAATTGATAGATATTACTTGTTAGATATTACTACACTGTCGGAGCTAGAAGCACAAGCATTTCGCTACACCTGCTATAACATCTGCTGAACACGTGTATGTGACAAATAAAATTTGATTTGATTTGATTTGATTTAGAAAAAAGGGTTATATACAGCTCTGGAAAAGATTAAGAGACCACTGCAAATGTTTCTTAAATCAGCATCTCTACATGTATGACAGCCATTCCATTCCAGTGTCTGTTGAATTCCAACACAGGCACACCTCATTCTACTGAATTAGGTACTGATTAGGTGATCATCTGAACCAAATCTATTTAACAAGGAAAAGTATAAAAACCACTGCTGTGGTCATCACTATCCTCTTGCAATAGGACCAGCTGGATGGCAAAAACAGTGCTAATAGTACCTCAAAAGTAATAATAATCAAAAAATAACTATTGACCATGCCAAAAGAGTTGAAAAGGAAAGTTTTGAGTGAGGAAAAGAAGGGTTCAATTCTGGCTTTACTGGCAGAGGGTTACAGTGAGCGTCAGGTTGCTTCCATCCTTAAAATTTCAAAGACGGTGGTTCATAAGAACAAGGTCAAGCAGCAGACATTGAGGACAACAAAGCTACAGACCGGCAGAGGGCGAAAACGACTCTCTACTGACCGGGATGACCGCCAACTAATTTGAATGTCACTCAACAACCGTAGGATGACATCAAGTGAACTACAAAAAGAATGGCAAACGGCAGCTGGGGTGAAGTGCACGGCGAGGACGGTTCGAAACAGGCTCCTAGGGGCAGGGCTGAAGTCGTGCAAAGTTAGAAAAAAGCCCTTCATCAATGAGAAGCAAAGAAAAGCCAGGCTGAGGTTTGCAAAAGACCATAAGTATTGGACCGTAGAGGACTGGAGTAAGGTCATCTTCTCTGATGAGTCCAATTTTCAGCTTTGCCCAACACCTGGTCGTCTAATGGTTAGATGGAGACCTGGAGAGGCCTACAAGCCACAGTGTCTCGCACCCACTGTGAAATTTGGTGGAGGATCGGTGATGATCTGGGGGTGCTTCAGCAAGGCTGGAATCGGGCAGATTTGTCTTTGTGAAGGACGCATGAATCAAGCCACGTACAAGGTTGTCCTGGAAGAAAACTTGCTTCCTTTTGCTCTGACATTGTTCCCCAACTCTGAGAATTGTTTTTTCCAGCAGGACAGTGCACCATGCCACACAGCCAGGTCAATCAAGGTGTGAATGGAGGACCACCAGATCAAGACCCTGTCATGGCCAGCCCAATCTCCAGACCTGAACCCCATTGAAAACTTCTGGAATGTGATCAAGAGGAAGATGGATGGTCAAAAGCCATCAAACAAAGCCAAGCTCGCTTGAATTTTTGCGCCAGGAGTGGCATAAAGTCATCCAACATCAATGTGAAAGACTGGTGGAGAGCATGCCAAGACGCATGAAAGCTGTGATTGAAAATCAGGGTTATTCCATCAAATATGACATTTACATTTTAGTCATTTAGCAGACGCTCTTATCCAGAGCGACTTACAGTTAGTGAATACATATTTTTTTTATACTGGCCCCCCGTGGGAATCGAACCCACAACCCTGGCGTTGCAAACGCCATGCTCTATCAACTGAGCTACATCCCTGCCGGCCATTCCCTCCCCTACCCTGGACAACACTGGGCCAATTGTGCGCCGCCCATGAGTCTCCCGGTCGCGGCCGGCTGCGACAGAGCCTGGTTTCGAACCAAGATCTCTAGTGGCACAGTTAGCACTGCGATGCAGTGCCTTAGACCACTGCGCCACTTGATTTCTGAACTCTTCTTAAGTTAAAACATTAGTATTGTGTTGTTTAAAAATGAACATGAACTTATTTTCTTTGCATTATTCGAGGTCTGACAACACTGCATCCAGTTGTCATTTTCTGCAAATAAATGCTCTAAATTACAATATTTGGGGGGATTTGGGAGAAATGTTGTCAGTAGTTTATAGAATGAAACAAAAAATTTAATTTCACCCAAACACAGAGAAACTTATACAGTGAGGGGAAAAAAGTATTTGATCCCCTGCTGATTTTGTACATTTGCCCACTGACAAAGAAATGATCAGCCTATAATTTTAATGGTAGGTTTATTTGAACAGTGAGAGACAAAATAACAACAAAAAATGTTAACACATTTTTTTCCCAATTACATGTCAAAAATGTTATACATTGATTTGCATTTTAATGAGGGAAATAAGTATTTGACCCCTCTGCAAAACATGACTTAGTACTTGGTGGCAAAACCCTTGTTGGCAATCACAGAAGTCAGACGTTTCTTGTAGTTGGCCACCAGGTTTGCACACATTTCAGGAGGGATTTTGTCCCACTCCTCTTTGCAGATCTTCTCCAAGTCATTAAGGTTTTGAGGCTGACGTTTGGCAACTCGAACCTTCAGCTCCCTCCACAGATTTTCTATGGGATTAAGGTCTGGAGACTGGCTAGGCCACTCCAGGACCTTAATGGGCTTCTTCTTTTGCCACTCCTTTGTTGCCTTGGCCGTGTGTTTTGGGTCATTGTCATGCTGGAATACCCATCCACGACCCATTTTCAATGCCCTGGCTGAGGGAAGGAAGTTCTCAAACAAGAGTTGACGGTACATGGCCCCGTCCATCATCCCTTTGATGTGGTGGAGTTGTCCTGTCCCCTTAGCAGAAAAACACCCCCAAAGCATAATGTTTCCACCTCCATGTTTGACGGTGGGGATGGTGTTCTTGGGGTCATAGGCAGCATTCCTCCTCCTCCAAACACGGCGAGTTGAGTTGATGCCAAAGAGCTTGATTCTGGTCTCATCTGACCACAACACTTTCACCCAGTTCTCCTCTGAATCATTCAGATGTTCATTGGCAAACTTCAGACAGGCCTGTATATGTGCTTTCTTGAGCAGGGGGACCTTGCGGGCGCTGCAGGATTTCAGTCCTTCACGGCGTAGTGTGTTACCAATTGTATTCTTGGTGACTATGGTCCCAGCTGCCTTGAGATCATTGACAAGATCCTCCTGTGTAGTTCTGGGCTGATTCCTCACCGTTCTCATGATCAATGCAACTCCACGAGGTGAGATCTTGCATGGAGCCCCAGGCTGAGGGAGATTGACAGTTCTTTTGTGTTTCTTCCATTTGCGAATAATCACACCAACTGTTGTCACCTTCTCACCAAGCTGCTTGGCGATGGTCTTGTAGCCCATTCCAGCCTTGTGTAGGTCTACAATCTTGTCCCTGACATCCTTGGAGAGCTCTTTGGTCTTGGCCATGGTGGAGAGTTTGGAATCTGATTGATTGATTGCTTCTGTGGACAGGTGTCTTTTATACAAGTAACAAACTGAGATTAGGAGCACTCCCTTTAAGAGTGTGCTCCTAATCTCAGCTTGTTACTGTCACGATCGTCTAAGGAAGCGGACCAAGGCGCAGCGTGTTGAGCGAACATGTTGACTTTATTAAATTAAAGCAACCACGAAACAACAAAACAAATGACGATACGTGAAGTCCTCTGTGACACTGACAGAACATGGAACAAAAACCCACAACCCCAAGGTGAAAACACACAGTTAAATATGGCTCCCAATCAGAGATAACGAGCCGACAGCTGACACTCGTTACCACTGATTGGGAGTCACACGAACAACCAAGACAGCACACCCAAAGACAACCAACCAAAACACAACAAAACGAACACACCCTGGCTCAACATACAAAGTCCCGGAGCCAGAGCGTGACAGTACCCCCCTAAAGGCGCGGACTGCGACCGCGCCTCAAAACCCCAAACAGGGGAGGGCTGGGTGGGTGTTGCTCCTCGGAGGCGGCTCCGGCTCGGGCTTGACCACCACCCTTCCTCAATCCCCCGTAGCGCCCCGGTCCGATCCGACCCAGCTGGTAGGATCTGGACTGACGACGCGTACCCCTGGCTTGGCGCGTGAGGCAGAAACGGACCGGACCTGGCTGACGATACGCACCCTAGGCTTGATGCGTGGAGCCGGAACGGGCCTCACCAGGCTGACGACTCGCATCCCTGGCTTGGTGCGAGTAGCAGGAATGGGCTGGATCAGGCTGACGGCTCGCACCCTTGGCTTGGTGCGAATAGCAGGGACGAGCTGAACCAGGCTGACGACTCGCACCCCTGGCTTGGTGCGAGTAGCAGGAACGGGCTGGACCAGGCCGACGACGCACCCCGTAGGCTTCGTGCGTGGAGCAGGGACAGGCCGGGCTGGGCTGGCGACGCACCCCGTAGGCTTGGTGCGTAGAGCAGGGACAGGCCGGGCTGGGCTGGCGACGCACCCCGTAGGCTTGGTGCGTGGAGCAGGGACAGGCCGGGCTGGGCTGGCGACGCACCCCGTAGGCTTCGTGCGTGGAGCAGGAACAGGCCGGGCAGGGCTGTCGACGCACACCGTAGACTTGGTGCGTGAGAGCAGGAACAGGCCGGGCAGGGCTGTCGACGCACACCGTAGACTTGATGCGTAGAGCAGGAACAGGCCGGGCAGGGCTGTCGACGCACACCGTAGACTTGGTGCGTAGAGCAGGAACAGGCCGGGCAGGGCTGTCGACGTACACCGTAGACTTGGTGCGTAGAGCAGGAACAGGCCGGGCAGGGGCTGTCGACGCACACCGTAGACTTGATGCGTAGAGCAGGAACAGGCCGGGCAGGGCTGTCGACGCACACCGTAGACTTGGTGCGTAGAGCAGGAACAGGCCGGGCAGGGCTGTCGACGCACACCGTAGACTTGATGCGTAGAGCAGGAACAGGCCGGGCAGGGCTGTCGACGCACACCGTAGACTTGGTGCGTAGAGCAGGAACAGGCCGGGCAGGGCTGTCGACGCACACCGTAGACTTGGTGCGTAGAGCAGGAACAGGCCGGGCAGGGCTGTCGACGCACACCGTAGACTTGGTGCGTAGAGCAGGGACAGGCCGGACCGTACTGGGAACACACACCACTGGCTTTAAACGGGGATCAGGAACGGGCCGGACCGGACTGGTAACACACATCAGTCTCTCACGCCGTGCCACAACAACTTCCCTCCCTCTACTCGCCAATGGCTCCCGTAATCCGGTAGCCTTCTCTCCACGTCTCCCTGTGGCAGCCTCCTGCTGCCCAGCCGCCCAAGCCATGTGCCCCCCCCCAAAAAACTTTTTGGGGTTGCCTCTCGTCCTTCCGACGATGGCCCTGCTGACGCCGTTGCTCCTCTCTCCGTCGCCTCTCCACTGCCTCACTCCATGGCCGGCGATCCATCCCGGCCAGGATTTCTTCCCAAGTCCAGGACCCTTTATCGTCCAAAATCACCTCCCATGTCCATACCCTTGGCTCCTGGACACGCTGCTTGGTCCTGGTACGGTGGGTTTTTCTGTCACGATCGTCTAAGGAAGCGGACCAAGGCGCAGCGTGTTGAGCGAACATGTTGACTTTATTAAATTAAAGCAACCACGAAACAACAAAACAAATGACGATACGTGAAGTCCTCTGTGACACTGACAGAACATGGAACAAAAACCCACAACCCCAAGGTGAAAACACACAGTTAAATATGGCTCCCAATCAGAGATAACGAGCCGACAGCTGACACTCGTTACCACTGATTGGGAGTCACACGAACAACCAAGACAACACACCCAAAGACAACCAACCAAAACACAACAAAACGAACACACCCTGGCTCAACATACAAAGTCCCGGAGCCAGAGCGTGACAGTTACCTGTATAAAAGACATCTGAGAGCCAGAAATCTTTCTGATTGAGAGGGGGTCAAATACTTATCACTGTTCAAATAAACCTACCATTAAAATTATAGACTGATCATTTATTTGTCAGTGGGCAAATGTACAAAATCAGCAGTGGATCAAATACCTTTTTCCCTCACTGTATTTTTGCAGTGGTGTCTTAATTTTTTACAGAGCTGTATATAGAACATTTTGGTCCTTTGGACGAGATTAAAGAACCCTTTACTGAAAAAGGTTCGATATACAGTATACAAGCTGTGAAGGCAAATAACTTTAGGGTTCTATCCCTATACCCCAGAGTGTAATGGAGAGTTTAGAAAACAACAGCTAATAAAAGATAACCCAGTCACATCAAACTCTGAAATGTACATTTTACATTTTAGTCATTTAGCAAACGCTCTTATCCAGAGAGACTTACAGTTAGTGAGTGCATACATTTTCATGAAATGACAGCTAACATTCACTTTTAATTTGTTTCAGCTGTTTTGCATTGACATTTGACATTGACATAATGATGCTGCTGCATGACTTCACCAAATGACTTCACCAAATGGATAGCTGACGTCCAACACTATTAGCGCTCTATGGCAGTGTCACGACTTTGGCCGAGGCTGCCTCCCCTCCTTGTTCGGGCAGGCTTCGGCGTTCGTCGTCACCGGCCTACTAACCACTGCCGCACCAATCATCATCACAATTGTCTTGTCTTGTCAATCACACACACCTGGTTCCTATCCCCTAATTAGTCTGTGTATAAGTGTTCTCTCTGCCCCCTTGTCCTTGTGGGTGATTGTTATTTGTGAGAGTAGTGGAGCTCGGTGGAGCGACTCATACATATTGTTGCCAGGGTAGATATTCCCCTGTGCCTATGTATTATTGGATTTCTGTTACAGTGTATTTGCCAGGGATTATAGTTTCCCCTGTGCCTGTTTTGTTGATCGCTATTTGAGCGCATTTGTGTGTCTACGAAGGAATAAACTCTGTATTCCGTGATTACCCTCCTGCGCCTGACTCCTTTCGATCACACTCATCACAGAATCACCCACCCGCTCTGGAGTCAGCGGGAGAAGAGCACATGCCTAGAGTCGTGGCACAGGTCCAGGAGCATTCCACGATGCTGGCCAGCTTGGGGGAAGCGATGGATCGGGTTCTTCAGGTCGTCCAACGCCTGGAGAGGAGAGGACACGATCTGTCGAGACCAGCTTGCCAACTGGATCCAGCCACCTACACCCCAGCACCCGGAGGGATTCAGATATCCCGACCACGGGCGTTTGATGGGATGGCGGCGCTGTGCCAAGGATTCCTCCTCCAAATGGAGCTGTACTTCTCCAGCATCAGGCTGGTGCCATCGGAGTGGGAGAAGGTGTCTGTCCTCGTTTCCTGCCTCTGTGGGAAAGCCCTGGAGTGGGCCAACACGGTGTGGAAAGAAGGAGGAGCTGCGTTGGAGGACTACGGGGAGTTCGCTCGCCTCTTTTGGGCGGTCTTCGATCACCCGCCCGAGGGTCGAGAGGCAGGCGAGCGGCTGGTCCACCTGAGGCAGGGGACGAGGACCGCACAGGACTTCGCGTTGGAGTTTCGGACGCTGGCAGCGTGGTCCGGGTGGAACGAGCAGGCCCTGACCGACCATTTCCGGTGCCATCTGCGGGAGGACGTCCAACGGGAGCTAGCCTGCCGGGACACCATGTTGTCCTTCAACAAACTGGTGGACATGGCCATTCGTTTGGACAACCTGCTGGCAGCCAGAGGATGTCCTGGTAGGGGTCTGCCCGTTTCCACCCCGGACGACTCGGATCCCGAGCAGATGGAACTGGGTGGAGCCGCCGGCCGGGAGAGCGGAGGAGGACAGCGACAGTGTCACTCTGGTGGCACGAAGGGACAGTACACCACACGTCGTAGTCAACGTTCTTTTGGGCCTGGAGGCGGCAGGCAGGGCACTCACGCATCACACCAGGTATCGAACACCCACACTTGTTCAGAGCCCTCTGCTGCGCACTGTACCCTACCTATTCACTTTCCCGATCACATGGTAGTTCCCCAGTGTAAGGCGCTAGTCGATTCAGGCGCAGCTGGGAACTTTATGGACAGGGCATTCGCACGCCGTCAAGGCATTTAATTGGTTCCCCTATCCATTCCACTCCCCATCAGAGCACTCGATAGTCGACCATTAGGGTCCGGGTTTGTTACGGAAGTCACTATACCAGTCACCATGATCACCCAGGAGACACATTGTGAGCAGGTAATTTGTTCGATTATTGAGTCTCCTGCTTTCCCTGTGGTATTAGGTATCCCGTGGCTAACACTCCACAACCCCACCTTCTCATGGCCGCAGAGGGCTCTCACGGGGTGGTCACGAGAGTGTCAGGGTAGGTGTCTAGATGTTTCCGTTGGTGCAACCACAGTGGAAAGTCCAGATGTCACCTCCACCGTGCGCATTCCCCCCGAATACCTCGATTTGGCGCACGCGTTTTCTAAGACACGAGCGACTAAATTACCACCTCATCGGGCGTGGGATTGCGCGATAAACCTTCGGGTAGACGCTGTACCTCCCAGGAGTCATGTGTACCCCCTGTCGCAGGCTGAAACGGAGGCTATGGAAACATATGTCTCCGAGTCCCTTGGCCAGGGGTATATACGTCCCGCCACTTCACCCGCCTCCTCGAGTTTCTTCTTTGTGAAGAAGAAAGACGGCGGTCTGCGCCCGTGCATTGATTATCGATCACTGAACAAGGAGACGATTAGATTTAGTTATCCTCTTCCCCTCATTCCTTCAGTGACTGAGTCAATGCATGGGGCGTGCTTCTTCACTAAGCTAGATCTCAGGAGTGCATACAACCTGGTGCGTGTTCGGGAGGGGGATAAGTGGAAGACAGCATTCAGCACCACCACGGGGCATTATGAATACCTGGTGATGCCTTATGGTTTGATGAATGCTCCATCTGTCTTCCAGTCCTTTGTGAACGAGGGGTTTCGGGACATGCTTAGTCGTGGAGTGGTGGTCTACATCGATGACATCCTGGTGTATTCCGCTATGCGCACCGAGCATGCGTCCCTGGTTCGCAAAGTGCTGGCCCGACTGTTGGAAAATGACCTTAATGCCAAGGCAGAGAAGTGTATGTTTTTCTAGCAGTCCATCTCCTTCCTCGGATACCGCATTACCACCTCAGGTGTGGTGATGGAGGGAGATCGCAATTCAACCGTGCGTAATTGGCCGACTCCAACCACGGTAAAGGAGGTGCAGCGCTTCCTTAGCTTTGCCAACTACTATCGGAGGTTTATCCGGGGCTTTGGCAAGGTTGCAGCTCCCATTACATCCCTGTTGAAGGGTGGGCCGTCCCGGCTCCGCTGGTCTGCTGAGGCTGACCTGGCTTTCAGGAGACTGCGGGGTCTGTTCACCTCAGCTCTGGTACTGGCCCACCCCGATCCATCACTACCATTCGTAGTGGAGGTGGATGCGTCCGAGGTAGGGATAGGCGCTGTCCTGTCCCAACACTCGGGCACGCCACCCAAGCTCCGCCCCTGTGCCTTCTTCTCTAAGAAGCTCAGCCCGGCGGAGCAGAACTACGACGTTGGTGATCGGGAGCTGTTGGCTGTTGTCCGAGCTTTGACCATGTGGAGGAATTGGCTCGAAGGGGCAAAACACCCTTTCCTCATCTGGATGAATCACCGTAACCTGGACTACATTTGGGCAGCGAGGAGGCTGAATCCTCGCCAGGCCAGGTGGGCCCTATTCTTCACCCGGTTTGATTTTACACTGTCATACATTCTGGGTACGATGAACGTGAAGGCAGACGCACTGTCCCGGCTGTATGACACAGAGGAGAGGCCCAGAGACAACACCCCCATACTCCCGGCCTCCTGCATTGTGGCGCCGGTAGTATGGGCGATGGACGCGGATATAGAGCAGGCATTACGCACAGATCCATCTCGACCGCAGTGTCCAGCTGGGCTGCGGTACGTGCCTGCTCTTATCCGTGATCGTCTGATCTTCTGGGCACACTCGTCACCCTCCTCTGGTCACCCAGGTATCGGTCGTACAGTGCGCTGCTTGATCGGAAAGTACTGGTGGCGTACCTTGGCTAAGGACGTGAGGGTGTACGTCTCCTCCTTCTCGGTGTGCGCCCAGAGTAAGGCACCTAGGCACCTCCCAGCGGGTAAGCTACAACCTTTACCAGTTCCACAATGACCATGGTCTCACCTTTGTATTGATTTTTTGACTGATCTTCCCGGTAACACCACCATCCTGGTCGTTGTGGACCGCTTCTCCATGTCCTGCCGCCTCCTTCCTCTGCCCGGTCTCCCCACGGCCCTGCAGACTGCGGAGGCCCTGTTTACTCACATCTTCCGGCACTACGGGGTGCCAGAGGATATAGTGTCCGACCGATGTCCCCAGTTCACGTCCAAGGTTTGGAAGGCGTTCATGGAACATCTGGGGGTCTCGGTCAGCCTGACCTCTGGGTTCCACCCCGAGTCAAATGGGCAGGTGGAATGAGTAAATCAGGGTGTGGGTAGGTTCCTGCAGTCCTACTGCCAGGACTGGCCGGGGGAGTGGTCGGTGTTCTTGCCATGGGCAGAATTAGCCCAGAACTCTCTCTGCCACTCCTCTACTAACCTAACACCATTCCAATGTGTTTTAGGTTACCAACCGGTTCTGGCACCGTGGCACCAGAGCCAGACCGAGGCTCCTGTGGTGGATGACTGGTTTCGGCGCGCGGAGGAGACGTGGGACGCTGCCCACGTTCACCTCCAGCGTGCCGTGCATCATCAGAAGGCCAACACTGACCGTCACTGCAGTGAGGCCCCGGTCTTCGTACTGTCACGACTTCGGCCGAGGCTGCCTCCCCTCCCAGTTCCGGCAGGCTTCGGCGTTCGTCGTCACCGGCTTACTAACCACTGCCGCACCAATCATCATCACAATTGTCTTGACTTGTCAATCACACACACCTTGGTTCCTATCCCCTAATTAGTCCGTGTATAAGTGTTCCCTCTGCCCCCTTGTCCTTGTGGGTGATTGTTATTTGTGAGAGTAGTGTAGTTCGGTGGAGCTACTCATACATATTGTTGCCAGGGTAGATATTCCCCTGTGCCTATGTATTATTGGATATCTGTTACAGTGTATTTGCCAGGGATGATAGTTTCCCCTGTGCCTGTTTCGTTGAGCGCTATTTGAGGGCATTTGTGTGTCTACGAAGGAATAACCTCAGTATTCGGTGATTACCCTCCTGCGCCTGACTCCTTTCCATCACACTCATCACAGGCAGGGGGAAGATCAAATTCATATTTTCCAACATTGTTGCGAAGGTCTGATTGGAAAACAGCAAGGTTCATACAAACCTGTGCTGTTGCAAACTAAATGCTAGCTAGAAGCAAGAGGAAATAATATGTTTAATAAAAGCATACACTTAGATAAAAAAATATGGGACCAAATACTAAACTTTTGACTACTGTAATACACATATAAGTGAATTTGTCCCAATATTTCTGGTCCCCTAAAATGGGGGGGACTATGTACAAAAAGTACTGTAATTTCTAAACGATTCAACCGATATGGATGAAAATACCCTCAATTTAAAGCCAGTCTGCACTTTAACCTCATAGTCATTGTATCATTTTAAATCCAAAGTGCTGGAGCACAGAGCCAAAACAACATAAGATGTGTCACTGTCCCAATACTTTTGGAGCTCACTGTAGAAACTTTAACTGCCATTCCGATTCAAAAATCAACTGTCATTCTAGCATGCTGATGCAAGAGGATGGTACTTGAACCAACTTGCAAGTAGTCTACCAATAAGCATGTTATTTTTGAATGTATTAAGGAAAGCAAAGTTGATTATTTAATTCAAAAATATGAAGCCAAAGTCATATGATAAACTATAGGCTAGATAAATAAAGTTTAAACGTTATTAGAATTTGAGCACGTTTATAAACCAGCTAAGTTATCTAGCTAGCTAACTTAGCCAGCTAACTCTTTCAAATAAACATACTTTTGTATTATGGGATATGCCAAATAGAGCTACAGATCCAGCCTGACATTAGCAATTAGCTAATTTTTACTTTTATTTCAGTATTTTAGTGTGGAGTCAATTGAGGGTACAATGTTTCATAAAGCCATTAGAAGACTGTTGCTGACTGAGAGGAGGTACTGTATAGATTATACATAATAAATTATATATATAATAAGTATTGGTGATTCAATAGCCTAGTTAATCATTACATGACTTTAACACTATATATGTTTTGCACAGTCTGGCAGTAACCCAGAACTATCAGAGGCAGAGGATCTCTCTTTCGGCTGCTGCTGACAACAACTGCATTTCAGTTGTTCTTCTACATCATAATAATTATATGTCTGCATAGCATTTTGTCTTCATTTTGACAGGTTAATATTATTTCTGAAGATGAATTCATGTTTTTGCTCATTTTCTCTGCTACCAGTCAGGCAACAACCCATACTGTACTCGGGGTAGGTAGCCCAGCGGCTAATGAGTTGGTCCTTAGCCGCTGGATCAAATCCTGGACCGGGCGCTGGAAAAAACGGACAGAATTAATCTGACAGCCTGAGGGCTGCTGGGTTCACATCCTCAAAACATTCCCATCCTCTCTCCATCCAGAGGCGCAGCACTGCAGCTTGAAACTGTGCTCGTCTCAACTGTATGTGTGAGGTCTGCTGTTTGGGAGGGTTGAGAACACATTTTTGTTTTTCGCTGTAACTCATGGACAAAGTTGTATTGTATTGTATTGTATTGTATTCTAAAGAAGTTAGCCAGAGTTGACGTGGGCCATCATTCAAACAAAGAGATGCCTCCCTGGCCACCAGTGCATATTTCCAAACTATGTTTGCACATAATGACAATAAATTCTAAAAACTATGCTGTCATTATTTAATTGTTAATTCAATTATATTATTAGCTAAAAGTATTACTATTTAATAGTAGTAGCCATAATTCATTTTGTTTCAGTGAAGAAGAACCTCTAGGGTTCTGATAAAAGGGTTCTATATAGAACTTTTAGGGGTTCCATATATGAAGCAAGCGATAGAACCCTTTTTGGTTCAATAAGGAAAAAAAATTTCAAAGAGTGTGTAGCCTATTGCATCATTGCCCTCATTCGATTAATAGAGTAGCATTAACTCTGGCCTAATCATGCCACAGGAAATGAAATACTTCATACTTCCTGATTAATTGTATTTACACACACCGAAAGCGGTTAGTCTGCTGAGAAGAAATTACGTGGTAGGCAACAGGAGGTGGCTTGTCTGTTTGTGTGCTTTCATGAATCTGGAGCTCTAGAGCCCTGGGCCAGTTTACGTTAGAATCCTTGCGCTGCAGCTAGCGAATCAGATCTAACCTAGGGGCTGCAGCAGCGAATAAGAACCAGCCAAGTGAATATGAATTTGTTTAAGATGCAGAGAAGATATTAGAATGTATTAGGGCTCTAAGTAGTCCATTGATTTTCTGGCTGCAGGCAAGCAGCAGCTCTTACTCAATTTCTCTGCATAATTAACACATAATATTGAAAAGTCCACGTAGTAATAAGATGCCTAAGAACAAAGCAAACAGCACCCTGGTTGTGTAAATAGAACATAAGTACATTCCCGGTACCGTGTGATTATTAAAGGCAAATAGGCCCTTTATTTGCACTCCTTACAATTAGGGGGAAATGGCTAATTAATTGTTCAATTCTGAAATTCATTGAGTCCTTTCAGTGATCCTTTAGTATAACCAATACACTGAGGATGCTCCAGTCTCTATTTTCTGTGTTCAGGTGGCAAGAATACCCAAAGTAGACAAAACTGAACTACACCACCTCCACTACACTGAACAAAGTAGACATTCCTTAAAACTCACTGTGGGCATCATCATTAAAAAAAGACATCCGATTGAGATGTTGATATGAAGCTGTTGATTTTGGTCATCCATATTATTAGATGGCAGGAAATTGAGGTTTTAATGACTTCTAGCTGGGAGAATATGAGCTTTGGGAAAGTAATTCAGATTCAACACAGCGTCTCTCCAGCTCATCTGCTGATCAATCTGTTCGGTAATGAAAGAGTGCCTTGGGACCTCGATGAGCTTCTCTCATCTCGCTGCAGAACAGGGAATAATACATAACCTTTATGCCATCGAGATGTAATTTACTTGATCGTAGCTTGCTGTAATTAGAAAAAGAAAATGGCGTGGGGGACGTACTTCTTGGGGGACATTGAAAGGACCGTTCAAAGTTGAGGTGGGTGTTTTCCCTTGACTTTGTGTGGCTTTAAAGTTTCAGATGGAATTCAATCATGGTGCATTGCACATCCTTTGCAATATGTATTTTCTAACATGGTGCATTATTGAGGATGTAAATAGTGTTATCATTCGTAATATTTCAAAAGGCCGAAAACACTAATAGAGATAATAACCTTACAGTGAGTCTGATATATGCCACCTCTACTTTTAGATTTAAGACTAACACAGTCTAAATTTCATGGCAGTTCTACACAAGTTTCCATTCTCAGCTTGCTCCTGTAAAAAGGCAACACTTCTGGGCCTCACAAGTGCACAATAACTGAATACAGTCCCCACTTCATGTTTCTCATAAGAGGTCACCATTTGAAAAACTGTATTACTCTGAGTCAGAGGTTTCTGAGACGCCAGCCGGGTCAACAGTGTCATTGATTTTCTCCACCTCATATTGTAGGTAGTTGTATTTTGTTTAAAATCCTTCGCCGCAGTATGGAATCACGGGTGATTTATCAAGTGTGCTGAACCGCCTGCTCTGCTCCTTGGTACCAGTCCAGAGTAACACCAGTTACAGGGTGATTAATTAGGTGGTTGAATAGCAACGTCGTACCATCCGGGTGATGGAATGAACATGACGTGGCTGGACGGGTCAATAAACACCATTTATAAGCACTGTTTTACCCACATCATTGTGCACAGGGATGCGATAGTATGCATAGTATGCATGTGTTTGGACAGGATTGCGACATTCTCCTCACAGGACTAGATAGATGTGTAAGGAAGCATTGGGCTGAAAAATTGTCCTATTCCTGGGTTCTGGTGACTTGTGAGTCAGGCCCATGCATCAGGCGTCAAGCGGTAATCAGACTTTGAGGTGTAATCAGGTGAGATGTTGCACCAATGATTAAGGAGAGGTGTGTGTGTGTGTGTGTGTGTGTGAGAGAGAGAGAGCGAGAGAGAGAGAGAGAGAGAGAGAGAGAGAGAGAGAGAGAGAGAGAGAGAGAGAGAGAGAGAGGCGCCACTGACATATGGAAATACACAGAGCGCCAGCCCAGTCAAATCAGTGGAGAGAAGAGATAGAAAAGGAGAGAGAGAGAGAGAGAGAGAGAGAGAGAGAGAGAGAGAGAGAGAGAGAGAGAGAGAGAGAGAGAGAGAGAGAGAGAGAGAGAGAGAGAGAGAGAGAGAGAGAGAGAGAGAGAGAGAGAGAGAGAGAGAGAGGAAGAGTGAGGAAGAGGGGATAGAGAGAGGAAATACAGAGAGAGAGAGCAGATTCCCTGAAGGCAGTCGAGTGGCGTAGAGCTAATAATCAGTTTGTCCTTTTGCAGGCTAATCATGACCCAAACACAGAGAGAGAGAGCAGAGAGGAGAACCACCATCCATCGCCTGGAATACATTTACACAGTGTTGCCTCGCCTGGCTCCCAGTTTCCTGCCTCTGCCTCAGAGACACATGAGCAGTAATCTGTGGAAGAGGAGAGAAAGAAATCAACATCTATTATGTATTAAGGAGCTTCCCTGATGTTCCACGGGTGACAATATTTATGCTGTTATGAGTTCTAATCTGCATCCGAATGCGTACAACAAGAAAGAAACGGTAAACACACAGACACAGAGTAAAACAATGGCAGGCAAGTAGCTCCACCTCCATGCTATTAAGTGTGTAAAATAATCAAGCTTTAAAACCCACGTTGAAGAGCTCATCTAATCGTTCCAGTTTTGATGCAGAACTAAAGCCTGATTTCAAACCAAAGCCTATTGAATTTAACATAACTCAGCTGATTTGGGAATGTAATGGTGGTGAACTACTGAACAATATCATCCCACACTTTGGTGTATTCTGTCCCAGTGCAACTTTTCATGTACTGTAGTAAGACTAATCAGAGCAGTACAAGAATATGACAGATACGCCCTGAAATGATTGATTGGATATCAGCTATTCCTATTCCTAGCCTTTTTGTTTTGCCGTTAATCACCTCAAACCAATAACTCTAAATGCTAATCAGTATATTAATGTGAGCAGCAGAACATAACAGAACTCTTTGTCCCAGGTTGGGTCTCCTGGTAGTACAGAGAGAGTGGCGGTGGTGTATCTATCTCTCTGTCATTAGCTTCAGCTCTCTCCCACACCACACTGGAGCCTGCCAGCATTGCCATAGCTGCCTGTGAAATTGGGCCGAACTAATTAGAATTTAAATGAAACCATAATTGGGCATTTTGTGCTTGTCATACGATGAAAGACAGATGGGTTTGTAATTACATTACCAGTCTGACATCACCGTGGTCTGCTACACGCACAGCATTCACTGCACTGCGCCAAGTGTACCAGGTCCATCCCCAGCATCCCACATCCCTGATGCCCTTCATGGAGTACTGCAAAGGGGTGGCTGTGGTGGCACCGGTTCAAAGGCAATTTACTGTTGATTTCTTTAATCACGTTCTGGCAGTATTGACACCGGGGTATTTAGGCTCATTCAACAGAATCAGGATAAATCACTACAGTTAGCTAGCTGCATCACATCAGAGCCATTTATATGATTTTTGATTGTGGTGGAAAAGGGGGGGAAATAGCAGTATATCTGGGTTGTTTGCGTTTCAGCATAAGGCCTTACTCAAGACCAGTCATGGTTGGAATTTTATAAAATTCACACTCGACCACCCTCCTAAATACTCATATACTGTCCATCCCTATAGCTTACTACCACTCTGTTGAGGAGACAACATAAGGAGCTGATTCTCTATTTCAAGTTTCCTTCGAAGGACGCCGACCGTAGCTACAGCTATCATATCTCTCTGATCTCGAAGGACCTCAAATAGCACCCTATTCCTTATAAAGTGCACTACTTTTGAGGGCTCTGGTCAAAAGTACTGCACTACATAGGGAATGTGGTGCCAATAGGGATGCACCCTGTGTGATATAAATTACTGTGCGAAGCGGCAAGCTAGTAGTGCTGGTAGGGAGACATTTCATAGACTGCTAGATTGTCATCTAGTTCATCCGCAGGCCTCAGACATATGCCTCATAAAGATTTCTATTAGTTCAATGTGATGCCGCCGGGATGGGAAGAGGGAGATTACACCTTAAGAGTGTTGTAGCGGTTTAGTGGAGGCTCGTTCAGCAGCTAGAGACATAATAAACCATTCCACTCCACCCATTAAACCAAAAAAGAGATTGCCCTGATGTACTGCTGGTTCACAATGCAATGCATACACACACACACAAACGCACACAACCAAACACACACACGCACACACACACACACACACACACACACACACACACACACACACACACACACACACACACACGCACACACACATTCCACTTCAGAAAATACACCCCACTACTGAAAATACAGGCTTGAGGCATGAATTGGCTGCAATGTTTATTGAGAACATCAGCACCAGCATTAGTATTTTTCAGAGTGTTAACATTAGAAATTTGATGTAAACAGTTGTATGCTGTTTTTATTGCCTTTAAAAAAGGTATATTATTACAGTCAATGGCACAGCCAACACTACAATATCTAGCATGCACAATATTGAATAAGGACTCATTGAACTAATAATTGAAACTTGCCAATGGGATAAAACCCACTACCGAACAATCTTCTGGCATACCGCTGAAAGGGAATGGCCCCTATTGTCACGCCCTGGCTCTGGGGACTCTTATATGTTGAGCCAGGGTGTGGATTTTCTATGTGTGATTTTCTATGTTGTGTTCTAGTTCGTGTTATCTATGTTGGCCAGGGTGGTTCCCAATCAGAGGCAGCTGATTCTCGTTGTCTCTGATTGGGAACCATACTTAGGCAGCCTGTTGGCACTAGTTATTTGTGGGATCTTGTTCTGTATAGGTTTGTGTTGGTGAACCTGTAGACTTCACGTATCGTTTTTGTTGTTTTGTTGTATGTGTAAAGTACTCATTAAAAGATGTACGCCTATCACGCTGCGCCTTGGTCTGCCTCTTACAACGATCGTGACACCTATGGTTATCACTGCCATGTCAACCCCATTCATGTCCCCCACAATTGCAAATAAATAATATTTGGCTTCATTATAGTCTTCAACCACCATATCTGATCTGTCTTCAGCATGGTCTTCAACCACCATATCTGATCTGTCTTACATTTACATTTACATTTTAGTCATTTAGCAGACGCTCTTATCCAGAGCGACTTACAGTTAGTGAGTGCATACATTATTTTAATTTTATTTTTCATACCCCCCGTGGGAATCGAACCCACAACCCTGCCGTTGCAAACACCATGCTCTACCAACTGAGCCACATCCCTGCCGGCCATTCCCTCCCCTACCCTGGACAACGCTGGGCCAATTGTGCGCCGCCCCATGGGTCTCCCGGTCGCGGCCGGCTACGACAGAGCCTGGATGGTCTTCAGCATGGTCTTCAACCACCATATCTGATTTGTCTTCAGCATGGTCTTCAACTACTATATCTGATCTGTATTCAGCATGGTCTTCAACTACCATATCTGATCTGGGGTTTGTTTGTGATGATGATGCAGAGTAATGATAAGTATCTGGTAATTTACTTGGTCTTCTCCTGGTATAATATATGTTTTATTGATACATACACCAGATAGGTGCAGTGAAATGTGTTATTTTACAGGGTCAGTCATAGGAGCAAATTAGGGTTAAGTGTCTTGCTCAAGGGCAAATCGACCTATTTTTCACCTGTGGGCTCGGGTATTCGAACCAGCGACCTTTTGGTTACGTGCCCAACGTTCTAACCGCTAGGTTACCTGCCACCATTATTTACATGCAATAAGCGATAAACCACCCCCATTTACAGTGCCCATTACAGTCTGTATCTTCTGGATATTTGTACGGCATTGGTAAGGCATTCATGAAATAACAGCATTCATTTGATTCACTTTGCAAAGTTCCAAAAAGCCTTAAAACCAAAACAAATGCCAAATCTGCATCAGTTTTGTATATGCTTTGAAAACAAACTTCTCATCCAGTCAATATTCAGCAAAGAGAGGGAGAGAGTAAAGTAAAGTACAAATGTTACAACGTTATTCTGGGATAAAACAAGAGAGTCAACGAGATTAGCTGTGTTGACTTTCTATGAACTTTGCAAACACAAACAACCAAGGCACCCTCAGTATTCTCATCGTCAATATCCTAAAACGACATATCAACAGTTGTGATGTTATTCTTAGCCATGTCTTTGTGTAAGTCATGTTTCTCACAACCAGTACTGTAGGGTAGTGATCCACAGTGTAGTACAGACTGTATCAGCCCTGTAATCCCTGACCTTTCCTATTCATATACCTCCTCTAATGCCATGGAATG
The DNA here is from genome assembly GCF_020615455.1 of Coregonus clupeaformis. Classification (NCBI taxonomy): domain Eukaryota; kingdom Metazoa; phylum Chordata; class Actinopteri; order Salmoniformes; family Salmonidae; genus Coregonus; species Coregonus clupeaformis. The sequence goes on along the minus strand of NC_059208.1, from coordinate 10,365,543 downwards.
ATTGACTCCTCAAACCCTGATGGAAAACATTCATATTAATTTAGGCGTCCTTAAAGGTGCAATCTGGGATATTTTCAGACATTTTCTGTCATTAAAATGAATGATATAAGTGGCTGTCATTGGGCTGAAACTCAAATCCCAGATTGTAGCTTTAATGAACCATGTGGAGGGTTCTTCTCATGGCTTACAGTGAAGGATCCGGAAATCCCATTGAGATCAAAATGAAACTCCCTAAACCCACCAAACTTCAATTAAAGTTTTGATATTATCCTCAAGCAAATGTGAGTGGATTTTAATTTAATAGCTGTCTTTAATCCTATTGATGAGATTTAATTTCAAATGGCGCAGGTCAATGATAAAAAAAAAAGAAACATTTGATTATGTTATTCAGAAAACTGTGAATCTGGGTGAGAATTACCTGTTTGACGTGGACTGTGAAGGGGGAGATGAATAGACCCATTCGGAATTACATCCCATTCTTTTGTATCCAAATCGGCTTACTCATTGTTTGGACAGATAGTAAAACAATCATGTTAAAATTCAGCTCAGGCTTTGGTGACTGTGCCAAGATGTCAGTTGGACGTGGAACATTACGGTTGAAAATTCTGCAATGGGGAATATATTCACACTCTGGAATGCAATCTAGCAACAGAGCCCAGCAAAATAATGATTTGTCTGTTCGCAAAATAGTGACAGTACAATAAGAGCTAATTTTGACCTTTTCTAATAAATGTCTATTATATCAATTGATAAACAACGGAATGTTAGTGCAATAGATGTCATAACTGTATGTGTAAATGACATAATGTTCTGTAGTACCACGAAACCCCAAAGGCCGATCTGCATTACTTAGCTTTGTCTGCATTCTAAATGTATTTGAAACCAATCGTCCATGATACGACACGTACTATAGAGCTAGCTATGTTTACCTCTGTGGTGGTGCATGCGATGGAAACCTGCTTAGCTGGACAAGGCGAAGGTGCTTTATAAATTACAGGGCATGATTAACATGATTAGCAGCAATTTCACGCTTGGGGAGAGTTGATAGATGTAGTGAAGTGTGAGGCTAGCAGCAGAGGTAAGTCCTCCATGTATTAGCTATTAACCCATAAGAGTCTAAGCCATGTCTAAGCCGGGGGAGGGGCCGGGAGAGGGGGGGTCTAAAGAAAATATAGAAAACAATTATTTGATCAAAAAAATTTATTTGGCCTTACTGCTATTAGCCCATACCTAAGCATTGAATAACATATTCATTACACGGAACAACAGATAGTCCCCCCCAAAAATATAAACAAAGTTTGTTCTAAAGTGTCTGTTCTATATCTGAGAGATATAAGAAGACCAGGAAATACATATATATATTTTTACATGTATTGAACCACTTATTTTTGGCACTAAACAGTCTAAACATCGTGTTCGTGAGAGTCTCATCTTTCCATAGAGGTTTCATTATGGTTTTTAGCCAAACCGTTCGGACGCTACTGACGATTTTGTGAGAAGACCGATTGCAAAAAAAACACATCCAATGGAAAAAAACAGATACAGTATATCTAGCTTAAACTGAGAGATTTTTATGGGGATTTTTTTTAAAAAGCTAATTAGATTTCCACGGGGGCACGGATATCGACCTTAGGGGATTAACATTGACTAACTATGCCCTGCTTACTACACAAAACCATATTATACCAGGTACAAGGGGACATGACTAGGTATTAAGTTACTGTGGATGTATACTGAACAAAAATATAAACAACATGCAACAATTTCAAAGGTTTTACTGAGTTAAAGTTCATATAAGGAAATCGGTCAATTGAAATACATTCATTAGGACCTAATCTATGGGAATACAGATATGCATCTGTCGGTCACAGATACCTTAAAAAAAAGGTAGGGCCGTGGATAAAAAAAAACTATCAGTATCTTGTGTGACCCCCATTTGCCTCATGCAGCGCGACACATCTCCTTCGCATAGAGTTGATCAGGCTGTTGATTGTGGCCTGTGGCACGTTGTCCTACTCCTCTTCAATGGCTGTGTGAAGTTGCTGGATATTGGCAGGAACTGGAAAACGCTGTCGTACACGTCGATCCAGAGCATGCACAATTGGTGACATGTCTGGTGAGTATGCAGGCCATGGTAGAACTGGGACATTTTCAGCTTCTAGGAATTGTGTACGGATCCTTGTGACATGGGGCTGTGCATTGTCATGCTGAAACATGAGCTGATGGCGGCGGATGAATGGCCTCTACAATGGGCCTCGGGATAAAATATAATTGTGTTTGTTGTCCGTAGCTTATGCCTGCCCATACCATAACCCCACCGCCACCATGGGGCACTCTGTTCACAACTTGACATCAGCAAAACGCTCGCCCACACGACGCCATACACGTGGTCTGCGGTTGTGAGGCCGGTTGGACGTACTGCCAAATTCTCTAAAACGACTTATGGTACAGAAATTAACATTAAATTCTCTGGCAACAGCTCTGGTGGACATTCCTGCAGTCGGTATGCCAATTGCATGCTCCCTCAAAACTTGAGACATCTGTGGCATTGTGTTGTGTGACTAAACTGCACATATTAGAGTGGCCTTTTATTGTCCCCAGCACAAAGTGCATCTGTCTAATGATCATGCTGTTTAATCAGCTTCTTGATATGCCACAGCTGTCACGTGGATGGATTAGCTTGGCAAAGGAGAAAGCTCATTAACAGGGATGTAAACAAATTTGTGAAAATAATTTGATAGATATAAGCTTTTTGGGAATATGGGACATTTCTGGGATCTTTTATTTCAACTCATGAAACATGGGACCAACACTTTACATGTTGCATTTATGTATATATATATTTTATATTTTATTTTATTTCACCTTTATTTAACCAGGTAAGCCAGTTGAGAACAAGTTCTCATTTACAACTGCGACCTGGCCAAGATAAAGCAAAGCAGTGCAATAAAAACAACAACACAGAGTTACATATGGGGTAAAACAAAACATAAAGTCAAAAATACCACAGAAAATATATATACAGTGTGTGCAAATGTAGAAAGTTATGGAGGTAAGGCAATAAATAGGCCATAGTGCAAAATAATTACAAATTGGTATTAACACTGGAATGATAGATGTGCAAGAGATGATGTGCAAATAGAGATACTGGGGTGCAAATTAGCAAAAATAAATAACAATATGGGGATGAGGTAGTTGGGTGGGCTAATTTCAGAAGGGCTGTGTACAGGCGCAGTGATCGGTAAGGTGCTCTGACAATTGATGCTTAAAGTAAGTGAGGGAGATAAGTCTCCAGCTTCAGAGATTTTTGCAGTTCATTCCAGTCATTGGCAGCAGAGAACTGGAAGGAATGGCGGCCAAAGGAGGTGTTGTAATTTGTAAATTACATCGCCGAAGTCAAGGATCGGTAGGATAGTCAGTTTTACGAGGGCATGTTTGGATTGGAGATGCTTAATGTGAGTCTGGAAGGAGAGTTTACAGTCTAACCAGACACCTAGGTATTTGTAGTTGTCCACATACTCTAGGTCAGACCCGTCGAGAGTAATGATTCTAGTCGGGTGGGCGGGTGCCTGCAGCGTTTGATTGAAGAGCATGCATTTAGTTTTACTAGTGTTTAAGAGCAGTTGGAGGCTACGGAAGGAGTGTTGTATGGCATTGAAGCTTGTTTGGAGGTTTGTTACCACAGTGTCCAATGAAGGGCCAGATGTATACAAAATGGTGTCGTCTGCGTAGAGGTGGATCTGAGAGTCACCAGCAGCAAGAGCGACATCATTGATATACACAGAGAAAAGAGTCGGCCCAAGAATTGAACCCTGTGGCACCCCCATAGAGACTGCCATAGGTCCAGACAACAGGCTCTCCGATTTGACACATTGAACTCTATCTGAGAAGTAGTTGGTGAACCAGGCGAGGCAGTCATTTGAGAAACCAAGGCTATTTAGTCTGCCAATAAGAATGCGGTGGTTGACAGAGTCGAAAGCCTTGGCCAGGTCGATGAAGACGGCTGCACAGTACTGTCTATTATCGATCGCGGTTATAATATTGTTTAGGACCTTGAGTGTGGGGGGGGCGGGGGGCATGGGCAAGTTGCTGGTGGCCGGGTAGTGGTAACCAAGGGGAAAGCATGGCCAGCCATGGCAAAATGCTTGTTGAAATTCTCGATTATTGTAGATTTATCGGTGGTGATAGTGTTTCCTAGCCTCAGTGCAGTGGGCAGCTGGGAGGAGGTGGTCTTATTCTCCATGGACTTTACAGTGTCCCAAAACGTAACAGTTTTTTGCTCAGTGTACATAGCAGAGGTCCCCTGTGCACTAACCATGAATTATCTTTAACCAACACTGAGTCACTTGGTAAGTGATTAACCACACACAAAGCTATATCATACCAGGCATAAGGGAACATGACCACATATCTCTTCCTCCCTGACAAAACTAGAGGACCACAATGAAATACATTTGACAACTTCGCACAAGTGTGCTCAATAACATTTCATAAAGAATGTATACCTTGTACACCTGTTTCTTAAAGGTTACTATTGAAAGCCCATGTAATGCTATCCATTCTATTGGCTGTTAAGTTTTTACATGTACCAAGCATCCTTCTTACCTCGCTGTTGAGTATGAAAAGTATGGTTGCTGTTATGTGCTGTTATGAAACCAGCCCATGAGTACAGTGGGGGGAAAAAGTATTTAGTCAGCCACCAATTGTGCAGGTTCTCCCACTTAAAAAGATGAGAGAGGCCTGTAATTTTCATCATAGTTACACGTCAACTATGACAGACAAAATGAGATTTTTTTTTCCAGAAAATCACATTGTAGGATTTTTAATGAATTTATTTGCAAATTATGGTGGAAAATAAGTATTTGGTCACCTACAAACAAGCAAGATTTCTGGCTCTCACAGACCTGTAACTTCTTCTTTAGGAGGCTCCTCTGTCCTCCACTCGTTACCTGTATTAATGGCACCTGTTTGAACTTGTTATCAGTATAAAAGACACCTGTCCACAACCTCAAACAGTCACACTCCAAACTCCACTATGGCCAAGACCAAAGAGCTGTCAAAGGACACCAGAAACAAAATTGTAGACCTGCACCAGGCTGGGAAGACTGAATCTGCAGCTTGGTTTGAAGAAATCAACTGTGGGAGCAATTATTAGGAAATGGAAGACATACAAGACCACTGATAATCTCCCTCGATCTGGGGCTCCACGCAAGATCTCACCCCGTGGGGTCAAAATGATCACAAGAATGGTGAGCAAAAATCCCAGAACCACACGGGGGGACCTAGTGAATGACCTGCAGAGAGCTGGGACCAAAGTAACAAAGCCTACCATCAGTAACACACTACGCCGCCAGGGACTCAAATCCTGCAGTGCCAGACGTGTCCCCCTGCTTAAGCCAGTACATGTCCAGGCCCGTCTGAAGTTTGCTAGAGTGCATTTGGATGATCCAGAAGAGGATTGGGAGAATGTCATATGGTCAGATGAAACCAAAATAGAACATTTTGGTAAAAACTCAACTCGTCGTGTTTGGAGGACAAAGATTGCTGAGTTGCATCCAAAGAACACCATACCTACTGTGAAGCATGGGGGTGGAAACATCATGCTTTGGGGCTGTTTTTCTGCAAAGGGACCAGGACGACTGATCCGTGTAAAGGAAAGAATGAATGGGGCCATGTATGTGAGTGAAGTGTGTGAAAACCTTGTGAAGACTTACAGAAAACGTTTGACCTGTGTCATTGCCAACAAAGGGTAAATAACAAAGTATTGAGAAACTTTTGCTATTAACCAAATACTTATTTTGCACCATAATTTGCAAATAAATTCATAAAAAATCCTACAATGTGATTTTCTGGATATTTTTTTCTCATTTTGTCTGTCATTGTTGACGTGTACCTATGATGAAAATTGCAGGCCTCTCTCATCTTTTTAAGTGGGAGAACTTGCACAATTGGTGGCTGACTAAATACTTTTTTTCCCCACTGTATATCATCAAGGCCCAATCCTGATGGTAATTATAAATTGTCAACATTCATTTAGTTATCCTATATCCACACTAAGAAATATAACGCAGTAATGAAGGAACATACACAATAAACGCATCTACCGTTCCAACCTGTCGTGGCGGCTTGAGTTGGGCACTATAATTCACAATGCTGCAGGAGAGAAGGAGAGTGAAAGTGAGAGAGAGAGATAGTAGAGAGAGAGAGAGAGAGAGAGAGAGAGAGAGAGAGAGAGAGAGAGAGAGAGAGAGAGAGAGAGAGAGAGAGAGAGAGAGAGAGAGAGAGAGAGAGAGAGAGAGAGAGAGAGAGGGAGAGAGGGAGAGAGGGAGAGAGGGAGAGAGGGAGAGCGAGAGAGAGAAAGAAAGAGAGAGAAAGAGTACAGAGAGAGATAGAAAAAGAGCAAGCGAAAGAGAGAGAGAGAGTGTGAGAGAGAGAGAGAGAGAGAGAGAGAGAGAGAGAGAGAGAGAGAGAGAGAGAGAGAGAGAGAGAGAGAGAGAGAAAGAAAGAGAGAGAGAGTGAGTGAGAGCGAGAGTAGAGAGAGAGAGAGAGAGTGAGAGAGGAAGAGAGAGAGAGAGAGAGTGAGAGAGGAAGAGAGAGAGAGAGAGAGAGAGAGAGAGAGAGAGAGAGAGAGAGAGAGAGAGAGAGAGAGAGAGAGAGAGAGAGTGAGCGTGAGAGAGAGAGCAGAGAGAAAAAAAGAGAGAAATTTAAACAGGCAATTATCAATCAAGGCAACAGATTGGCGCGTTCAAAAAGGACCCATTCATTTTATACAGAGATTTGTGGCAGCGATTCAGCCAGCCAGCCCAGCGCCTCTGATTAGAATCCCCCGGAATAGTAAATTGCGTCTAATTAGACTGTCATGGGTTCCAGCGACTCAGCTCTCCCTCACCTGCATGTGTATTAAAACTCATTAGCCTTCTTGTCTGAGATACCACTTGCATTAATTGCCATTGATGCCCTGGCCGACACACACACACTCACTCAAACACACACACACAGACAGCCTGCTCTCCACACGTCATTGCGGGGGTCGTTTCATGCAGCCCTGCACAGAGTAGTTATCAACATCATGGAAGTCCTCAGAGGATAACTTTCTTTCTTTTTTTCTACACTTTCACTCGCTTTCCTTTTTCTCTCTCCTCCGTTATCCTGAAAGAGAAAAGGAGAGCACAGGAAAACAACATGCTTCTGCACTTCTCTCCGTCTCTTCTGCAGGACAGGAAACCCTCTTGAAATCAATGTACATGCACATTTGGCATCTAAATTATTTTGTCCTGTGTAGATAAATACATGTAATTAAACTACTGGAGGTGATGGGGGGACCAGAGGAAGAGTCCACTGAGTTCTGATTTGAATCCAAAATGTAAAGATATGTGCCCCAACACAGGGGTGTGTTCAGTGGGCACCAACAGGAGCAAGCGTTTTCATGCTGGGAAGCACTATCAGAATATTTATTGAGTGTTCCTTTTTAAATCATTTTGCAACATTGTACCCTACTGAACAAGACCCGGATCATGTCTCTTGTAGACCAGTGTCCTCAAGCTGGTTAGTTACTACAGGTATTGCTACTTCACTGGGATGCTGGGGAAAACACTAGTCTGTGCAATGAAGTGTTCACTCCCTAGAGAGCTCCTCCTTTAAAGACACCACACAGACATGTCTAACATCTGGGGCCAATTACACTGCGATTACATTACGATAATGCACCGGGATTTTCACATCCACAATAGTAGACTGCAGTTACTTTGTTGGCTGGTTGTGGCCATGTGGACCAGTATTGGAGCATTGGAGCACCATGGGGAACCCTGCGTCCCTGCGTCCTGCGTTTCTCTAATGGCCCTCCTCTCACCACTCAGGCCCTCCCCCTGTGTCCTGCAGTAGCAGTGGAGCCTCTCCCTCTCTCTGGCCCATATTAATTACCCCCCTGTAATGCCTTTAGCTGGTGACAGCTGTGCGACGTGGGCAAACCGCTGATACAGCCCCTTAAATGACAGCCATCCGTCATCGCTGGCTATCAGAGCAGGCTGGGGACCATCACACACACACACACGCACACACGAACGCATGCAGGCGCACACACACACGCAGACATGAATGAACGCACACACGCACGTGTGTGTGTGCGCTTTTGCACGTGTGTTTACCGCGCTTGTGTGTGTGTGTGTGTGTTTGTGTGTGTGTGTGTGTTTACCGTGCAGATTAATTTAATATCTACACATCTAATAACCTGACTGGTGTCACCAGCAGGACGATGATGTATGGATCAGTGGATGTGAGAAAGCGAGCAGAGGAGACATTGCTCTTCCTCCACACTGAGTGAACTGGGCATGGCACTCACTGGAGCCAAAACACTGTTACTGAGCCACCATTTCAACTGTATTTTATTTTAACTTTCTGAAGTGTGTCAAAGATTGATAGATCACACAAAAATGTTCTGATAATAGATTATTGGAATTGTACTAACCTACATAAGGACTCATGGCACGTTCATAAGCCATACATAATGCATTTACAAACAGCACACAAACATGAAATGCTGATGTATGAATGTGTTATAAGGCAGTTGCTCTCCTTTCAGTAATTAAGTGACAGTTACTGATGGTTGCCATTAGGAAATGTTGGATAACATTTGTTTTCCTCTCATATGTGCAAATGCCAGGGGGCTGAATTTAGATTGAATCTCACATAACAGTAAATTCAGTTGAACCTTTCCGTTCACGAAGGTAATTTTCCACTGTATCACTATTAACTGTTTCCTCCTATTTGTTTTGGCATACAGGATCTACGATAAACACCATGGCTACTAGATTACCTTCCATTCCAATAACAGTCTGTGCATGCTGGGTTAATGATGTGTCTATCTGTGTGTTTATTAGGCTCATATGTGTCTGTGCACTCTGATCCCATACTGTACATTCAACATAACAGTATAAAACATATCACAAGGTACATTACTGTTAGTGGTCTTGCATGCACGTTAGTAATATGTGAGGAGGGGGTTATCCCAAGCATGTTCTCACAGGCAAACATGCATAAAAGTGAATCCAACATGATGGAGATAGTAAAAATGTCAGCATTGATTAACAGATATTTTACACCCGTAGGAGGATATCATGTATTTGTACACTGGAGCTGAAGGAGGAAGTGGCTCGTGACGCGGAGGATACAAGCCGGATGCCACAGCGAATAAAACAAACCAAGCGAATTATTAGGTGAGGAAATATCCCTCCTTATATCCCATCTGTATGTGTGTGTGTGCATACTCGCGTACGTTTAACTGCAAATGTTTCACACAGGCCACATATTACTGTAAAGCCCATTATAACAACATGCAGACCCTTGGACTCGCTACTTCTGTTAGTGTGACTTGTTCAGGTCTCAGAAATAATTCCACAAATTCAAACAGATGTAGGAAACACTGATGCATACAGTATGTAATGTAATAATACAGTACAGCTTTACGCCTATATGTGTCTAATGGCTATTCTTGAAGGGGATACCTAGACGGTTGTACAACTGAATGCATTCAACCAAAATGTGTCTTCCACATTTAACCCAACTCCTCTGAATCAGAGATGAGCGGGGGGCTGCCTTAATCGACGTCATCGGCGCCAAGGGAGCAGTTATTGTTGGGGGTTAATTGCCTTGCTCAAGGGCAGAACTGAATATTTTTCCATCTTGCCAGCTCGGGGATTGAAACCAGTGTCCTTTCAGTTACTGCCCAACGCGCTTAACCACTAGGCTACCTGCCGCCCCATGGCGGCATTGATACAAACTTGATACAAACATTCACATCTGTAGGGAGTGTACCCTATTGTAGGGAGTGCTAAAGAAACAGCATACTTGCCATGCAAGATTAATCTCTATAGGAAATGCAAATATGCGTTTAATATTTTTCACCGGGACTATCATTCCAGTTCTTTGGTGGTCTAATCAATTCACTGACAGAACACACCCCGCGGGCGAAGGACCCCTACACTTTGTAGTCATCAGCCGCTTTGCTTTCCCTCTCTAATGATATAAATTTCACCCCATGTAGATGAAGAACATCAGTGTCTCAACAATATTTTGTTTCTGCATCATTAATTTGCAGAGAGAGGCTTGCGTAGCGGGAAAAACAAAACCAAATTAATTACGAAGAATGGTAAGAAACCAAGTCTCGTTCCAAATGGCACCCTTTTCCCTACGTAGGCCACCAGAGCCCATACACATTTGACCAGAGGCCTATGGCCCTATGTGCACTACATAGGGAATAGGGTGCCATTTGGGACGAAGCTGAGGAATGAATAGAAGTGGTGTTGTTCTGCTAATGGACAGGAAACAAACAACACCATCATTGTTCAGAGCCAGGCTGCCCTGCTGCTCTCTGCTGTTGGCATTTCTGACTCTATTACAATGTACACATCTCCACCTTTTGAAATGAGGCTTGAATGAGAGAATTGAATTAGAAATTATAACCAAGAGAGGAACATACAGAAAACAAATAAAGTATATTTGATTCCAAACTTTTTCCACTGTGTTTTCCACAGTTTTTTTATTCACTGGGAATTTTACTTGATGATATTCTATTCTATTCTATTATCCTAAAATATAGATCCTCCTGGATATAGCTTGTGCTCATAGTTGTGAGTAGTCAACAGAGCACTTACTTAATACTGCACTCAAACCCACTCAGTCACAGCAGTGTTGATGTGATTGGTATGATATCACCCAAGGCCATGGTCTCATTCACCAGCTGTATGTATTACCCTACTTTCAGGATGGACCTCAAGGTCTGGCACGTGAGAGAGACTATCCTGAGGTTAGCTGAGAGAGACCAGCTCTAGAGGATGAGGAAGGGGAAGGAGAAGGGCCGTCCCACCTGAGAACAGTCAGCCAGACCTTCTCTTACCTCCTTCCTCTTCCTCTAATCTTCTCAGGGAGAAAATTGTGTGACTCAATTTAAGACCTGAACCATGAAATTAACACATCCAGCCCTCTTCTCTGCCTGCTACCAAGAGGAGTGATTTATTCCTTCGCAGAATGAATAGACCCTCTTTTGAACTTTTCACAGTGAGAGAGGTTTTTGACTTTATTTCAGGTTAACCTTATCTTCAAGAGGGTCTGGAACATGGCAGAGACATGACAGTATAACATTCTTTTGACAATACAGGAATTTGATGGACATTTTCTACTATTTGGATGGACAGATATAATAACATTTTGGCCTACCTGGAAATAGATTCTTACTATTTTGAGAAGAAATTAGTCCACCATTGTGATAGTTGTGATAGTGTTGTCTGAGCTGGAATGTTGAGATTATGAGGTTAAAACTTTTCACCACAGAAGGTCTGCGAGACTAGCAGTTCTAGTCATAGTCCACCCACAGGAACCGCAATAGGTTTTAAGATATGAAAGCAAACAACAAGAAGTTAAACCTCAAAACACTGCGTCTCAACACCGTCCCCTTTACCATACCATTTCGTAGCAGGGTGAGACTCATGTCACTGATGGATTCTAATCTTGTTTCTTTTTTAGCAACGGTGGGTGTTTCCCAGGGTTAGCCAAGCATGCTAATCGAAGATCATCATTTTTAATTGGCCGTGTCATAAAACAAACATTACTTTTCATGTCATATTGTCTTTCATGGGAAGGCCACTCCGTGACTGTCGATGACGATTGCAGCTCAATCAATTCAAGAACTTTAGCAGACCAAATCAAACCCTGACTGTAATATTACATATGTACAGGTACAGTATGTAGAAGAGGGTAAAAGCTGTTATGGCACATTAACTCTGTTTACATACCTATTTTATTTGGAGAATCAAATAATGCTAAATTAGCATTGTTAGCATTTATGTTACTCGTCATCACGAATGTTGTTTAGCGTTTTCACACTTTTTGCTTTATTACTGAATCCCACAATATATTGAACATCTTGTATTCACTGCTGACACTTTAATCTTGCATTTCCAAAGTTAGATACCAGTGAATACCAATGTATCCTGAAAGTACTGTGCCTATGGGTATTCTACTGCATTTTTTGAAATGCACAACTTTTTTGAAGCACTGGAAGCCGCCAGCCAGGGGTAAATCTATCTGAGAACACAAAAGAACCAGCAGCAGCTTATGACACAAAACGATTCCCTGGTCCTATCCTTCTAACACCCAGCTTTCATCCTCCAAACTCTGTATGAAAACCCTCATCAGTGAGCCTGATTACAGTGAGTGTAGTGTCTTTAATCCAGTGACTGTTTTAATTTAAATTCTAGTCCAGGAAGGGGGCTGCAATTTACAGCTGCAGGATAACGAGGTGTAATCTGGCCTCCGTTTGGGGCACGGGAGGGGGGCAAGAAGGGGTGAGGGACTTTTTAAACATGCCATGTGATGAGCCTTTGATTGGTAAAGCAAAATACCAGGCTATTTTGACAATTTAGAAAGAAAGAGACAGAGAGCTAGAGAGAAGAGAGAGAAAGAGAGAAAAAGCAGTAATTAAACAATCAGGCTGGTTGAGTGTCCATTAATGATGTCATTGTCACGCTAATTGGACACTGTGTTGCGGAGCACCTCATAACTCTCGTCAAGTAGCTGTGTGCTCTGATTATCAAAGGCTGCTTGTGTTTTGTTTTGTTTGGAATCTTCCTGCTTCCTGCAATCCACAATCCAGTTCAAACAATTACCCCAAGTTGATGCTGTCTTTACTGTCTATAATGATACCTGTCTTCTATTCTAACAGGTGTTCGTTACTTGAGATATACTGCCATTTATTAAGAGTTCATATTAAGAATATTTACTGTACTTTATAAGACCTGTCTACTGCCTTCACGATTGACGTCAGTGGTTGTATAGTCATTTTACAGTTAGCTACTCTTGAGAAAAGTGTGATGATTATCTTTTCTTGAGGGTTTGATACCCAGTCGGTCACAAATCCGCTTGCACAAGTCACATCCTGCAGAGGTTTTTCCAGCCTCCAGCCGAGCCTGTACGGTATCAGTGTGGTTGCAGTTTCCTGGTGTAGGCCATAAAACACCCCAGCCTGCCTAGAGGGTTTATGCTCTGGCCAAATGGCTCTGCGGCACAAACACACACACGCACACAAGCACACGCACACACACGCACACACACAATTTCTCTGTGGGGAAGTGTGTGATTCTATAACAGTACAGAATCAGTCAGTTGTTGTTATAAAACATACATAGTACATAAAATCATATGTTTATTTGGATGAAAAGGTCATATTTTGTGGTTATGCCATAAATGTGACGCGTGTCACTACTTCACAGGAGAGACATTTGAACGTAAACATTAGTTTTTTTTTATAAAAATGTGTTTTTTGGCATGTGAACTTTCATGTGCCTTAATAACTAACTTGTAGGCCTCTCGAGTGGCGCAGCGGTCTAAGGCACTGCATCGCAGTGCAAGCTACAGATCCTGGTTCGATACCGGGCTGTGTCACGCCCGGGAGACCAATGAGGCGACGCACAATTGGCCCAGCGTTGTCCGGGTTAGGGGAGGTTTTGGCCGGCCGGGATGTCCTTGTCCCATCGTGCTGTAGCGACTCCTGTGGCGGGCCGGGCGCATGCAAGCTGACACGGTCGCCAGGTGTATGGTGTTTACTACGACATGTTGGTGCAGCTGGCTTCCAGGTTAAGCATGCATTCTGTCAAGAAGCAGTGCGGCTTGGCGGGGTTATGTTTCGCAGTGCGGCTCTTGACCTTCGCCTCTCCCGAGTCTGTACAGGAGTTACAGCGATGGGAGAAGATAACTACCAATTGGATATGACGAAATTGAGGCGTAAAGGGGGTAAAAAAACTAAAATAACGAACTTGTATGCCATCTGTAAATATGAATTAAATTGTTAAATTGTGAGCCTAGTTGGTTTAGCCACGGAAAAAGACAGGAACCTTCCCGCTAGCCATGATTGGTTGAGATAATGGATGGGCTGGACATGCCGAGAGATGAGTTCAGATTGGTCTGCCATGTAGCACGCTTCTGTCTATAACATGAGCTGGTCAGTATGTGTAGGTTGTCCTTTCTAACGTATTTTTTTAAAGATATCACAAAAAACTGCAAAAGTGTTGCCCTCCAATTTCTGGAGGACTGAGATTTGAAATCAGTGGAAGAGTATGATAGCTAAGAAGATGGATGAAATTCTGGTATTTGATTGCAAATATGCAGAGGGAGTCGAAAATGACAACACACAGAAGGCTGTTGTATAAAACACCTGTCTCCGGATTACATCTTCAAACTAAGGGGTAACCATGGCATACGTGACAGAGAGGGAGAAGCGTTCATCCATGTATACGGGTAAGAGAGTCCAGCTAGCTACATTTGCAGATATTATACATTTCTAATGTTGTCAGAAAAGTTGTTTTCATTACAACTTAAAGTGTACGGTTAGCTAGCTAGCTAACGTTATCTGGCTGGCTCGCTAGCTAACGTTACTTGTATGATCTGTGTAATAATATCATTTGTATCTCAGAGCCATTTGCATTGCTAGTTATAGCCTAATGTTAGCTAGCTAGCTAACATTGAACCTGGTTGGTTAGCTACCTGCAGATTCATGCAGGGTAGCAACGTTATGAGTTGGGATTATGGTGCATTGTTTAGCTAGTTTAGCTATGTCCAAACAAAAGACTCCACTATGCAAGTAACCATTTCACTGTACCGTTTACACCTTATGTGTCCTGTGCATGTGACAAATAAACGTTGATTTTATTTGATATAGTGTGTGTTTACCAGAGATGGTAATGTGAAGAACAACATGACCTGCACCGAAGTCAAATTAGGATATAACGTTAGGCCAACGAGACAGTGTCCATGTTCTACAATTTTCCGGTAGAATGCCCTGCTTTTATTTCGTCACATTCACAACCATAAGCTATTTTCTGTAATTGGCTCACCATTAACTTGTAAATAATGATCTTGTTGTGAGTTTATTTTCCTGTAATAATGAATACAAATGAGCTAAAGTGAAGACGTTGTCAGCTATATGATATGGTCATTATTTGAACTGGCTAGCCAGCTAACTTAACATTATCTAGCTAGCTAACAAGCTAGAAATGAACCAAAACATTGTTTAGAAAGTTGCTTTTAGTTGCCTGGTTTGCTAGATTGACGCATACTAAATTAATTTTTAAACGCGTGGGTTTATTGGTGTTAAAATACACCCGTTATGATATTTTGGACAACCAGGCTGCTTTCACGCAGCCTGTAGTTTTTGTGTTTATATTTTTTCATAACGACAACGACGAGTTTGATGTTGGACGACAATAAAATGTTCATGATGTCGATAGAGGTAGTATAAACCAGCCTTTAGTCTTGAAATCTTTGGTTGTTTAGTACATTGCCTCACATGTGAATCCTTAAAGAAATGGGTGGGGCTAAGGCTTAAGAGGGTGTGAACGATGCCGAATGGGTGTAGACAAAGAACAGATGTACCAAAACATTCAAGGGCCATTTTCTCAAAAGTGGAGTTACAAGCAGAATTCCCACTGTTCCTCAGCTGTAGTGTATGATATACATTTTCATTTACATTTACCATTTTCAAGCTCTGAGTCTCTACTTTTATCGAATGTAAAAAACACAATTTCAAATGTTGCTATATTAGACCGAATCGAGCTGGTCGGTCACAAATGTGGTTAAAACCAAATGATTACAAACCAAATGTGTGCTATTTCTGTCTATCCTTCTCTTGCAACTCATGCACAAAGAGATGGGTGTAATGCCACAATCTCACCATAGTTGTCTTATAAAAATGAGCTCCTAACCCCTGTACTGCAAGGCCCCTGTAACACTCGCCTCCCGAGCTGTGCCACTAGAGATCCTGGTTCGAATCCAGGCTCTGTTGTAGCCGGCCGCGACCGGGAGACCCATGTGGCGGCGCACAATTTGCCCAGCATCGTCCAGGTTAGGGGAGGGAATGGCTGGCAGGGATGTAGCTCAGTTGGTAGAGCATGGCGTTTGCCACGCCAGGGTTGTGGGTTCGATTCCCACGGGGTGCCAGTATAAAAAATAATAATGTATGCTCTGGATAAGAGCGTCTGCTAAATGACTAAAATGTAAATGGAACAATACTGCTGGGGTCCAGCTGGAAGTTTCTCTCTTTGTAATGTGATGCTAAGGATGCTGCTGGTAATACTGACTTTGATTAAAATGAATTCAACAGAGTGATTTCACACACACACACACACACGACTGACTGTGATTAAACTGAATTTAACAGAGTGATTTCACAGATATTATTGGCCACTCAGTTGTAGTCGTTACGGTAACATCTTTATCCCGTCGTTAGTTACAGGTGGGGAGATCCTGATAACATAGCAGGAGGGTTCCGCTTGCTTTCATGCCCAGTAGAAAATAAATTAAATAATTAATCATGGGACGACACACACAAGTATGCATATGTGAACACACACACACAGAGGCCTGCGCCCACACACACACACACACACACACACACACACACACACATACACACACACACACTCACACACACACACATACCTCCATTCTCTCTCTGCCTGGTCATTAGGGACGGCGGAAGGAAGCTGGCTGGTAATATTGCTGGTGATTTTATCTGTGTTAAGAGGGTTATTACTGCTGCTGCTTGAAAAACATATTACTGAATAATGTACTCCACACAATAGACACTCTCCTGTACATTACCGCTTAATGCAGTTGTCCACTGTATACATGGAAGGGAGGCTGTGTCCATTATTCAGTGCTCTGATGATGAGAGTTGTCTACTCTAGGCTTCAGCTCAGTGGATTTAGCTCTAATACATTGTTGTAATGTGAAGTAGACAAAATTTCGATACCCAGTCATGGTTTCCAGTCTAGTTGTGTATCAAGACAGCCAACAATACATCTACTGTACCTTTCAAACTTTTCTCTGCTCTCCCTTCAGCACTGATGAATAACTGACACCCCTCACCAATAAGGCCCCTGCCACAACCGACACCAGTAAAATTATTCCCTTCCGTCCATCCTTTGAATAATGGTACCTACCCCATCCCTTCAGCCTATAAAAAAAAGTATCTGGTTTTGAAGCGCCAGTTCAAACAGCGTCTCTCTCTCTCTCTCTCTCTCTCTCTCTCTCTCTCTCTCTCTCTCTCTCTCTCTCTCTCTCTCTCTCTCTCTCTCTCTCTCTCTCTCTCTCCTTCTCTCTCTCTCTCCCTACCTTCCCTTTCTCTCTCCCTCGCTCTCCATCTACTCTGTCTTTCTCCATCTCTCGCTCTCTCCCACCCCCCCTCCCTCTCTCTCTCCCTCTCTCTTAATTTCCTCTGTTCCTCTCCCAGGACATCAAGAGAGATTCCGTGCAGGTTATCTGTAAAGGACCAGGATGAGCCTCGGCTACTGAGCGAAACAATTACTCACAGCTGCTCCTTATCTGTTCCACCATGAGCTCATGCCAATAAACACACACACACACACAACACAACACAACACATGTGTAGTCACGATCACGCACACACACGTGATGATGCGAACACACATTCTGTATGTGAACACACACACCAGAAATGTATGAAGCTATTGAATTTCTCCATTGATACATCATGTGCACTTTTGTTATTTCAATATCAATGTTTGTGTCCACTCGATGTGAAGAGTAATTATTAGAGGATCATATCAACGTCTCTTCAGGTTCATCCTGTCTATTTCTTTCTCCTGTTCCCAGACAGACAGTGATTATGCATTGAGTTTTGAATGACATACAGTACATTTTCTGCTGACACCATGAGACATCTTAGTCATATCAGAACTTATTGCATAATATACACTACCGGTCAAAAGTTTTAGAACACGTACTCATTCAAGGGCTTTTCTTTATTATTTTTTTGCATTGTAGAATAATAGTGAAGACATCAAAACTATGAAATAACACATATGGAATCATGCAGTAACCAAAAAAGTGTTAAACAAATCAAAATATATTTTATATTTGAGATTCTTCAAATAGCCACCCTTTGCCTTGATGATAGCTTTGCACACTCTTGCATTCTCTCAACCAGCTTCATGAGGTAGTCACCTGGAATGGATTTCAATTAACAGGTGTGCCTTCTTAAAAGTTAATTTGTGGAATTTATTTCCTTCTTAATGCGTTTGAGACAATCAGTTGTGTTGTGACAAGGTAGGGGGGATAGCCCTATTTGGTAAAAGACCAAGTCCATATTATGGCAAGAACAGCTCAAATAAGCAAAGAGAAATGACAGTCCATCATTACTTTAATAATAATAATAATAATATGCCATTTAGCAGACGCTTTTATCCAAAGCGACTTACAGTCATGCGTGCATACATTTTTTTGTGTATGGGTGGTCCCGGGGATCGAACCCACTACCTTGGCGTTACAAGCGCCGTGCTCTACCAGCTGAGCTACAGAGGACATGAAGGTCAGTCAATCTGGACAATTTCAAGAACTTTGAAAGTTTCTTCCAGTACACTCGCAAAAACCATCAAGCGCTATGATGAAACTGGCTCTCATGAGGACCGCCATAGGAATGGAAGACCCAGTGTGCCCTCTGCTGCAGAGGATAAGTTAATTAGAGTTACCCGCCTCAGAAATTGCAGCCCAAATAAATGCTTCACAGAATTCAAGTAACAGACACATCTCAACATCAACTGTTCAGATGAGACTGTGTGAATCAGGCCTTCATGGTCTAATTGCTGCAAAGAAACCACTACTAAAGGACACCAATAAGAAGAAGAGACTTGCTTGGGCCCAAAAACACGAGCAATGGACATTAGACCGGTGGAAATTTGTCCTTTGGTCTGGAGTCCAACTTGGATATTTTTGGTTCCAACCGCCGTGTCTTTGTGAGATGCTGCATGGGTGAACGGATGATCTCCGCATGTGTAGTTAGCACCGTAAAGCATGGAGGAGGAGGTTTTATGGTGTGGGGGTGCTTTGCTGGTAACACTGTCTGTGATTTATTTAGAATTCAAGGCACACTTAACCAGCATGGCTACCACAGCATTCTGCAGCGATACGCCATCCCATCTGCTTTGCGCTTAGTGGGACTATCATTTGTTTTTCAACAGGATAATGACCCAACACATCTCTAGGCTGAGTAAGGGCAATTTTACCAAGAAGTAGAGTGATGGAGTGCTGCATCAGATGACCTGGCCTCCACATTCCCCCGACCTCAACCAAATTGAGATGGTTGGTGATGAGTCAGACGACAGAGTGAAGGAAAAGCAGTCAACAAGTGCTCAGCAAATGTGGGAACTCCTTCAAGACTGTTGGAAAAGCATTCCAGGTGAAGCTGGTCGAGAGAATGCCAAGAGTGTGCCAATCTGTCATCAAGGCAAAGGGTGGCTATTTGAAGAATCTCAAATATAAAATATATTTTGATTTGTTTAACACTTTTTTGGTTACTACATGATTCCATATGTGTTATTTCATAGTTTTGATGTCTTAACTATTGAATTAAAAGGTGTTCTAAAACTTTTGACCGGTAGTGTATATGGAGTAATCTCGTCCCTTTCTCAAAACCCTTCCTCTTTAAAAATCAAGACGTATTTCTAAGAGTTTAGATTTCACGAGCGAGACTTCACCTGAGAGCTTTGGAACTATTTCTGTCTCCCTTTATCTCGTCTGCTCTCTCTGTGTCTCTGTGTCTCTGTGTCTCTGTGTCTCTGTGTGTGTGTGTGTGTGTGTGTGTGTGTGTGTGTGTGTGTGTCTCTGTCTGTCTGTCTGTCTGTCTGTCTGTCTGTCTGTCTGTCTGTCTGTCTGTCTCTCTGTCTCTCTGTCTCTCTCTCTCTCTCTCTCTCTCTCTCTCTCTCTCTCTCTCTCTCTCTCTCTCTCTCTCTCTCTCTCTCTCTCTCTCTCTCTCTCTCTCTCTCTCTCTCTCTATCCATCTCTCTCTCTATCCATCTCTCTCTCCACCTCTCTCTATCACTCACTCTCTCTATCTCTCTTTACCTCTCTCTTTCTCTCTTCTCTGGAGCACCAACTCTATAAAATGAGCAGTAGTCATTCTATCATCCGATTAGAGCTTCCTGGTTCCTAGAGAATCAAGGCCCACCAGGGGAGTGAATGGACTGCTGAGTCACCTAAGTCACACGCACACACACACACACACACACACACACACACACACACACACACACACACACACACACACACACACACACACACACACACACACATAGTTCCGTCTCTTTGGCGGAAACGCTAACTTGGTTATCCATCTTAGTTCACTAACTACTGAAACACAACAACATTATCTCTGATACATTTAGATCTGGAAGGTGTGCCATGTATTGATAATGTGGCTACTGTGGTTAAATATCAATACAGTACCTAAAACATCTGACCAACCCAAACCTTCTTTATACTCTGACCAACCCAAAGCTTCTTTATACTCTGACCAACCCAAAGCTTCTTTATACTCTGACCAACCCAAAGCTTCTTTATAAAACGATAACTAAAGAAGAACATCAAGTGGTATTTACAAGTATTTATCTAAGTTAGCCTACTTCATTATTGAGCTGGCTCTGTGACACATAACCTACATTACCTCACCATAACTAAGCCGCTAGTCAGAATTCCTTCCACTGGGTTGATCATGTGACTGAGGAACGACAGGAGCTGGTAACGCAATGTTAATCAGATAATCTTCACTGTAATTAAACAGATGGAACCAGATCTTTACTGAGCAGTACTAGAATAAACCACACATTCCCTGAAGGTGCAATGACGTCTTTACTGTGAAGCTTGAGTGCCAAGTCTAAGTCCAAAAGACTTCTCAACAGCTTCTACCCCCCAAGCCATAAGACTCCTGAACAGCTAATCATGGCTACCCGGACTATTTGCACTGCCCCCCCACCCCACCCCCACCCCATCTTTTTACGCTGCTGCTACTCTGTTAATTATTTATGCATAGTCACTTTAACTCTACCCACATGTACATATTACCTCAACTACCTCAACTAGCCGGTGCCCCCGCACATTGACTCTGCACCGGTGGTCCTCTGTAGCTCAGCTGGTAGAGCACGGCGCTTGTAACGCCAAGGTAGTGGGTTCGATCCCCGGGACCACCCATGCACAAAAATTTATGCACGCATGACTGTAAGTCGCTTTGGATAAAAGCGTCTGCTAAATGGCATATTATTATATTATTATTATATAGCCTCCCTACTGTTATTTTATTTTACTTCTGCTCTTTTCTTCTCAACACTTTTTTGTTGTTGTTTTATTTTGCTTTTTTATAAAAAAATAAATGCATTGTTGGTTAAGGGCTGTAAGTAAGCATTTCACTGTAATGTCTACACCTGTTGTATTCGGCGCATGTGGCCAATCCAATTTGATTTGATTTGATTTGACAGTTCCCTGATGGAATGGGGTCTTTACTGCGAAGCTTGACAGTTCCCTGATGGAATTACGTCTTTACTGTGAAGCTTGACAGTTCCCTGATGGAATGGGGTCTTTACTGCTATGGCTAGAGTAGGCCACAAGTTCCCTGAAGCCACAGCAAGATATGTTTATTTAAAGAACCCGTGTAGGAAGCAAGGAGGAGAAGCATGGTGTCTAGAGAGATCACGTGACACTAAACAGGGAGAGACTCTTCCAAAGCAAAACACATAATTGAAAAAATGCCTAAAGCATAACTATAGGGTTGAAGAGAGATACATGTAGTCTGTATAGGTGTTTTAAGAAAATAAAGTATTTATTTTTTTGCAGTATAAAAGTGACCTCAAAAGACGTGACCTCAAAATACATGTTCTGAAGCGGACAATGGTCAACAATGTGAGGGGGGATTTTGTATTTTGTATTTTTCTCTGCTTGATGCAAAAGACTGTATGTGTGAGGGGGAGAAAAACACAGATAAACTCAGTTGAAAATCTCCTAATCTAAATCTGAAAAGGGGCTGATAAAAAGGGCTGAAAACACAGAAGCCTGGTGAGCATTCAAAGCCCTGGCAAGTAGATGAATCCTTTGAACCTCACCACAGCAACCAGGCTAAATACTCTATCAACGGAAACATCTAACCAACCGGCCTGGGATTCACACACGATAAACACACACACGCACACACACAAACTCACACCAAACGAGAGAGCGGTGCTGGCCACCGCCGTCAACAGGGGGTATTTACAGAAAGACAATGGTAAACTGATCAGAACAACGATTACACTGAGTCCCTCTTCTGTCCTTCCATTGGCAGCCCACTCTCTCCACTCTCTTCATTCCTATCATTTTAATAGATTCTGTGATATTTCCAAAGTCTGGGCTGTATAGACCTCTAATGAGAAATCTCATCAAAAGACGCTAAAGCCAGGCAATTTGAGACAGCGGTTGGCATGATACGCAGGCAGTGCTTTCTGTCTCGCTCCTTCTCCTCTCCTCCTCCTCCACAAGCCCCAATTCATTATATTTCTTCATCATCGTCGCTTTCACATGCTGCGTGTGTCCCTGTTCCCAACCTCAAAGTGGTCTTGCACAGCCTGCTAGAAGTCGCTGTGGGTTTGGTATGTGTGTGTGTTTCTGGTGTTTGTGGTTATTTTTCAGTGGTTTGTGGTGGTTGTATACTGATAGCCATCTCATTGACTTTAATCAGCCATCCATCATCCATCAAAGTGACATCGTTCTAAGAATAAAGGTTTCCAGTTAGCTAGTTAATTAAACTGCCCGCTCCTTTTCTGCCTGCACGTTCACACACACACACACACACACACACACACACACACACACACACACACACACACACACACACACACACACACACACACACACACACACACACACACACACACACACACACACACACACACACACACACACACACACACACACACACTTGTAATCTGTCTGCTTCTGTCTGCAAGCACTGCTCAATCAAGGAGCAAATAAAGGCAGTCAACAATGTAATTGTTTGTTTTCTGTGCAGAGTTTGGAAAAAAGCAACTTTTTCCTCTCATGGAGCTGTGAAAGTTGCCCTTTGCTGAAAGTTGCCCAAGGTATTTCATAAAGCAAATGAGGCGACGTTAAACACAACAACACATTTCACTTTCCACTGGATCCACCACACTCAGTGACATTCAGATAAATCACATTAGGCATTTCATTGTCTTGTATCATGTTTTATCAGTATATGCAGCTAGGGCTGGATGTTTACATGCCCATAGCAAAACAGTCATGTCTACGTGGTGGCTTGATTAGTAATACTATTCCAAAGTAACAATCACACACACACACACACATACATACTCCAAGGCAGACCTGGAAATCAGACACACTGAACTCTGCCTCTCATTTGTGTTTCCGTTTTGCTCCTTTTCACTCTGGAATATGTCTTGCCTCTAACATGGAAATATGATTATCTGACTGAGTATTCAGTTAAACATCATACTGTACATGTATGAGTCTCTATTATGCAAAGCAACACGAGTTTGTAATGATTGAACAGAATATGCTTCTGATTCAATATGCAGCTTGAAGCAAGGTAAAAATATTGCACCACAGAGGCTGTTTGGTGGGGTCCATTGCTCCAGGACTTGAACAGTACACGGAGAGTCAGAATTCAAAACAGGAGGGTAGGAGGGTAGGAGGATAGGATGAGAGGGTAGGAGGATGGGAAGGAGAGGAGGGTGGGAGGGTAGGAGGATGGGAGGGAGAGGTGGGTGAGAGTGTGTCAGTCAGTAATGCCAGCTACAAGGACCTGTCTTCCACCCACCCACCCGCGGCCCAATCTGATATGAATGAACAGACATCAGTGCTGTGAGACTCCTCACCTCCAAGCCTCTGAACTGGAACACATGTTTGTCCTCCCTTCCCACATACACACACACAAGCATGCACTCACTCACACACACACATACAAACAACACACACACACACACAAACTCCACCTCCCACTCCATCTCTTGAGTGTAATCAATCTCTGGATCAATGCAGAGAGATCTAACCACCCAGACGTGACCGGTAACGTGTTTTAAATAGGATGTATTGTAAATGGAATAATATTTCAGATAAAGGCCTAATGTAGAATTATATGTTTGAGACAGTAATTTGTGTTTAAAAGGAGAGATGTTTTTAAAAAGTCAAGAAATTACCTTTTGTGATGTGATGTTTTTGTCTCCTTGGTCCCCTGACTCCCCTCCACCTAAAGGAGACTTTGATTCCTTATTCCTGGTTCGAAATGTGAAAGGCAAACGTATTGTACAACATTCAATTAATAATTAATCTGAGTGTTAAGTAATTAAAACAGATTAACCAATTGCCTATTTGGCTTTCTTTAAGCTGTGGGCTATTAGTACTTTAATTAAAGTTCACTGCTAGATAAATTATTTTTAAATGTTCAATTTCTGCCAAGTAGAGCCCAGCCTCTGGCACACTGGCTCATATTAACTCTATACTAAATGAATTTGTCTGGGTAACTTTTGAATTATGTGCATAACTAGGGTTCACTATTTGTGATAAATAATTCAAATTCTTGTCGTCCCTCTCCACTCATACCTGTCCACTCATCCCTCTCTCCACTATTTATCTACCCTCCCCTCCTTCCTTTTATAGGGTTCTCCTTCTCCCTCTGTTCTAAATGTAAGATATACTAAGTCAGGTTATCATGGCTGCAGCTCTAGTCAGTCTAGTCCGATCACTTTTGATTATGAGGAGTTTTTGTCCTGCTTACGTTCTCAGGCTCCCTCCCTGGCCTTGCATTGTCTCTCCTCCAGCGTCTTCAACCAGGCAGCAAATTGAAAGTGGGAGAAACAGAGGGAGAGATGGAGGAAGAGATGGAGGGAGAGATGGTGGGAGAGACAGAGGGAGAGATGGAGGAAGAGATGGAGGAAGAGATGGGGGGAGAGACAGAGGGAGAGACAGAGGGAGAGACAGAGGGAGAGACAGAGGGAGAGATGGGGGAGAGACAGAGGGAGAGATGGAGGAAGAGATGGGGGAGAGACAGAGGGAGAGATGGAGGAAGAGATGGGGGAGAGACAGAGGGAGAGATGGAGGGAGAGACAGAGGGAGAGATGGAGGAAGAGATGGGGAGAGACAGAGGGAGAGACAGAGGGAGAGACAGAGGGAGAGACAGAGGGAGAGACAGAGGGAGAGATGGAGGGAGAGACAGAGGGAGAGATAGAGGAAGAGATGGGGGAGAGACAGAGGGAGAGATGGAGGAAGAGACAGAGGGAGAGACAGAGGGAGAGACAGAGGGAGGGATGGGGGAGAGATGGGGGAGAGACAGAGGGAGAGATGGAGGGAGAGATGGGGGAGAGACAGAGGAAGAGATGAAGGGAGAGATGGGGGAGAGACAGAGGGAGAGATGGGGGAGAGACAGAGGGAGAGATGGAGGGAGAGATGGAGGGAGAGATGGGGGGGAGACAGAGGGAGAGACAGAGGGAGAGTTGGAGGGAGAGATGGAGGGAGAGACGGAGGGAGAGACGGAGTGAGAGATGGGGGAGAGACGGAGGGAGAGATGGAGGAAGAGATGGGGGGAGAGAGAGGGAGAGATGGAGGAAGAGATGGGGGAGAGACAGAGGGAGAGATGGAGGGAGAGACAGAGGGAGAGAGAGGGAGAGATGGAGGGAGAGATGGGGGAGAGACAGAGGGAGATACAGAGGGAGAGACAGAGGGAGAGACAGAGGGAGAGATGGAGGAAGAGATGGGGGAGAGATTGGGGAGAGACAGAGGGAGAGATGGAGGAAGAGATGGAGGAAGAGATGGGGGAGAGACAGAGGGAGAGACAGAGGGAGAGATGGGGGAGAGACAGAGGGAGAGATGGAGGGAGAGATGGGGGGAGAGACAGAGGGAGAGATGGAGGAAGAGATGTGGTAGAGAAAGAGGGAGAGATGGAGGGAGAGACAGAGGGAGAGACAGAGGGAGAGATGGAGGAAGAGATGGGGGAGAGACAGAGGGAGAGATGGAGGGAGAGACAGAGGGAGAGAGAGGGAGAGAGAAGGAGAGATGGAGGGAGAGATGGGGGAGAGACAGAGGGAGAGACAGAGGGAGAGACAGAGGGAGAGACAGAGGGAGAGATGGAGGAAGAGATGGGGGAGAGATTGGGGAGAGACAGAGGGAGAGATGGAGGAAGAGATGGAGGAAGAGATGGGGAAGAGACAGAGGGAGAGACAGAGGGAGAGATGGGGGAGAGACAGAGGGAGAGATGGAGGGAGAGATGGGGAAAGACAGAGGGAGAGATGGAGGAAGAGATGTGGTAGAGAAAGAGGGAGAGATGGAGGGAGAGACAGAGGGAGAGATGGAGGGAGAGATGGAGGGAGAGATGGGGGAGAGACAGAGGAGAGATGGGGGGAGAGACAGAGGGAGAGATGGAGGGAGAGATGGGGGGAGAGACGGGGGAGAGACAGAAGGAGAGTTGGAGGGAGAGATGGAAGGAGAGACGGAGGGAGAGATGGAGGGAGAGATGGGGGAGAGACAGAGGGAGAGATGGAGGAAGAGATGGGGGAGAGACAGAGGGAGAGATGGAGGGAGAGACAGAGGGAGAGAGAGGGAGAGAGGGAGAGATGGAGGGGAGAGATGGAGGGAGAGACAGAGGGAGAGACAGAGGGAGAGACAGAGGGAGAGACAGAGGGAGAGACAGAGGGAGAAATGGAGGAAGAGATGGAGGAAGAGATGGGGAAGAGACAGAGGGAGAGATAGAGGGAGAGATGGGGGAGAGACAGAGGGAGAGATGGAGGGAGAGATGGGGGGAGAGACAGAGGGATAGATGGAGGAAGAGATGTGGTAGAGAAAGAGGGAGAGATGGAGGGAGAGACAGAGGGAGAGATGGGGGAGAGACAGAGGGAGAGATGGAGGGAGAGATGGGGAAGAGAGACAGAGGGAGAGATGGAGGAAGAGATGTGGTAGAGAAAGAGGGAGAGATGGAGGGAGAGACAGAGGGAGAGATGGAGGGAGAGATGGAGGGAGAGATGGGGGAGAGACAGAGGGAGAGATGGGGGAGAGACAGAGGGAGAGATGGAGGGAGAGATGGGGGGAGAGACGGGGGGAGAGACGGGGGGAGAGACAGAAGGAGAGTTGGAGGGAGAGATGGAAGGAGAGACGGAGGGAGAGATGGAGGGAGAGATGGGGGAGAGACAGAGGGAGAGATGGAGGAAGAGATGGGGGAGAGACAGATGGAGAGACAGAGGGAGAGACAGAGGGAGAGATGGAGGGAGAGATGGGGGAGAGATTGGGGAGAGACAGAGGGAGAGATGGAGGGAGAGATGGGGGAGAGACAGAGGGAGAGATGGAGGGAGAGATGTGGGAGAGACAGAGGGAGAGATGGGGGAGAGACAGAGGGAGAGATGGAGGGAGAGATGGAGGAGAGATGGGGGGGAGACAGAGGGAGAGACAGAGGGAGAGTTGAGGGAGAGATGGAGGGAGAGATGGGGAGAGAGAGTGAGAGATGGAGGAAGAGATGGGGGAGAGACAGAGGGAGAGATGGAGGGAGAGACAGAGGGAGAGACAGAGGGAGAGACAGAGGGAGAGATGCGGGAGAGACAGAGGGAGAGATGGAGGAAGAGATGGGGGAGAGACAGAGGGAGAGATGGAGGGAGAGATGGAGGGAGAGATGGAGGGAGAGACAGAGGGAGAGATGGGGGGAGAGACAGAGGGAGAGATGGAGGGAGAGATGGAGGGAGAGATGGGGGAGAGACAGAGGGAGAGACAGAGGGAGAGTTGGAGGGAGAGATGGAGGGAGAGACGGAGGGAGAGATGGAGGGAGAGATGGGGGGAGAGAGAGGGAGAGATGGAGGAAGAGATGGGGGGAGAGACAGAGGGAGAGATGGAGGGAGAGACAGAGGGAGAGACAGAGGGAGAGACAGAGGGAGAGACGGAGGGAGAGATGGAGGGAGAGATGGGGGGAGAGACAGAGGGAGAGATGGAGGAAGAGATGGGGGGAGAGACAGAGGGAAAGACAGAGGGAGAGACAGAGGGAGAGACGGAGGGGAGAGATGGGGGGAGAGACAGAGGGAGAGATGGAGGGAGAGATGGAGGAAGAGATGGGGGGAGACAGAGGGAGAGACAGAGAGAGAGATGGGGGAGAGACAGAGGGAGAGATGGAGGGAGAGATGGAGGAAGAGATGTGGTAGAGAAAGAGGGAGAGATGGAGGGAGAGACAGAGGGAGAGATGGAGGGAGAGATGGAGGGAGAGATGGGGGAGAGACAGAGGGAGAGATGGGGGAGAGACAGAGGGAGAGATGGAGGGAGAGATGGGGGAGAGACGGGGGGGAGAGACAGAAGGAGAGTTGGAGGGAGAGATGGAAGGAGAGACGGAGGGAGAGATGGAGGGAGAGATGGGGGAGAGACAGAGGGAGAGATGGAGGAAGAGATGGGGGGAGAGACAGAGGGAGAGATGGAGGGAGAGACAGAGGGAGAGAGAGGGAGAGAGAGGGAGAGATGGAGGGAGAGATGGAGGGAGAGACAGAGGGAGAGACAGAGGGAGAGACAGAGGGAGAGACAGAGGGAGAGACAGAGGGAGAAATGGAGGAAGAGATGGAGGAAGAGATGGGGAAGAGACAGAGGGAGAGATAGAGGGAGAGATGGGGGAGAGACAGAGGGAGAGATGGAGGGAGAGATGGGGGAGAGACAGAGGGATAGATGGAGGAAGAGATGTGGTAGAGAAAGAGGGAGAGATGGAGGGAGAGACAGAGGGAGAGATGGGGGAGAGACAGAGGGAGAGATGGAGGGAGAGATGGGGAAGAGAGACAGAGGGAGAGATGGAGGAAGAGATGTGGTAGAGAAAGAGGGAGAGATGGAGGGAGAGACAGAGGGAGAGATGGAGGGAGAGATGGAGGGAGAGATGGGGGAGAGACAGAGGGAGAGATGGGGGAGAGACAGAGGGAGAGATGGAGGGAGAGATGGGGGGAGAGACGGGGGGGAGAGACGGGGGGAGAGACAGAAGGAGAGTTGGAGGGAGAGATGGAAGGAGAGACGGAGGGAGAGATGGAGGGAGAGAGATGGGGGAGAGACAGAGGGAGAGATGGAGGAAGAGATGGGGGAGAGACAGATGGAGAGACAGAGGGAGAGACAGAGGGAGAGATGGAGGGAGAGATGGGGGAGAGATTGGGGGAGAGACAGAGGGAGAGATGGAGGGAGAGATGGGGGAGAGACAGAGGGAGAGATGGAGGGAGAGATGTGGGAGAGACAGAGGGAGAGATGGGGGGAGAGACAGAGGGAGAGATGGAGGGAGAGATGGAGGGAGAGATGGGGGGGAGACAGAGGGAGAGACAGAGGGAGAGTTGGAGGGAGAGATGGAGGGAGAGATGGGGGAGAGAGAGTGAGAGATGGAGGAAGAGATGGGGGAGAGACAGAGGGAGAGATGGAGGGAGAGACAGAGGGAGAGACAGAGGGAGAGACAGAGGGAGAGATGCGGGAGAGACAGAGGGAGAGATGGAGGAAGAGATGGGGGAGAGACAGAGGGAGAGATGGAGGGAGAGATGGAGGGAGAGATGGAGGGAGAGACAGAGGGAGAGATGGGGGAGAGACAGAGGGAGAGATGGAGGGAGAGATGGAGGGAGAGATGGGGGAGAGACAGAGGGAGAGACAGAGGGAGAGTTGGAGGGAGAGATGGAGGGAGAGACGGAGGGAGAGATGGAGGGAGAGATGGGGGAGAGAGAGGGAGAGATGGAGGAAGAGATGGGGGAGAGACAGAGGGAGAGATGGAGGGAGAGACAGAGGGAGAGACAGAGGGAGAGACAGAGGGAGAGACGGAGGGAGAGATGGAGGGAGAGATGGGGGAGAGACAGAGGGAGAGATGGAGGAAGAGATGGGGGAGAGACAGAGGGAAAGACAGAGGGAGAGACAGAGGGAGAGACGGAGGGAGAGATGGGGGAGAGACAGAGGGAGAGATGGAGGGAGAGATGGAGGAAGAGATGGGGGAGACAGAGGGAGAGACAGAGAGAGAGATGGGGGAGAGACAGAGGGAGAGATGGAGGGAGAGATGGAGGAAGAGATGGGGGAGAGACAGAGGGAGAGATGGAGGGAGAGATGGGGGAGAGACAGAGGGAAAGACAGAGGGAGAGACAGAGGGAGAGATGGAGGGAGAGATAGAGGAGAGACAGAGGGAGAGATGGAGGGAGAGATGGAGGAAGAGATGGGGGGAGACAGAGGGAGAGACAGAGAGAGAGATGGGGGAGAGACAGAGGGAAAGACAGAGGGAGAGACAGAGGGAGAGACGGAGGGAGAGATGGGGGAGAGACAGAGGGAGAGATGGAGGGAGAGATGGAGGAAGAGATGGGGGGAGACAGAGGGAGAGACAGAGAGAGAGATGGGGGAGAGACAGAGGGAGAGATGGGGGAGAGACAGAGGGAGAGAGATGAAATCAGTGGCCACAAAAACAACGACGCTGGATGAGCTGCCTCCCGTAATTACCCAGAGTGCTATCTAGCAGAAGCACCTCGGTTTATGGACAGTTAAAAATACCCACGCTCACTAATATGCTCTGCGCACTAAGACCCATCAGCCTTGTTCCTTGCCATTGGCCATATTCTCCATAGTCTACTGCTTTTGCTACCATTACTGCCAGACAATAGTTACTAATAACACTAAAGGCATATTCACACAGGGAAATAACAGCCCTATAGCATCATATATGTAGAACCTGAATCAATGCTGTCACAGCTGTTATTTTTTACATTTACATTTTAGTCATTTAGCAGACACTCTTATCCAGAGCGACTTACAGTTAGTGATTACATATTTTTTTTATACTGGCCCCCCGTGGGAATCGAACCCACAACCCTGGCGTTGCAAACGCCATGCTCTATCAACTGAGCTACATCCCTGCCGGCCATTCCCTCCCCTACCCTAGACGATGCTGGGCCAATTGTGCGCCGCCCATTAGTCTCCTGGTCGCGGCCGGCTGCGACAGAGCCTGGATGTTATGGTGGATCAGCAATGTAAATATAACTTTATTTAGACTTTGACTTCATAAGAAAATGGAATTCAACCTAGTCCAATGTATCCCATCTTGCACCTATTATTGTGTGTGTCTGAAGGGGGAGGTCAGGTGTAAAACATGGGCGATATCATTAACTTCCTGCCTCCGTCAGTCAGTCGTTAAAGTTCCTCATGTATCCACGATGTCCCCCAAGGTTAGAGTGGTGTAGCTAGTCGCTCAGAAACGTCCCATAGATCTCTCAGTAGCGGTGATAAATTGTGTGGTGGCGAGGTGAGTGTACATATATTTCAGATGCTTCCTGACGATAAACACCAGCGTAACCACAGCTACAGCCGTATACAGCCTGGGGCCGAAGTGATTAAAGCACTTTGTCCTCACTCATATCCACCTTTCTCTCCTCTCCCAGATCCTCACCTCTGATCTCTATCTTTCTCCCTCTCTCCCTCTCCCTCTTCACCCCTTTTCTCTGTCTCTCTCTCTGTCTCTCTCCTTATTCAAAAAACATCAATCCCAATCAAGATTATATTTAGAGAGTGATGCACCAAACAAATGGTAATGTATGACTGAACTGCCAGGCAGGGGTTTGGTTATCTTTGACTTATTGATTCTCAGTGGGGACAAGGTGTGGAGTTCTCTTATCTCTGTGGTTCATATCTTTGTAAATGTGTCTGGAGTCTGGACTGAGAACAGTTAAAACAGAGGTGACAATTACTCAGACTAAACAGGAAATAATGACACGAGGCTGACACATTCATTTGCCAATGCGCGTCTTCTTCATGTCCGTGTTCACCCTCTCTCTCCCTCTTTCCCTCCACCTCTCTCTCTCCCTCCATCTCTCTCTATCTTTCTTTCTGTCTCTCTCTGAAAAAGATGAAGGAATCACTGTCTACATTTTGCTTCATGGCATCCATAATAGCTACTTGAAAACCAGGAAACCCATGGATGTTGTACGTTTCTGAAGGCATAGAACATCAAATGCTTCAACGAAAAGTACAAAGCATTGTGTGAGTTTGAACTTTTCTCAGGAGAACAGGTGCTGGTTGAAGTTCAAAGTTACCTCTCCTTCTCAGTGGTGGAAGAAGAGGAAGAAAAAAGACTGAGGTGTAACTGCAGCACAGACAGGCACCAGCCCTCAAACACTGGAGACAGGTTGAGTATCAGCTTGCATTATTTTAACAACAGTCAGTACTATAGAGACAGGACTACTGCATTCAAAAATATCTGGACCTATATGCTATACAGTAATATCCCGACAATATGTGAGGTGAGGAACCCCTGCCTAAAAAAAAACTAGATTGGAATGTGGTGGTTTCCAGTGTCTCTCAACAATGTAAATAGAGCAGATTGATGTTTAAAAAATAAAATAAACCAAGCCATTTGAATACATAACATGCCATGTACACCACATATGGACATTAACATGCACATACATAATGACAAGAGTGTATTTTTCAAATGACTGTAGGGCAGTTAATTTCCTTTCACAGTTCTGTTTTCAGTTGGCAGCCCATGGGGTGGCTCTCAACGTGCACAGCTGTTTCTGCCCTGGCTATGATGGCTGATTGGAATGAACAGTAAAGAACTTTGCTGGAGGGTGAAATGGCACTAGCCCACAAGGGACAGTCAGTGGTCTACTCTACATTTGTGTTGGTATGGGGCCTTTATAATGTAGTGTATGACACAGCATGCAGTACCTCTGTGAAGGTTCAAACAGGGATCAGTTAAATAGCCCTTATAAGGCTGCCTCTTCCCCTGCTTTCTAGCAGCTTCCTGGTCTGCAGTGTTGTTTGTAATTGAGCTGGCAGCACCACTAACCATCTGGGCAACACACTCTTCAAACACACAGGAATGGAGGGAGAGAGAGAGAGAGAGAGAGACCCGCTCCTCACTCAGTCTGTTTTGTTTGGACCTTGTGGATGGATTTGGTAGCTATTCAGATAACTAGACTTCAGCTGTTGAGATGATTGACCTGCCTGCCAAAGTAAAATGGTTTCACAACCTGTGTAATTACAACGTTTTTACATGATTATTTTTGCAATATTGTTCCGCTTCATTCAGGCATATTTATGCTGGTTGGCATGTCAAAGCAATCACAAGATATATCCAAGAAATAGCTAACTTACAGTACCATATATGTAAGACTATATCCAGACCACATTGTGCAAAGACAAAAAAAAACATAAAAACAAAACCCCCAAAAAGCTGTTTCTTTCAGAGAACCCTTACAGATTTAGATGTCTTGTTGTGTTTGGGCTGAAAGGAGGAGAGGAGAGCGAGAGAAGGAGTGGAGGTGGCAGAGAGGAAAGTGGCCCGTCTGCTAAATGAGGGGGACTGTCAGGTCGAATCTGTCCCCCCCCACACACACACACACACACACACTTCACACACACACACACACACTTACAGGTTAAGAGATGGTTCCCCCTCTGGAATGAAACGTCATTTGAGATTTCACTTTCAATAGGGCAGGTTCCGGGTGTGATGTATAGCAGAGCATATCTCTTCTCTCTGCTCTCCTCCTGAGGATAGTGACAGGAAGTTACAGGGGAGAAGGCTATCTCTGGGGAGGGAGTCCTAGCTGAGAGAGAGAGAGAGAGAGAGAGAGAGAGAGAGAGAGAGAGAGAGAGAGAGAGAGAGAGAGAGAGAGAGAGAGAGAGAGAGAAAGAAAGAGAGAGACAGACAGAGACAGAGAGAGAAAGAGAGAGAGAGAGAGAGAGAGAGCAGGGGAAAGAGAGAGGGGGGGGGGTAGGAAGTGAGGCTTCACTCCTTCACTTCTCTTTCCCATCCCGCTCTTACTCGATTTCTCTCCTTTTTTCAATCCCTACTCTCTCTCTCTTGCTCTTTCTCTCACTCTCTCCTCTCTCTCTCTCTCTCTCTCTCTCAGTCTCTCTCTATCCCTCTCTCTTGCTAACTGATGCTGTCTCACTGGATACTTCATTTGACGAACAGTAGACAGAAACGGCTTGTTGTCGCCTTTTTGGGGCTTCATGTTGCATGGCTATCCAAAGTGTTACGTAGCTTTATCTGTTGTAGCTGTGTTTGTACCCCCCATTTGAGGGAGTAATCTCATTATGTACCAAGGTCATCCTAGGAGTGGATTCCCTCCCATCTGTCGGCCATGCTGAAAGCAAAGGAGAAATCCATGTGAGATTGAAAAAGAACGAAACATGCAAGAGAGAGAGATAAAGAGAGGGAGGAGAAAGGGAGTAGAGAAAGAGAGAGAATGAAACATGTGAGGAGAGAGGAAGAGAGAGCGAGAGGGATCCAGGAGCCGTGGCAGAATCCCAGTGACAACCAGGAGTAATGACTGGTAATGCTTCACTGTGATTACCCTGTGCCATTTTTCTTCTTTCCGTTCACATTCCAGGAGAATGTTTGATCTGTGTCTGTGTCTGTGTCTGTGTGTGTGTGTGTGTGTGTCTGTGTCTGTGTGTGTATGTGTCTGTGTGTGAGAGAGAGAGAGAAATAAAACAGAGAGAGAGAGAGAGAGGAATGTTGCAAGGAAATGTAAGTACTGTACTTTGTCTTGTGGACGGCATGGGTGTACTGTACTTGAAAAACAAAGTAGAGAGCCCGCTGAAACAGGTAAAAGGCTGTGTCTAGCTACTAAATATACCATAGCTGTGTGTTGCTACTAAATATACCATAGCTCTGTGTAGCTACTAAATATACTATAGCTGTGTCTAGCTACTAAATATACCATAGCTGTGTCTAGCTACTAAATATACCATAGCTGTGTGTTGCTACTAAATATACCATAGCTCTGTGTAGCTACTAAATATACTATAGCTGTGTCTAGCTACTAAATATACCATAGCTGTGTCTAGCTACTAAATATACCATAGCTGTGTGTTGCTACTAAATATACCATAGCTCTGTGTAGCTACTAAATATACTATAGCTGTGTCTAGCTACTAAATATACCATAGCTGTGTCTAGCTACTAAATATACCATAGCTGTGTGTTGCTACTAAATATACTATAGCTCTGTGTAGCTACTAAATATACCATAGCTGTGTCTAGCTACTAAATATACCATAGCTGTGTCTATCTACTAAATATACCATAGCTGGGTGTTGCTACTAGATATACCATAGCTCTGTGTAGCTGTGTGTAGTAATGCGTCATATCTCCGGAGACTATCTCCGCAGTCAGATTGTCATTAAAGGCTAAATGTCATTCCCATCTCCTCCACTGTCATGCACTCCCCAATCTTAAACACACTATGGCCATGTATAGAGTCATGATCTGACGCATAGCACCAGCACCACCATATGGCCCCATACGTACCATGAAACGTACCCGACCTAGGCTGCACATGGATGGGGAGGAGGGCTGTGTTAGCCCCTGTCTGGAGGACTGAATGATAAGCCTGCCCACCTCTGGTTCTACCTGATTTAATTAATCAAGACCTTGATTGGACAAATTGTGAGGACCCTCTGGTAACAAGGGACTGGTTGTTAAGCTGAGCTGGAAAACATGTGTGTTTGTGGCTCTGAAAGGATACAGTTGAATATTACTGAATGGCAGTGGAAATGTAACTGTATCGCAACTGAACTATTAGGTTTGTTTGTTTGCTTTTATGTGACCAAACCACACCTATACCGATACCTATAAACTATACCAATACCTATAAACCATACCTATACCTATGATACCTATAAACTATACCTATAACTATGATACTGTCACGTTCGTTTAAAGACGGGTCGGACCAAGGCGCAGCGTGATATGCGTACATGTTTATTTACGATAAACACATGACAAAACAACAAAGGAAACGAAACGTGAAGTCCAAAGGTACAACACAACAAACCTTACACGGAACAAGAACCCACAACTAGACAGTGCCAAAAGGCTGCCTAAGTATGATTCCCAATCAGAGACAACGAGCGACAGCTGCCTCTGATTGGGAACCACACCGGCCAACATAGAAATACAAATCTAGAATACTCACACCCTGACCAAACTAGCTAGAGTTCTGTAGGCCAGGGCGTGACAGTACCCCCCTCCCCCCAAAGGTGCGGACTCCGGCCGCACAAACCTGACTGAATAGGGGAGGGTCCGGGTGGGCTTCCAGCCTCGGTGGCTGCCCGGAGCTGGCTTGGGCACCGGTGGGGCGGACTGCTCTGGCTCCGGAGTGGAGCTGCTGACCGGAGCTGGACTGGGCACCGGTGAAGCAGACCGCTCTGGCTCCGGAGTGGAGCAACCGACCGGATCTGGATCTGGCACCGGTGGAGCGGACTGCTCTGGCTCCAGAGTGGAGCCGCTGACCGGTGCCGGACCAGGCACCAGTGGAACGGGCACGGGCCGTGCCGGACTGGCGACGCGCACCGCTGGCTTGGTGCGAGGAGCAGGAACAGGCCGGACTGGCGACGCGCACCACTGGCTTGGTGCGAGGAGCAGGAACAGGCCGGGCCAGACTGGCGACGCGCACCACCAGCTTGGTGCGAGGAGCAGGAACAGGCCGGGCCGGACTGGGAACACGCACCACTGGCTTGGTGCGGGGAGCAGGTACGGGGCGTACCGGACTGGGAACCGGCGCTGGAGGTCTATGACTGTCTCCGTCCCTTACACTCCGCGCCCCATCCTCCTCCAGTGAGGACTCCTCCTTAAGCCCCCACGAGTGCAGTGGTCAGGGCTCCTCTCTGTCGCTCCCCGACCACCCTTTTAGCCCCCCCCCAAAAGAATATTCGGGCTGTCTCTCCTTCTCCACCCTGATCCCTTTCGGGGCCTCCATCTGCCTTGCCAGATCCTCTCTTATCTCCCGCCAAGTCCATACTCTCTGCTCCTCCACCTGTGTCCAGGGTGTCTGCTGCTCCTGGGCACGCTGCTTGGTCCTCGTTTGGTGGTTTCTTCTGTCACGTTAGTTTAAAGATGGGTCGGACCAAGGCGCACCGTGATATGCGTTCATGTTTATTTACGATAAACACACGACAAAACAACAAAGGTACAACACAACAAACTTTACACAGAACAAGAACCCACAACTAGACAGTGCCAAAAGGCTGCCTAAGTATGATTCCCAATCAGAGACAACGAGCGACAGCTGCCTCTGATTGGGAACCACACCGGCCAACATAGAAATACAAATCTAGAATACTCACACCCTGACCAAACTAGCTAGAGTTCTGTAGGCCAGGGCGTGACAGATACTTATAAACTATACCTATACCAATGATACCTATAAACTATACATTTAGCTATGATACCTATAAACTATACATTTAGCTATGATACCTATAAACTATACATTTAGCTATGATACCTATAAACTATACATTTAGCTATGATACCTATAAACTATACCTTTACCTATGATTTTTTATTTTTTATTTTTTATTTTTTTATTTCACCTTTATTTAACCAGGTAAGCCAGTTGAGAACAAGTTCTCATTTACAACTGCGACCTGGCCAAGATAAAGCAAAGCAGTGCGATAAAAACAACAACACAGAGTTACATATGGGGTAAAAACATAAAGTCAAAAAAATACAACAGAAAATATATATACAGTGTGTGCAAATGTAGCAAGTTATAGAGGTAAGGCAATAAATAGGCTATAGTGCAAAATAATTACAATTAGTATTAACACTGGAATGCTAGATGTGCAAGAGATTATGTGCAAGTAGAGATACTGGGGTGCAAAAGAGCAAAATAAATAACAATATAGGGATGAGGTAGTTGGGTGGGCTAATTTCAGATGGGCTGTGTACAGGTGCAGTGATCGGTAAGGTGCTCTGACAACTGATGCTTAAAGTTAGTGAAGGAGATAAGAGTCTCCAGCTTCAGAGATTTTTGCAATTCGTTCCAGTCATTGGCAGCAGAGAACTGGAAGGAATGGCGGCCAAAGGAGGTGTTGGCTTTGGGGATGACCAGTGAGATATACCTGCTGGAGTGCAGACTACGGGTGGGTGCTGCTATGGTGACCAATGAGCTAAGATAAGGCAGGGATTTGCCTAGCAGTGATTTATTGATGGCCTGGAGCCAGTGGGTTTGACGACGAACATGTAGTGAGGACCAGCCAACAAGAGCGTACAGGTCACAGTGGTGGGTAGTGTATGGGGCTTTGGAGACAAAACGGATGGCACTGTGATAGACTACATCCAATTTGCTGAGTAGAGTGTTGGAGGCTATTTTGTAAATGACATCGCCGAAGTCAAGGATCGGTAGGATAGTCAGTTTTATGAGGGCATGTTTGGCAGCATGAGTGAAGGAGGCTTTGTTGCGAAATAGGAAGCCGATTCTAGATTTAACTTTGGATTGGAGATTCTTAATGTGAGTCTGGAAGGAGAGTTTACAGTCTAACCAGACACCTAGGTATTTGTAGTTGTCCACATACTCTAGGTCAGACCCGTCGAGAGTAGTGATTCTAGTCGGGTGGGCGGGTGCCAGCAGCGTTCGATTGAAGAGCATGCATTTAGTTTTACTAGTGTTTAAGAGCAGTTGGAGGCTACTGAAGGAGTGTTGTATGGCATTGAAGCTCGTTTGGAGGTTTGTTAACTAGAAAACTAGAAACTATACCTTTACCTATGATACCTATAAACCATACCTTTACCTATGATACCTATAAACTATACCTATACCTATGATACCTATAAACCATACCTTTACCTATGATACCTATAAACTATACCTTTACCTATGATACCTATAAACCATACCTTTACCTATGATACCTATAAACTATACCTTTACCTATGATACCTATAAACTATACCTATACCTGTGATACATATAAACCATACCTTTACCTGTGATACATATAAACCATACCTTTACCTATGATACCTATGATACCTATAAACCATACATGTACGTCCGAGTTTGGCCGGTGTAGGCCGTCATTGTAAATAAGAATTTGTTCTTAACTGACTTGCCTAGTTAAATAAAGGTAAAATAAATAAATAAATAAAATAAAAAACTATAAACCATACCTTTGCCTATGATACCTATAAACTATACCTTTACCTATGATACCTATAAACCATACCTTTACCTATGATACCTATGAACCATACCTTTAACCATGATACCTATACTGATGATTCAATGGGATGATGTTGATTATCTGTACATTGTATAATGTTTATATAGCCCTTTTTTAGGCCCTGAAGACACAAGAGAGAAAGCAGCTCTACCCAGCTAACAAAATTACGTTCCAGGACGTGACCACAAAGTTATTTTAGTCCCCACATAAGTCATGATAACGTTATTGTGAAACTTACAGACGATGTTCCAAAATGTATTTCTATCATTCCGATTTTAATGTTATATGAAGACAAACCATAGCTCTAAATGTGACGTTATGAAATGTTCCTAGGATATCTAAAAAAAAACATGATATTCAGAACCTTTCATGGACTACCAAGGAACGTTTTTAATGTTCCCATGATGTCTGTATAGCAACCTGATATTTATAACCTCTGTAGTACTTATTAGAAACGTTATGAATGTGCCTATAATGTCCCAAACGGGCAATGACATTCAGTACCTCTGGAAGACTTAAGGGGAATGTTACAAATGTCTCAGTTACGTTCCTTGTTAGCTGGGTATCTAGGCCAATATTGTAACCTAATCTCCTCTCCAGAATACAAATTGAATTTGACTATTTGTATGTTTGGTAATCTGTGTGTTGGGCTGGCAGGATATAGTCTTCCAACTACCCTTGTTGGCTCCCACACACACGCGCACGCATGCACACACAAACACACAGCTGAGGGGGGGGAACTCCTGACTGACTTAATCCATCACACTGCTTAGGGAAAACTCTGGGACGCTCCATCCTTCTGTCTGTCAGACCTACTGATTGACTGACTGACTGTCTCTCTCAATTTCTGTTTCTCTCTTTCTCTTGTAAAGACTCAAACACACAGTTCCTCTTTCAATCTTTGGATACAAGAAGTTCTACACAAATCCATGAGTGAATTGTTAATAGTAAACTTCGATGCCTCTCTTTCAAGGTGAAACTGAACCCCTGAAATTATTGAAACAATATAGCTGAACAACATACCATCAGTCGTTCCGACATCCTTGTCAACAAAGCCTTGTAACTTTCTGAGGCATAGGCACAATTATTGGGTGTCAAATGTTCACAATCACCAACAGAGACATAATCCTGTCTAAGGGTTCAAAGGAGGCGTCTTAGGTCGATGCTATTGAACTCTGGTTCTTGTCCCTGATGAGATTAGCCTAGAGAGAGGGATGTTAGCGAAAACACAA
This sequence comes from Coregonus clupeaformis, assembly GCF_020615455.1. Lineage (NCBI taxonomy): Eukaryota > Metazoa > Chordata > Actinopteri > Salmoniformes > Salmonidae > Coregonus > Coregonus clupeaformis. The sequence goes on along the minus strand of NC_059208.1, from coordinate 10,325,497 downwards.
TGTAGTATCACACATACAGATCATCCGTAACCTGTAACCTTTTTAGATTATTATCTATAACCTTTTTTGAACACGACAATGTTTTGAATATGACAATACTCTGAACAAGACAATGCTCTGAACACGACAATACTCAGAACACAACAATACTCTGAACACGACAATACTCCTAACATTACAATACTCTGAACAAGTCAATACTCTGAGCACAATAATACTCCAAACAAGACAATACTTGGAACAAGACAATACTCTGAACATGACAATAATCTGAACATGACAAGACTCAGAACACATCAAAATTCCACCCTGATGATATTGTAATGGGGATTGGTTTAACTCCATAAATCAAATTAACGATAAACTGTATGGGGTACAGCCATGGAATGGAGCACAATCCTGTTTCTTCTCATTCTTAGCTTCTTCCATTACAGTTGAAATGTCCAACTGCAGTCAGATCATTTACTGCTATAAAGACCTGCAATAGCCACATGCTGTCATGCAGTTTACTTAGAGCACAACCCACAACCCAACCTCTAGTCTCCATTCCTCTCTCCCCCAACCTCTCAGTCTTAATACCACACTGAGTCCTCACCTCAGAAAGCCTGTGGAGTGAACTCTACACAACACTGGGAAACATTCTGTACTGACTGCCACTGTTAACCTCTATGCTGTAATTACTGCTAGATGTAACACTGTGAGCTAAAAGCTCTGTAAGCACTTCCAGTGTTGTTAAGTAAGGAACTACAGTGCCTTGCAAAAGTATTCATCCCCCTTGGCGTTGTTCCTATTTTGTTGCATTACAACCTGTAATTTAAATAGATTTTTATTTGGATTTCATGTAATGGACATACACAAAATAGTACAAATTGGTGAAGTGAAATGAAAAAAATAACTTGTTTCAAAAAATTCAAAACTATAAATAACGGAAAAGTGGTGCTTTCATATGTATTCACCCCCTTTGCTATGAAGCCCCTAAATAAGATCTGGTGCAACCAATAGGCGATATGCACAGGTGAGCATGACGTATTTCCGGTTAAATCTCAGGATGGATGTAAACTTCCGGTTATCGTAGAATGCTGTGCTACCGTATGCTAGCATTGAATGCTTGTCGTCAAAAACATCCGAAACTGTTAATTTTCGTCGTTGTTGTTTATCTTAATGTTTATGTTAATGTTTTTACTTGTACTTTGTCTTGACTTATAACACGATGACGTGTAAAAGTACGAAAGTGTCCTTTCAAAAACGGGATGACAGCTCTTCCAGCCATCACTGCTGTGTGCCGCAATGTACAGTGTCTGCCAGATGCAATTCTTCTGTTAGTTTTTTTACTTTTCCCAAAGACAGTGAATTACATAAACGGTGGGTGATTAACATTCGACGAGTCAACTTTCTTACAACTGGTAGCTCACCGCTGTAGCCCTTGTAAAGTGTAGATCTGGAATAACAATATTAGGAAAAGTAAAGGGTTCACTAGGAAATACACCAGAATCTAACAGCGATTAATAACATTTATTTCGCAACACATTGTAGTCTGCCTATTTAATTGGACTCTGCATACCTAATTCTGCTTGCCGGAGTAGCATCTGGTTTGGGCTTCACTACAACCATGGCATCCACAGGTCCTGGCTTCACTCCCTATTTATTTATGAGATGGTATTAGGAGAGATGCTAGTATGCATGTGACACAACTGTCTGGTATTGAAATGATACAAACCATTGTTCGTGGTTTATGCCACTTCTGCTCTGTTTCAGTGCACGAAAGTACAGGAGGGACGACAGACATGCCACATTCAGAGTAATGGGCAGTCTGATATAGTAATGCAACCAAATTATTGCATATCCCACACCCAGCCACACAGGAACAGTAGCTTTTAACAGCAGCACAACTGGCTGTGAATCATGCAATGTCATCTGAAATACACAGAAGCATAATTTAATGGGTTTTGAAAGACGAGGGTCTACAGCAGCAGGAGTAGGAGCAAAACTTGTTCTTTCTACTTTTTACTGGTGTAAGCAACTTATCTACTGTCTCGTGTCACTTTTGTGCTTTCTGCATCACTTTCCTACTGTCTTGCACCACTTGGCTATACTGTCTCCCACCACTTACCTATTGTCTTGTGCCATTTACCTACCTTCAAACAGTATTGGTAGAGCAGTAGGTGAGTGGTGCAACATTGTAGCCTAGTACCAATAACAACAGTAGAGTGAAGGTTTTGCTCCTAATTCCTCTTGAAAAGTAGAAACATCAAGTACAAAAGCAAGGAAGTTGGGCCATATTTTTATAAAGAAAGAAGTAAAGATGACAGGACAGTTTTGAGTAGAACATCAGCAGTTTGAAGAATAGCTGAGTGGAATATGTTACTGTCATTGCAGTCATCAAGTCAGGAAAAAGTAGTAATCTCATTATTGTTTACATTTCAAACCAAACTCCAAATTGTTTACAACAGACCCAACAACAAAGCATGGCAATTCCCACTCAGCTACCCTGGTCTGTATTAGGCTACCACTGTTCAGCTATCGTGAAAACCACTAAAGTTCTAAAGTGTTCTCTTAGCAATGGCAATCAAAGCTGTGGTAACATTAAACGAGTAAAACATGTGTTGAACGGAACCTTGAACAAGTTCAACAGAACTTTGAACATGTCACTTAATCTAGTCCTACTCTCAGCTGGTGTGGTGGCTTTAGTTTCTTCATTGAGCGGTAGCAGTGGGCTCTCACAGAGATCTCATTTGTAGCCCTGTTTTTACCTGATACTTTCATAAAAGTACAAACACATGAAGTGAGAGGTATATACACATGATTAAACTTTATTTAAATCATGATTAACCTGAAGCAGGATGGAGTCATGACTTAAAACACCAAAGCAAGGCTTCTAGCTCAGGCTAATTAACGTTAGCATGTTACCTTCAAAGTTGCAAAGAAAAGAAGAAACGTAAAATGTGAAGCCTTTATCCAGTTTGCTACGTGGTGTCGTACTGGATGTCCGGACGACCCTCCGCATATCATTAACAGATACTTTAGGCAACTCCAGCAAACACCTTGTAAACTTCATCTCTGCCATCATAACGGTCTACTGTCACTGTCTAATGTTTTTTTCCGGTAACCGGAAATGCCCAAGCATCCTTACGCCAATGCGGAAGTGATGCGTGCATAGAGCCTATTACCTTCAGAAGTCACATAATTAGTTAAATAAAGTCCACCTGTGTGCAATCTAAGTGTCACATGATCTGTCACATGATCTCAGTATACATATACACCTGTTCTGAAAGGCCCCAGAGTCTGCAACACCACTAAGCAAGGGGCACCACCAAGCAAGCGGCACCATGAAGACAATGGAGCTCTCCAAACAGGTCAGGGACAAAGTTGTGGAGAAGTACAGATGGAAAGAATATGGCACCACAGCAAACCTGCCAAGAGAGGGCCGCCCACCAAAACTCACGGACCAGGCAAGGAGGGCATTAATCAGAGAGGCAACAAAGAGACCAAAGATAACCCTGAACGAGCTGCAAGGCTCCACAACGGAGTATCTGTCCATAGGACCACTTTAAGCTGTACACTCCACAGAGCTGGACTTTACAGAAGAGTGGCCAGAAAAAAAGCCATTGCTTAAAGAAAAAAATAAGCAAACACGTTTGGTGTTTGCCAAAAGGTATGTGGAAGACTCCCCAAACATATGGAAGAAGGTACTCTGGTCAGATGAGACTAAAATTGAGCTTTTTGGCCATCAAGGAAAACACTATGTCTGGCGCAAACCCAACACCTCTCATCACCCCGAGAACACCATCCCCACAGTGAAGCATGGTGGTTGCAGCATCATGCTGTGGGGATGTTTTTCATCGGCAGGGACTGGGAAACTGGTCAGAATTGAAGGAATGATGGATGGCACTAAATACAGGGAAATTCTTGAGGGAAACCTGTTTCAGACTTTCAGAGATTCGAGACTGGGACGGAGGTTCACCTTCCAGCAAGACAATGACCCTAAGCATACTGCTAAAGCAACACTTGAGTGGTTTAAGGGGAAATATTTAAATGTCTTGGAATGGCCTAGTCAAAGCCCAGACCTCAATCCAATTGAGAATCTGTGGTATTACTTAAAGATTGCTGTACACCAGCGGAACCCATCCAACTTGAAGGAGCTGGAGCAGTTTTGCCTTGAAGAATGGGCAAAAGTCCCAGTGGCTAGATGTGCCAAGTTTATAAAGACATACCCCAAGAGACTTGCAGCTGTAATTGCTGCAAAAGGTGGCTTTACAAAGTATTGACTTTGGGGGGGTGAATAGTTATGCACACTCGTCTTCAGTTTTTGTGTTATTTCTTGTTTGTTTCACAAGAAAAAATATTTTGCATCTTAAAAGTAGTGGGCATGTTGTGTAAATCAAATTATACAAACCCCCCAAAAATCCATTTTAATTCCAGGTTGTAAGGCAACAAAATAAGAAAAATGCCAAGGGGGGTGAATACTTTCGCTAGCCACTGTACATGTTCAACTAGTAATTTAACTTCATTTTGCAGTAACTTGGTGGTACTTTAACTAAATTCAAATCAAGATAGAGTATTCAGTAGTTAATTAATTTTGTTGCCATGTAGTGGTGTAGCTAACTACTGGAACTACACACTACTCTTTTTGCAAAAATAAAATAAAATATGTGTGAAGTAGGCAAGACTTTCCTTTCTTTTCCTCCATCAGACCTGCCTAATTCTCACTTGAAACATAGTCTTTGTGTTTGATAGGCTAAATTACACATTCTGTTAACATCTGACTGCAGAGTGATCTGAATTTGTAGTCTATGACATTTCAGATTTAGATATGATAATTTATCACAACATAGTTTGGATGTAGTGAAATACTTTTTCAAAGTAACTTTAGTTAAGTAAACTATACTTTTCTTAACGGTAGCTTTAGTGTAGCTTAACTTCTTCCAGTGTGAAGTAATTGGTAGCTTTCAGTGTAGCTTCCCCAAAACTTCTAAATGAACAGACCTGCAAGTGCTCAGTGCTCCACAAAAACAATGCCTTGATTCTTCAGGAATTTTATAACAGCTAAGGTATAGTAACGTTTCAAACGTCCATAACTGAGGCAGATTGGGAGAAGCGGTGGAATAAACACTACTTTGAATAGATACAGGTATGCCAGGTTTCTGTGCCAGGCAGGTACTACTAAAGGTAATGTGGTAGACATCTTACTACTTTATGGTGTGTGTAGTGTGAGAGGGAGAGCTGGTGGTTCCCATTCTTACTGTGCTAACAGCTCTCTCTGAGAGCCAACATGGCAGAGAGACACACTGCTGTTTCCCTATGGTGGCCCCCTACTGAGGAAAGTCAGCATTGCCGCACAGACTAGACTCCGGCTCCAAGTCTGCAGCTAGTAGTCGGCTCCATTTCTGCAGCGGGTGCTCTTTGTGCCTCACTTAAAGATTGACATGGCAGCTCAGGAGAGGGACGTGTAATTATAGAGCGAGGTCTGAACCCCCGAGCCTCACAGAGACCCTGAGGAACCCTCTGCCAGTCATACCTCGATTCTACATTACCCCCCATGCCCCATCACCGCAGGCTTTACATTATCCCTCATGTCCCATCACCCCAGGCCCCATCACTAACCCTAACCCTGCCAGTCATACTGGCTCTGCATTACCCCCCCAGGTCCCCCAGTCACCCCCACCCAGGCTCTGTCAACACCCCATCCCACCCTGTCTGCAGACTTAGGCCCAGGCCCACAGGAAGTGAACTCTGGAATTGAATCCCACATCTCTCTCTCCCACCTCCTCCCCCCATGCCGTAATACAAGGCAGGAACAGCATTAGTAAGTCTCTAATAAACCTATCAAGGGTTTATTCCTTTTGTTTAACCACCATACAACTGCATGTACATAGAATACTGAAGACTCATCCCTGCGGTTATCCCACATATCCCACCGTTTAACTACGGAACTGGAATATTGCATACTCATCCCTGCTGCAATCCTGATATGGCAGGACATTAGGGAGCCTTATGATAAAATGACTGGTTGTGATTAGAGATAATAGATGGAAAGTGGATGGGTTAGGTTGAATTTCTGGTATTGTGTTGTATATTGTTTTGTACATTGTCTTGTATTGTGTTATTGTTCTTCTTTGGAAATTCCCCTATCAGAACTGGAATATTATTCTGTTTTGTCACAGAGTGTTGAGTCAGACCTGACTTCATGTGTTCCATGGTGCTTCACCACTAAAATGGACCCTGACAGGGTGACGAAAGCACGTACGCATGCACGCACGCACACACACAAACGCACACATCCCTCAACTTGCATGCACTCACACACACGTATACACGAATGCACACACACACACACACACACACACACACACATACATCCCTCCTCCTGTGAGGAGCCTAGCTGCTTGACAGAGATTCATTAACTTTCCCAGTCAGAGAAAAGCGCTCTCTCCTCTCCACGGCCGTCACGTCGCATGGACTGCCAGTCACCTGCCCAGTTAAGGTTAGAAATCGTTCAGGACTCTTAACATTCAGGTGAGTAGCGCGTGGTCCACTCGTCAATGAGAGAATAGAGAATACTGGCCGGTGTCGGGCAGGTGTCAGCCCCCATTGGGAACAGGCCGGGGAAACGAATGAGACAGGCAAGGAGAGGGAGGGAGGAGAGGAGGGAAGGAGGGAGGAGATGAAGGAAGGAGGGAGGAGAGGAGAGGGAGGGAGGAGAGGAGGACAGATCTCCTTTATATGTATGGTGGTGTGCTGTAACTTCATACAAATAAGTACTGTGGTCATTAGTAGGTTGAGGTTATAGCTTTTGATAATCAGATGACCAAAGACGTGAGATGAAAGTAAAGAAGTAAAAGAATAGATAACTGTCACATGGACTGTAAAACAGAGGGTCTTTATTGAATATGTCAGTATGTCCTGCCCGTTAGGATGGATTCAGATAGATACCGTTAGTGATGATGGCTTTCTTGTGGTCTTTTGGGGAAATAATCTGTAGAGAAATGTTCCTCAGTGTGTGTTGGCCTACATGAGACATTTATGTTCGCCTAAAGAAGGTAATGGAAAGGACATTGTGGTTGCAGGTTTTTGGGACAGCAGCATTTGGTTTTTCTGCGCACAAACACGCATGCATGCACACACTCTTACACACACACACACACACACATTTGAATGACATTTTGAACCATGTCTCTGCTTGCCTTGACCTGGTTCCCAGTATAATGGCATTCCATTACAGACAGTTCCAGCTTACTGACTCTTTTTTAAGATCGAGCCCTTTTGCAGTTGAAACAGGCGTGACATTCAGAAAGGCTGCTATCCTTTGTCCTTGGCTACACATCGAATCAGGTCCCTTGGAAAGCTACTGTACAGAAGACCGGGTACAGCAAGGGTATCTATAGAGGAGAGGAGTAAACTTCAGATACAGTTGAAGTCGGAAGTTTACATACACTTAGGTTGGAGTCATTAAAACTCGATTTTCAACCAGTTCACAAATCTCTTGTTAACAAACTATAGTTTTGGCAAGTCGGTTAGGACATCTACTTTGTGCATGACACAAGTAATTTTTCCAACAATTGTTTACAGACAGATTATTTCACTTATAATTCACTGTATCACAATTCCAGTGGGTCAGAAGTTTACATACACTATGTTGTGCCTTTAAACAGCTTGGAAAAGTCCAGAAAATGATGTCATGGCTTTAGAAGCTTCTGATAGGCTAATTGACATCATTTGAGTCAATTGGAGGTGTACCTGTGGATGTTTTTCAAGGCCTACCTTCAAACTCAGTGCCTCTTTGCTTGACATCATGGGAAAATCAAAAGAAATCAGCCAAGACCTCAGAAAAAAGGTTGTAGACCTCCACAAGTCTGGTTCATCCTTGGGAGCAATTTCCAAACGCCTGAAGGTACCACGTTCATCTGTACAAACAATAGTGAGTATAAACACCATAGGACCACACAGTCATCATACCGCTCAGGAAGGAGACGCGTTCTGTCTCCTAGAGATGAATGTACTTTGGTGGGAAAAGTGCAAATCAATCCCAGAACAACAGCAAAGGACCTTGTGAAGATGCTGGAGGAAACAGGTACAAAAGTATCTATATCCTGTCACGCCCTGGCTCTGGGGACTCTTACATGTTGAGCCAGGGTGTGTAGGGTCTATCTTTTGTGTTCTATGTTCAGTTTCTAGTTCATGTGTTTTCTAGGTTGGCCGGGGTGGTTCTCAATCAGAGGCAACGAGAATCAGCTGTTGCTTGTTGTCTCTGATTGGGAACCATACTTAGGCAGCCTGTTGTGCACTTGTGTTTTGTGGGATCTTGTTCCGTGTTGGTTTGTGTTGTTTACCGAGGACTTCACGTTTCGTTTGGTTGTTTTGTGTTTTGTATCGTGTTGCCAGTACACTATTAAAAAGATGTACGCATATCACGCTGCGCCTTGGTCCAATCATTATGACGATCGTGACAGAAGATCTCACCAATACAGGACCAAGCAGCGTGTCCAGGAGCAAACGCCGGAGGTAACGTTAGTGGATGTCCTCCTCGGTGGTGGCACACGTTAGTGGATGCCGTGTGCCTCCTCGGGGAGGCACACGGCATGGACGACGGGGCTGCTGGAGGCAGATAAAGGGCGAGTTTGTGGATGAGGAGAGAAGGCCACCAGGTTACGGGGGCCATTGTTCAGTAGAGGGAAGGAGAGTGTAGAGGCATGGCGAGAGGTACTGAGGTGTGTTACCAGTCCGGTCCGGCCCGTTCCTGATCCCCACACAAGGCCAGTGGTGTGTGTTCCCAGTACGGTCCGGCCTGTTCCTGTCCCTCGCACCAAGCCTGTGATGCGCGTCGCCAGCCCGGCCCGGCCTGTTCCTGCTCCCCGCACCAAGCCTGTGGTGCGCATCGTCAGCCCGGCCCGGCCCGTTCCTGCTCCCCGCACCAAACCAATGGTGCGCGTCGCCAGCCCGGCCCGGCCTGTTCCTGCTCCCCGCACCAAGCCAGTGGTGCGCTTCGTCAGCCCGGCCCGGCCTGTTCCTGCTCCCCGCACCAAGCCAATGGTGCGCGTCGCCAGCCCGGCCCGGCCTGTTTCTGCACACCGCACCAAGCCTATGGTGCGCGTCGCCAGCCCGGCCCGGCCTGTTCCTGCTCCCCGCACCAAGCCTGTGGTGCGCGTCGTCAGCCCGGTCCGGCCCGTTCCTGCTCCCCGCACCAAGCCAGTGGTGCGCGACGTCAGCCCGGTCCGGCCCGTTCCTGCTCCCCGCACCAAGCCAGTGGTGCGCGACGTCAGCCCGGTCCGGCCCGTTCCTGCTCCCCGCACCAAGCCTGTGGTGCGCGTCGCCAGCCCGGTCCGGCCTGTTCCTGCTCCCCGCACCAAGCCAATGGTGCGCGTCGCCAGCCCGGCCCGGCCTGTTTCTGCACACCGCACCAAGCCTATGGTGCGCGTCGCCGGCCCGGCCTGTTCCTGCTCCCCGCACCAAGCCTGTGGTGCGCGTCGTCAGCCCGGTCCGGCCCGTTCCTGCTCCCCGCACCAAGCCAGTGGTGCGCGACGTCAGCCCGGTCCGGCCCGTTCCTGCTCCCCGCACCAAGCCAGTGGTGTGCGACGTCAGCCCGGTCCGGCCCGTTCCTGCTCCCCGCACCAAGCCTGTGGTGCGCGTCGCCAGCCCGGTCCGGCCCGTCCCTGCTCCCCGCACCACAGGCTACGGGGGGGTTGTTAGAGGGTGGTGGTCACGCCCGGAGCCGGATCCGCCTCCGAGGCGGAATGCCCACCCGGCCCCTCCCCTGTTGGGTTTATGTTGGCGCGGTCGCAGTCCGCGCCTTTGGGAGGGGGTACTGTCACGCCCTGGCTCTGGGGACTCTTATATGTTGAGCCAGCCTGTTGTGCACTTGTGTTTTGAGGGATCTTGTTCCGTGTTGGTTTGTGTTGTTTACCGAGGACTTCACGTTTCATTTTGTTGTTTTGTGTATTTGAAAGTACTATTAAAAAGATGTACGCATATCACGCTGCGCCTTGGTCCAATCATTATGACGAACGTGACATATCCACAGTAAAACGAGTCCTATATCGACATAACCTGAAAGGCCGCTCAGCAAGGAAGAAGCAACAGCTCCAAAACCGCCATAAAAAAGCCAGACTACGGTTTGCAACTGCACATGGGGACAAAGATCGTACTTTTTGGAGAAATGTCCTCTGGTCTGATGAAACAAAAATAGAACTGTTTGGCCATAATGACCATCGTTATGTTTGGAGGAAAAAGGGGGTTGCTTGCAAGCCGAAGAACACCATCCCAACCGTGAAGCACGGGGGTGGCAGCATCATGCTGTGGGGGTGCTTTGCTGCAGGAGGGACTGGTAAATTATGTGGATATATTGAAGCAACATCTCAAGACATCAGTCAGGAAGTTAAAGCTTGGTCGCAAATGGGTCTTCCAAATGGACAATGACCCCAAGCATACTTCCAAAGTTGTGGCAAAATGGCTTAAGGACAAAAAAGTCAAGGTATTGGAGTGGCCATCACAAAGCCCTGACCTCAATCCTAAGAACTGAAAAAGCGTGTGCGAGCAAGGAGGCCTACAAACATGACTCAGTTACACCAGCTGTGTCAGGAGGAATGGGCCAAAATTCACCCAACCTATTGTGGGAAGCTTGTGGAAGGCTACCCGAAACGTTTGACCCAAGTTAAACAATTTAAAGGCAATGCTACCAAATACTAATTGAGTGTATGTAAACTCCTGACCCACTGGGAATGTGATGAAATAAATAAAAGCTGAAAAAAATCATTCTCTCTCCTATTATTCTGACATTTCACATTCTTAAAATAAAGTGGTGATCCTAACTGACGTAGAACAGGGAATTTTTACTAGGATTAAATGTCAGGAATTGTGAAAAACTGAATTTAAATGTATTTGGCTAAGGTGTATGTAAACTTCCGACTTCAACTGTATGTATGTCAGTATAAAGTAGATATTAGATGACATGATTCTGAGGTTAAATACAATTACTGTAGTCTAGCACAAATCACAGACTGAAATCACATAGACTCAGGACATTTTATTAATCCAGTGAGCCAATACTTTTGATAAATAGTGCCATCATCAGGTGTTGTGTCTTTTGTTATTGTTTTGTGTCAAATGTCAGCACTCGACTCAGTGTTTGCACTGATTTTTAAGGGAACAGTCCATGCGAATCAACTAAAGTTCAATGTCAAGTTCAAGTTCAATGCACTTTACTGTAAAAAGTTTGACCTGACACTGGGAACCTTGAAGAATTCCACCAAAACAAATGTGTTTTTAAAGAGGTTTATTTCTGTATTATCTCAGTTCTGTGGCACCACAGTCACAGGCAGAGTGGTAAACAGAAAGAAAGGGACATAGTGTCTGACATTTGTCATCATTTATATTTACGCAGTAAAACCCCACCGGTCCTCTCTACACTATCTGACACGATTGATATTGATCTCACATCGAATCATAATTAAATTGGACAATTCTAACATGCCATATCAATCTAATTTGATTCAATTTAATGGTAATTTTCCACAGTATTACAGCCCCAAATACTCTTCTGTCTCCCGTAGTTTAGAGGAAAGAAACAAAGTATGAACTCTAGCTGTGCTTGGATTAACCTACATAACCTCATGTCAAAAACATGGTTTAGACTGAATTGATCAAATGAAGTAACTACACAACATTATCTTCTAAGATATGTTCTACAATTCCAAGAATGGACACATGCCATTTGAAGGTAAAGGACTACACTTAACAACTCTTGTAATCCTCTTTTATAAAACAGATGTGCAAAGATGATATTGTTCAATCACTTTTTACTTTCCTGACAACACAATGTTCTGTTTGATACAGTATGGTATTAGTAGTTCTTGGAACCAGCCACAGATCAGGACCCCACTGGTTTCACTCTTCCCTAATCCCACAATCGCTTTTGTCACTGCTATTATAATAATCTTTCATGGCATAGTATTTTATTTCAGAGGACATTTTGATTGTTTTTGTTCCTTTATTGTGAGGATTTGTCTGGCTTGTCCCTATTTTTTTTGTACTGTTGAATCCTTATCAGTTCTTTATTCGGTTTTCATTTACTGCTGAAGTCCGATGGAGAAGCAGATCATAGAAATAAGAATGAATAGAAAGGGCATCTCCATTTAAGTCAATGATGGCATAATGGGTAAACTGGCAGCCATTTTGAGTGTAGCAATGAGTTAACCAGTCAATTGCCAGGGTTAGAGCTTTCAAGCCCTTTCTATTCATTCCTATTATTATGACGCAACCAGATCCATGTTCTATAATCACAGTATGGCCTTGGCTTCTCTGACTGGTTTTGTAACTTCAATGAAAAGAAAGTTATGATTACATTAAATTAATCAATGAAATCAAAGCTTGATTTCAGTTACCTTTCTATAACCAAGGATGCTATAAAGACCTATAATGACCTAAAAGCATTATCTTCTGAAACTCAATGAAAACAAGATACGGCAAATGCACAAACATACATCAGATACAAAAAGGAATGTCACGTTCGTTTAAGGACGGGTCAGACCAAGGCGCAGCGTGAAAGGCATACATGTTCATTCACCGATAAACACACGAACAAACCAACGAACCGTGAAGTCCTAAGGCTAAACAAAATACAAGCCTCTAACACGGAACAAGATCCCACAACCCATGATTGCCAATCGGCTACCTAAGTATGATCCCCAATCAGAGACAACGAGCGACAGCTGCCTCTGATTGGGAATCACACCCGGCCAAACATAGAACTACACAACCTAGAATGCAACATAGAAATACTAACAGAATATCCACACCCTGACTCACCATACAAGAGTCCCATGAGTCAGGGCGTGACAAGGAAGATCTAGAGGAATTTAAAACTCTTCTCCCAGAGTCCGGAAAACTCGTAACAGCACCACAGCTCACACCAAATTAAACTCTAAATTACTTATCACCTGTTTCAAATCACCTCATCAATCAGAGGTTTATAAACCACATTACCCAGGCTTCCAGAGGCCCCCCCATCCCTCTAACCCTCTGCCAAGTCCCCTCATCTCCCTCTTCTCTCTAATGTCTTCTCCGACTAACGACATTACAATGTCCTACTGGATGTGTGAGGGAGAAAGATGTAATCACCACCAAACTCCTCCAAAAAGAATGCAAAGCAAATGTACTGAATCAGATCAAAACCCACTGTAACCCAGATTTTGATGACATATACCCAAAATAAAAGAAAACAATAAAACAAAGAGTTTAAGATTTTAAAGGATAATTGTCTACGTTAGCAAAATAACTCTCCATCCTTCCCCCTTTCTGCAGTGCACTTCGATTCTGCCGTCATGGATAAAACAATAGTAGAAACACACTCCAGCCAACGCTTACGCCAATCAAATGCATTTAAAGTGGCACTCCAGTCTCCTTTTTACCTCATTTAACACCTGATTTACTTAACAAAAGGCACACCTCAATAGGTGGTCCAGGTATGTCATGACATAGCACAAGTGGGGGGGCTTTCCTCTTTTGTTCTCTATTGCTCCTCAAGCAAGGGGGGAGGCCGATGACATTATAGATTCCCATCAGACCAGCTCCTTGAATGCCCTACTCTTGTAGTTTGCAGTTGTCTAAAAAAACTCAATTTTGCTCAAAACTAATTTTTTTACCCTTTAGTGTGTACTTTACTGTATTTATACTTGGGATATCGCTTTTCAACAGGACATGTTCAAAAATTGCTGGAGGACGTCTTTTAATCCATGATGGGGGAGTGTAAATACAAGTGCACAGTTGAGAACATTTTGGAGAATCAGGATGCACAACAAAATATAAACCAGATCATGGTTCCAGAATATAAACCAGATCAAACCAGATCAACCCTTCTCCTCTGAAATGTTTATTTTTGGTATCTTACTCTCAAATATTCATAACGGGTACTCTCAGTTGCATTTTCACTTCATGGCTGCAATGTTCCATCTGTTTATCAAGAGCTGATAGAGAATGCTATGTAATTCATCCGGTGAGGAATGGAGGCGCTCACTGCAGTCAGTGAACATGAAAATTGGATTCAGGTAGATAAGTCAATCTGTGGCTCGGATTGTTTTATTGTTGACCTGAGAAGGAGGAAGGAGGGAGGGAGAGGGAGGAAAGGAGAGACTGAGAAGGAAAGAGAGAGCTAATGCATTATTTCCATATACTAAATTGGTCAAAACAGAGTACTGTACGTTTATCTTAGTTGTACTTATTTTCTGGGTCACATTTTAAATGAATTCTAACTTATAAGGCTTAATGAAGCCTTCGTAAACCCTTCATAAGGCCTAGATGCATCATACATCATTTATTAACAACAAAGATTATTCTTCAAAATGCTCTTATACTAATTTTTGGCTTGTGATTGAGTACCTTGTGAGTGGAGTTGTAGTGTACATATCAATGAAAAGTTATTGTTCCCATTCTTGTCCCAGAAGAGAAAATAATGTTTCCAATGTGTTACCGTTTGTGTTTTGTTAAATTAACTTACTGTAAAACTCACCATCAAAATGAATCACTTCAATGTTTGGATGATATATTTCTGAAATAATACAATTAAAGAGCACCTTACAGTTTAAATGCGTACACTGTAATTCCCTAAAAGCATACAGTATTTAAAACCTATTTCGTGATTATGTTCTATAATTCAACGTTTGATGAAGCCCTTGAGAAACAAAATGAGCACTTTTGGAAGGAACCTCCCGCCCATAATGCAATAAACTCTTCTAATATAAAACTTTATAAGGTAATTGCAATGGCAGTGTGTTTATCTTCCTCTTACACTCTGTGGGATTTTGAGGGAAAATTCACCTTGCGCTTAATCTCGTGTTCGCTGGTGCGGAGAGTAAAAAAAATAGTATTAAAAGGCAATATTTGAATACAATTTTTTAGCAAAGAGGAGGACGGATAGATACAGATGCTGACTGTTGAGGAGAAAGTGCTTCTCTCAGAACAGTAAATAAAGCAGTAGGGTGAGAAGAGGAGAGGAGAGGGGGATAAGAGAGGGAGAGGAGAGGACAGGAGAAGAGAGGAAAGAGAGGAGAAGAGAAGAGAGAAGAGGAGGGCTCTTGACAGAAATGGCTGGGTTCTGTCATAGACAGTCAGGTCAGAACAGGCTCAAAAACCTCTGAGATCAGAGGCAATATACATGTTTACATATACAGTATTTCAACAAAAATGTATAAAACACATTGCTTCTGTAAAGAAACACTTACATTTTTGCAGTATGTTGTTAAATGTAACTCTAAGAGGACAAAAAACATGATTACAGTGTGTTACTATAATGTAATATACAGTGAGGGAAAAAAGTATTTGATCCCCTGCTGATTTTATACGTTTGCCCACTGACAAAAAAATGATCAGTCTATAATTTTAATGGTAGGTTTATTTGAACAGTGAGAGACAGAATAACAACAACAAAATCCAGAAAAATGCATGTCAAAAATGTTATAAATTGATTTGCATTTTAATGAGGGAAATAAGTATTTGACCCCTCTGCAAAACATGACTTAGTACTTGGTGACAAAACCCTTGTTGACAATCACAGAGGTCAGACGTTTCTTGTAGTTGGCCACCAGGTTTGCACACATCTCAGGAGGGATTTTGTTCCACTCCTCTTTGCAGATCTTCTCCAAGTCATTAAGGTTTCGAGGCTGACGTTTGACAACTCGAACCTTCAGCTCCCTCCACAGACTTTCTATGGGATTAAGGTCTGGAGACTGGCTAGGCCACTCCAGGACCTTAATGTGCTTCTTCTTGAGCCACTCCTTTGTTGCCTTGGCCGTGTGTTTTGGGTCATTGTCATGCTGGAATACCCATCCACGACCCATTTTCAATGCCCTGGCTGAGGGAAGGAGGTTCTCACCCAAGATTTGACGGTACATGGCCCCGTCCATAGTCCCTTTGATGCTGTGAAGTTGTCCTGTCCCCTTAGCAGAAACCCCCCCCCCCAAAGCATAATGTTTCCACCTCCATGTTTGATGGTGGGGATGGTGTTCTTGGGGTCATAGGCAGCATTCCTCCTCCTCCAAACACGGCGAGTTGAGTTGATGCCAAAGAGCTCCATTTTGGTCTCATCTGACCACAACACTTTCACCCAGTTCTCCTCTGAATCATTCAGGTGTTCATTGGCAAACTTCAGACGGTCATGTATATGTGCTTTCTTGAGCAGGGGGACCTTGCGGGCGCTGCAGGATTTCTGTCCTTCACGGCGTAGTGTGTTACCAATTGTTTTCTTGGTGACTATGGTCCCAGCTGCCTTGAGATCATTGACAAGATCCTCCCGTGTAGTTCTGGGCTGATTCCTCACCATTCTCATTATCTTTGCAACTCCACGAGGTGAGATCTTGCATGGAGCCCCAGGCCGAGGGAGATTGACACTTATTTTGTGTTTCTTCCATTTGCGAATAATCGCACAAACTGTTGCCACCTTCTCACCAAGCTGCTTGGCGAAAGGTCTTGTAGCCCATTCCAGCCTTGTGTAGGTCTACAATCTTGTCCCTGACATCCTTGGAGAGCTCTTTGGTCTTGGCCATGGTGGAGAGTTTGGAATCTGATTGATTGCTTCTGTGGACAGGTGTCTTTTATACAGGTAACAAACTGAGATTAGGAGCACTCCCTTTAAGATTGTGCTCCTAATCTCAGCTCGTTACCTGTATAAAAGACACCTGGGAGCCAGAAATCTTTCTGATTGAGAGGGGGTCAAATACTTATTTCCCTCATTAAATTGAGATTTTTTTTCCAGAAAATCACATTGTAGGATTTTTAATTATGGTGGAAAATAAGTATTTAGTCACCTACAAACAAGCAAGATTTCTGGCTCTCAAAGACCTGTAACTTCTTCTTTAAGAGGCTCCTCTGTCCTCCACTCGTTACCTGTATTAATGGCACCTGTTTGAACTTGTTATCAGTATAAAAGACACCTGTCCACAACCTCAAACAGTCACACACCAAACTCCACTATGGCCAAGACCAAAGAGCTGTCAAAGGACACCAGAAACAAAATTGTAGACCTGCACCAGGCTGGGAAGACTGAATATGCAATAGGTAAGCAGCTTGGTTTGAAGAAATCATCTGTGGGAGCAATTATTAGGAAATGGAAGACATACAAGACCACTGATAATCTCCCTCGATCTGGGGCTCCACGCAAGATCTCACCCTGTGGGGTCAAAATGATCACAAGAATGGTGAGCAAAAATCCCAGAACCACACGGGGGGACCTAGTGAATGACCTGCAGAGAGCTGGGACCAAAGTAACAAAGCCTACCATCAGTAACACACTACGCCGCCAGGGACTCAAATCCTGCAGTGCCAGACGTGTCCCCCTGCTTAAGCCAGTACATGTCCAGGCCCATCTGAAGATTGCTAGAGTGCATTTGGATGATCCAGAAGAGGATTGGGAGAATGTCATATGGTCAGATGAAACCAAAATAGAACTTTTTGGTAAAAACTCAACTCGTCGTGTTTGGAGGACAAAGAATGCTGAGTTGCATCCAAAGAACACCATACCTACTGTGAAGCATGGGGGTTGAAACATCATGCTTTGGGGCTGTTTTTCTGCAAAGGGACCAGGACGACTGATCCGTGTAAAGGAAAGAATGAATGGGGCCATGTATCGTGAGATTTTGAGTGAAAACCTCCTTCCATCAGCAAGGGCATTGAAGATGAAACGTGGCTGGGTCTTTCAGCATGACAATGATCCTAAACACACCGCCCAGGCAACGAAGGAGTGGCTTCGTAAGAAGCATTTCAAGGTCCTGAAGTGGCCTAGCCAGTCTCCAGATCTCAACCCCATAGAAAATCTTTGGAGGGAGTTGAAAGTCTGTGTTGCCCAGCGACAGCCCCAAAACATCACTGCTCTAGAGGAGATCTGCATGGAGGAATGGGCCAAAATACCAGCAACAGTGTGTGAAAACCTTGTGAAGGCTTACAGAAAATGTTTGACCTGTGTCATTGCCAACAAAGGGTATATAACAAAGTATTGAGAAACTTTTGTTATTGACCAAATACTTATTTTCCACCATAATTTGCAAATAAATTCATAAAAAATCCTACAATGTGATTTTCTGGATTTTTTTTCTCATTTTGTCTGTCATAGTTGACGTGTACCTATGATGAAAATTGCAGGCCTCTCTCATCTTTTTAAGTGGGAGAACTTGCACAATTGGTGGCTGACTAAATACTTTTTTCCCCCACTGTATGTAAGAATGCTGTTCATTGACTATAGCTCAGCATTCAACACCATAGTACCCTCCAAGCTCATCATCAAGCTCGAGGCCCTAGGTCTGAACCCCGCCCTGTGCAACTGAGTCCTGGACTTCCTGACGGGCCACCCCCAGGTGGTGAAGGTAGGAAACAACATCTCCACTTCGCTGATCGTCAACACTGGGGCCCCACAAGGGTGCGTGCTCAGCCCCCTCCTGTACTCCCTGTTCACCCATGACTGCGTGGCCAAGCACGCCTCCAACTCAATCATCAGGTTTGCAGACGACACAACAGTAGTAGGCTTGATTGCCAACAATGACGAGACCACATACAGGGAGGAGGTGAGGGCTCTGGGAGTGTGGTGCCAGGAAAATAACCTCTCATTCAACGTCAACAAAACAAAGGAGATGATTGTGGACTTCAGGAAATAGCAGAGGGTGCACCCCCCTATCCAAATTGACGGGACCGCAGTTGAGAAGGAGGAAAGCTTTAAGTTCCTTGGCGTACACATCACCGACAAACTGAAATGGTCCACCCACGCAGACAGTGTGGTGAAGAAGGCGCAACAGATCCTCTTCAACCTCAGGAGGCTGAAGAAATTCGGCTTGGCACCTAAAACCCTCACAAACTTTTACAGATGCACAATTGAGAGCATCCTGTCGGGCTGTATCACCACCTGGTATGGCAACTGCACCGCCCGCAACCGCAGGGCTCTCCAGAGGGTGGTGCGGTCTGCCGAACGCATTATTTTTATCAGGGGCAAACTACCCGCCCTCCAAGACACATACAGCACCCGATGTCACAGGAAGGCCAAAAAGATCATCAAGGACATCAACCTCCCGAGCCACTGCCTTTTCACCCCGCTATCATCAGGAAGGCGAGGTCAGTACAGGTGCATCAAAGCTGGGACCGAGAGAATGAAAAACAGCTTCTATCTCAAGGCCATCAGACTGTTAAATAGCCATCACTAGCACATTAGAGGCTGCTGCACTGGCCACTTTAAGAAATTGAACACTAGTCACGTTAATCATGTTTACAGTCACTTTAATAATGTTTACATATCTTGCACTACTCATCTCATATGCATACACTGCATTCTATTCTATAATATTCTACTGTATCTTAGTCCATGCCGCTCTGTCATTGCTTGTCCATATCTGTATATTTTCTTAAATTCCATTCCTTACTAGTTTTGTGTGTATTAGGTACAGTTGAAGTCGGAAGTTTACATACACCTTAGCCAAATACATTTAAACTCAGTTTTTCACAATTGCTGACATTTAATCCTAGTAAATATTCCCTGTCTTAGGTCAGTTAGGATCACCACTTCATTTTAAGAATGTGAAATGTCAGAATAATAGTAGAGAGAATTATTTATTTATGCTTTTATTTCTTTCATCACATTCCCAGTGGGTCAGAAGTTTACATACACTCAATTAGTATTTGGTAGCATTGCCTTTAAAGTGTTTAACTTGGGTCAAACGTTTCGGGAAGCCTTCCACAAGCTTCCCACAATAAGTTGGGTGAATTTTGGCCCATTCCTCCTGACAGAGCTGATGTAACTGAGTCAGGTTTATAGGCCTCCTTGCTCGCACACGCTTTTTCAGTTCTGCCCACACATTTTCTATAGGATTGAGGTCAGGGCTTTGTGATGGCCACTCCAATACCTTGACTTTGTTGTCCTTAAGCCGTTTTGCCACAACTTTGCAAGTATGCTTGGGGTCATTGTCCATTTGGAAGACCCATTTGCGAACAAGCTTTAACTTCCTGACTGATGTCTTGAGATTTTGCTTGAATATATCCACATAATTTCCCTTCCTCATGATGCCATCTATTTTGTGAAGTGCACCAGTGTATCCTGCAGCAAAGCACCCCCACAGCATGATGCTGCCACCCCGTGCTTCACGGTTGGGATCGTGTTCTTCGGCTTGCAAGCATCCACCTTTTTCCTCCAAACATAATGATGGTCATTATGGCCAAACAGTTCTATTTTTGTTTCATCAGACCAGAGGACATTTCTCCAAAAAGTACGATCTTTGTCCCCATTTGCAGTTGCAAACCGTAGTCTGGCTTTTTATGGCGGTTTTGGAGCAGTGGCTTCTTCCTTGCTGAGCGGCCTTTCAGGTTATGTCAATATAGGACTCGTTTTACTGTGGATATAGATACTTTTGTACCTGTTTCCTCCAGCATCTTCACAAGGTCCTTTGCTGTTGTTCTGGGATTGATTTGCACTTTTCGCACCAAAGTACCTTCATCTCTAGGAGACAGAACGCGTCTCCTTCCTGAGCGGTATGACGGCTGCGTGGTCCCATGGTGTTTATACTTGCATACTATTGTTTGTACAGATGAACGTGGTACCTTCAAGCGTTTGGAAATTGCTCCCAAGGATGAACCAGACTTGTGGAGGTAAAAAAATATATATATCTGAGGTCTTGGCTGATTTCTTTTGATTTTCCCATGATGTCAAGCAAAGAGGCACTGAGTTTGAAGGTAGGCCTTGAAATACATCCACAGGTACACCTCCAATTGACTCAAATGATGTCAATTAGCCTATCAGAAGCTTCTAAAGCCATGACATCATTTTCTGGAATTTTCCAAGCTGTTTAAAGTCACAGTCAACTTAGTGTATGTAAACTTTTGACCCACTGGAATTGTGATACAGTGAATTATAAGTGAAATAATCTGTCTGTAAACAATTGTTGGAAAAATTACTTGTGTCATGCACAAAGTAGATGTCCTAACCGACTTGCCAAAACAATAGTTTGTTAACAAGAAATTTGTGGAGCGGTTGAAAAACGAGTTTTAATGACTCCAACCTAAGCGTATGTAAACTTCCGACTTCAACTGTATATGTTGTGAAATTGTTAGATATTACTTGTTAGATATTACTGCACTGTCGGAGCTAGAAGCGCAAGCATTTCGCTACACCCGCTATAACATCTGCTAAACACGTGTATGTGACAAATACAATTTGATTTGATTTGGTTAATGTAATGATCTAACATTACAAACATATAGAAATATATGCCATTTAGCTGTCACTTTTATCCAAAGCAACTTACAGTCATGTGTGCATACATTTTGATTTATGTGTGGTCCCGGGAATATAACCCACTATCCTGGCATTGCAAGTGCCATGCTTTACCAACTGAGCTACGGAAGACCATATACATTATGTGACCTTTAGCGATCACACAGCCAATAAATGACAACAGGAATCGGTAAGGAGTTAGTGGCTTAGCCAGTGAGCATTTTATATTGATCTCATGTTTGTAAAATCCTCTGCATTAGTCTCCATTGACCCCCAGCTCATTCCATAGAACCAAATGAATGAAGTTACCAAATCGTAAATAAATGGTTATATGTATTTTAATTATTTGTATTATTGTATTCATAATTTAAATCTGGAATCCTTAATGGTGAAACTGCCATGTCCTTTTGCGATATTACAACAACAAAGAAGTTACTGCAAACAGCGAAGACTGTTTTTTTCCACTCTGACATCATCGCACGGATGATAGAGCAGCCACATATGTAGTGTCATTTATTTACCTTCATGCATGACGCTCCCCAGTACTGCTTTGTCAACAACACAAAACAATACCAATGGTCGTGGGGTGGACAATGGTCTCTGTTTCCCCTACTGCGGATTCCATCTTTAACAAAGCAACAATCATCCATTGATTGAAGCAAATGAATCCTGGTAATTTAATGTTAATGCTTCAAATACGATTCACTTTTGGTGAATGCTTTGTTTGTTTGTCTACAGGATAATCCTATGGTGATAATCGGTATTGCACAGTTATGAAACAAATTTAACCTCCATAAGTATTTTCTATGGAGTTACATGACAAGCTGGGCTCTTGTGGTGAATTATTATTAATGAACTGTAGAGTTTTAGTGTACTGTGAGATGAAACTGGGTTAATCACGACCATAAAGTTAGAATTCTTTGTTACTGGGACAGGAATTGTATTGGGTCATTTAATTTCACTGTGTGGGTGAGTAGAGAGGGAATCTGCCCTAGGGTCAAATTGCTTGCTCTTACTTAAATCCATGGCTGTCTTATCTGATGAGAGACTGAAACTAGCTTGTGGCCTTTTGTCTCTCTGTTCAAACAACGTGAAGGGAGCAGCACCAGGGTTGAATGGAGTTTGGGCTAGACCTTTGGTATCTCCTTGGTTGATTACAGCATGGGGGGGGGGATGAGGTAGAGTTCAGGCTAGACCTAACTGTAGAGTTCAGGCTAGACCTAACTGTAGAGTTCAGGTTAGACCTAACTGTAGAGATCAGGCTAGCTCTAAATGTAGAGATCAGGCTAGCCCTAACTGCATAGATCAGGCTAGCCCTAACTGCATAAATCAGGCTAGTACTACCGAGATAGATCAGACTGGCCATGACCACATAGATCAGACTAGCCATAACCACATAGATCAGACTGGCCATAACCACATAGATCAGACTGGCCATAACCACATAGATCAGACTAGCCATAACCACATAGATCAGACTGGCCATAACCACATAGATCAGACGGGCCATAACCACATAGATCAGACTAGCCACAACCACATAGATCAGGCTAGCACTAACCACATAGATCAGACTAGCCATAACCACATAGATCAGACTGGCCATAACCACATAGATCAGACTAGCCATAACCACATAGATCAGGCTAGCCATAACCACATAGATCAGACTAGCCAGAACCACATAGATCAGACTGGCCATAACCACATAGATCAGGCTAGCACTAACCACAAAGATCAGACTAGCCATAACCACATAGATCAGACTAGCCATAACCACATAGATCAGACTGGCCATAACCACATAGATCAGACTGGCCATAACCACATAGATCAGGCTAGCCCTAACAGCATAGATCAGGCTAGCACTAACCACATAGATCAGACTATAGCCATTTACCCAAAAGCTGCAAGCTAGACCTAACCGCATACTAACAAACAACAGATCAGGCTAGCCTTAACCGCTAACTCATACAGAAGGGTGATGAGAAGCCTCTGACTGTGTTCAAAATAGGAAGTATTTTTCTCAGGGATTTTTCAATGTGGGGCTTCATCATGTGTTCTCACCTTGTTTTTTAATACTGTACCCTTTTAAAACTCTGGATTGATTTTTACTGTTGTAAATCCCAGGAAAAATCATCACTGAGGTTATCACCACAGACAGGACAAGACAAAGATGAATACATTTAGCATATTGACACGTTTCTTTCAAATGATGACCTTCATGAATCCACAGATAGAAAATGTCAGCGACAGGAAGGGGGAAAGAAGAGGCTCCATTTGCAATTCCCTGTCCCTCTGCAGAAACACAAGACCTGCAGGCTGGAAATGGCAAACACATTACTGGGGGAGGGAACGGTCTCCTCCCTCTCCTAGCTTAGGACGGAGAGTATGCATAATGACAGGGATCTGGCCACCACAACTTCCTCTATGGCATGTGTTTGTGTGTGTGTGTGTGTGTGTGTGTGTGTGTGTGTGTGTGTGTGTGTGTGTGTGTGTGTGTGTGTGTGTGTGTGTGTGTCGGAAATTGGCCGTTTTAATTCCTGTTCCGATTGAGGGATTTCTGCAACGCCCCTGGGTAATGGGTCATGTGACCTTTCCTCTGGACACCTGCTAGCCTGGCTAGCCACACACACACCTGCAAGCCGTGCTGCGTGTGGTGAGGAGCGAGGACATCTCAGTGTTGACATTTGATAAAGCAAAGATCTCAGGAGTCAGCCGGCCTGTCTGTTTCAGTAGCCTTGAAGATAATCAAAGCACTGGTGTTTGTGTACTGTTACTGTTAACCAATTGTCCTCATCCCATGTTCACCATTTCTATATCTAATGATGTAGTCATGACAATAGGAATACCGGTAGATGCAACCGTAAGCAGCTATCTTTTATTTTGAATCGACATTGTCTGTTGTTTTTGTGGCGCTAATCTTGTCAAGAAGGGATTTCGTCACAGGTTTTGGATGCAGATATGGTTAGCATTAAATATGTGTGTGTCAGATACGTTTAGCGCTGTGAGTGTTAGAACCAAGTGCCAAACACATATCAGAGGCTTTGTCTCTGTAGCCAGGTTGAAAACTCTGGAATGCTGGGTAGGTAGAGGACTGAGGACAGGCAACCTGTCTGTGTCTGTGTTGTAGCCTGGTCCCAGATCTGTTTGTCCTGTACTGTAGAGCCAACTCCAATGGTCATTGTCATGCCAAATGTTTGGCAAGACATCAAAAACAGCTCTGGGATCAAGCCACCTAAATGCAACAACACAGAAATTACTATGTTTGGCATGAGAATGACCAGAGTAGTTGGCTCTAAAGTAAAGACAGACTTGGCACCAGGCTACACATTATAGGCCCACCCAGTCTGTCACAAGCTTTTAAAAACATGTCCCTACTAGCTAAGCAGCTGGCTAGTGACGCATCCTGTATTTGTGTTTCGGCATGCTCAGATGGTCCCATGATGGGTTTCCTGGCTGTCCGCCCTCTAAAGCGCATCCCCCTCTCCGCATGATGTGGAAAAAGACCCCACTTTTAGTATAATGAAATGTAGGAACCAATCACTGAGAGCTCAGACAGAATAGAGGGTGACACCTGGTATATTTCCTACTTGGGGACAAAATAAAGGGTGACACCTGGTATATTTCCGGCTTGGGATGAAGTCTAATGCGGTTTATGTTCACATCCAGTTTCATAACAGAGTAAATAGAGCCAGGTGGTGCTATCCAGACTCACTTTAACTCAGTAATTTACACAGACAGACACCAACACACATGCACAGAATGCATGTACTGTATGCACGCATAAACACACACACACACTCGCACACATACTGTGCATTCTTCAGCTTAAGTTCTCCTAATTTAGTGGTTGCTAATTTATTGATTAATGGAGAACTGTGATTCGCTCCCTGTTTTTCTTTGCCCCTTTATAACATTTTTTTTTCCTTTGTTTGAGGTGCGGCCTCCCAGGGGAAGGTGCAGGTGAGAGGGAAGCTAGGTTTTAAGCTGTGGCAGGGCTCCTTTGAAGCATTGGTTTTGCTAAGAGAAGTATTACTTTGATGGAATGATGACTTAAGTTAAAGTTGTGCTATGCTTTCCTTGATTTAATTGTTGTTTGATTGTTTTGTGTTACATACTTCCTCCATTTTGTTTGCAAAAGTTAAGCTAATTTGGTTTATGGATGCCGAAATTGGGAGAGAAATAAATACATTTGTGAACTGTTACCTACCTCCAGTGGCGACCAGTCATTCAGGGCAGGTGGGGCAACAAAAAAAGTGTTATTACAGTGGCTTGCGAAAGTATTCACCCCCCTTGCCATTTTTCCTATTTTGTCGCCTTACAACCTGGAATTAAAATGGATTTTTGGGGGGTTTGTATCATTTGATTTACACAACATGCCTATCACTTTGAATATGTTTTATGGTGAAACAAACAAGAAATAAGACAAAAAAACGATTAACTATTCACACCCCAAAAGTCAATACTTTGTAGAGCCACCTTTTGCAGCAACTACAGCTGCAAGTCTCTTAGGGTATGTCTCTATAAGATTGGCACATGTAGTACTGGGATTTTTGCCCATTCTTCAAGGCAAAACTGCTCCAGCTCCTTCAAGTTGGATAGGTTCTGCTGGTGTACAGCAATCTTTATGTCATACCACAGATTCTCAATTGGATTGAGGTCTGAGTTTTGACTAGGCCATTCAAGTGTTGCTTTAGCAGTATGCTTAGGGTCATTGTCCTGCTGGAAGGTGAACCTCCGTCCCAATCTCAAATCTCTGGAAGACTGAAACAGGTTTTCCTCAAGAATTTCCCTGTATTTAGCGCCATCCATCATTCCTTCAATTCTGATCAGTTTCCCAGTCCCTGCCGATGAAAAACATCCCCACAGCATGATGCTGCCACCACCATGCTTCAATGTGGGGATGGTGTTCTCGGGGTGATGAGAGGTGTTGGGTTTGCGCCAGACATAGTGTTTTCCTTGATGGCCAAAAAGCTAAATTTTAGTCTCATCTGACCAGAGTACCTTCTTCCATATGTTTGGGGAGTCTCCCACATGCCTTTTGCCGAACACCAAACGTGTTTGCTTATTTTTTTCTTTAAGCAATGGCTTTTTTCTGGCCACTCTTCCATAAAGCCCAGCTCTGTGGAGTGTACAGCTTAAAGTGGTCCTATGGACAGATACTCCAATCTCCGCTGTGGAGCTTTGCAGCTCCTTCAAGGTTATCTTTGGTCTCTTTGTTGCCTCTCTGATTAATGCCCTCCTTGCCTGGTCCGTGAGTTTTGGTGGGTGGCCCTCTCTTGGTACGTTTGTTGTGGTGCCATATTCTTTCCATTTTTTAATAATGGATTTAATGGTGCTCCGTGGGATGTTCAAAGTTTCTGATATTTTTTTATAACCCAACCCTGATCTGTACTTCTCCACAACTTTGCCCCTGACCTGTTTGGAGAGCTCCTTGGAGCTCCAGTTATTTCTTTAATTTCACTTCACCAATTTGGACTGTTTTGTCTATGTCCATCATATGAAATACAAATAAAAATCAATTAAATTACAGGTTGTAATGCAACATAATAGGAAAAACGCCAAGGGGGATGAATACTTTTGCAAGACACTGTAGTTTTTGCCTGTTTTGCATGTTATTTTGACGCGTTACATATCAGTGTGTAAACAATGTAACATATATAATAATTGAGTTAATAAAGCCGCACACAAACATGGTCTCTTTTTTGCTTTCTTGAGTAAGGCAGCTCCAAAATGCAGGTGTTTCAGTCTAGCTCAGTGCTTTCTGTGGTAAATACGCGGAAACACATTAGCGTAGGGGTTGGTAATGTTCTCTAGTTGTGCTGTGATTGGCTCAGTGTTCTGTCACTCATGGGGACACTACGTCACCGCAACATCTACAGGGAGAGCTCGAAAATCAAGCCCCTTGGGTGCTGCCATAGATTTACATTATAAGTGCCCATCCAAGAAGGTTCAAGGTCATTGGCCACAGATAAAATGACATCAAATCACATTATATCTACAGTAGCTTTGATTGGACTGATCATGTCAACATCATACTTTGAAAATCTATGAGAGCAAGCTAGCAGTCATCACCATGAATCAAGTCGGCAATGTACTGGAAAATCCTTTTCAATCCTTGTCATATGAAGAGAAATTATAGATAAAACGTTTCGGTGTTCATCGGCCGTTGGACATAAACATTACACAACAAGTTGGAAATCGCAAACTCAACAATGAGTGGTTTGGAAGGAATCAGTGGCTAACTTCAAGCATTGCAAAGCAATCACTAGCCTTCTATTTAGTTGAGTGGATTTGTGTTCCAAGTCTGGGTTTAAGGGTCTCTTTTCCAAGCTTAAAAGGATAAACATTCAACATTGGCCATGCTGTCAATCCAGCATGACTTCTGCTGCTTTCAAAACAACTGGAAACTCGGAACTGGGAAATCTCAGACTTCAGTGAGTTCATGACAACTGGGATCTCGGAAAATAACGAGCTCTGACTGGGAAAATACGTTTTGAATGGTCATCCAACTTGGAATTCCAAGTTGGGAACGATAGTTACCGGAGTTGTAACTCCAGTTCTATGAGTGGAGTGGAGCCCCATAGGGGAGCTCTGCTCCTATTGGTTTACCCCGCTGCCTAGGCAGCAAACAGCCTGAGACAAATTTATGCACACACCTGCAGCTAATAGGAGTACAGGTGTCCCTATAAGAGGGGACGCTTTCCCTCAATCAGCCTCCCGAGAATTATCTTCAGCGAGACTGGAGGGTCGGCAGGGCCTTAAGTCCTATGGGGCTCCGCTCCACTCATAGAACTGGAGTTACAACTCCGGTAACTATCGTTCTATATCGTGGAGCTCTGCCCCATAGGGGAGCTCTGCTCCTATTGGTTCAAGGCGGAGCGCAACGCTCCAAAATGTACTCCCTGCCGAGCCCAACACTTCCCACTTAAATGAAAAGGTCGGGCCTAGCATTGGCAGCGACCAAGTCCCACAGTACTGTAACACACTGTGTCACAATATACTGTGTCCTCGGTACAAATCCGCCCCACCTAATTCAATGACATTGCCAATGTCTAGTGGGCAGATAACCAGAACATGAGTCATACTAATCTGAACCAGCAGATAGATGACGTCACAATTCCGTCAATATTTTATGACCGGTCTAATAGTAGTGTAACAAAGTTACAAAAACTATTTCCCTCATCATCCCGCCCCAACCCAGTAACACTGGTGGGCAGATTAATAACATTCCCTCTACTGTACTGAACATGTCAGTCAGGAGTCATGTCATATATGTCTCCTTCTAACAGGAGCGGACCTGAAAGAGACCTACCTCTTTAGTCCTGCATTCCTTTCTCCTAACTCAAGGCCTCCCATCAGCTACACTGAGTACAGACTGAGCAAAAGAGTTAGAAGACATATCCAAGAGATAGAAACGGATAAATGAAATCCTCTAAACCTGTTCCTCTGAAAAGGGCAGTAGAAGCCG
Source organism: Coregonus clupeaformis (assembly GCF_020615455.1). Lineage (NCBI taxonomy): Eukaryota > Metazoa > Chordata > Actinopteri > Salmoniformes > Salmonidae > Coregonus > Coregonus clupeaformis. The sequence continues at coordinate 10,296,794 of NC_059208.1, read as the reverse complement.
CTACTCCACGAGTGTAGTGGGATCTTATACCCTGAGGCAATTGTGGCCCCACTGCCTCATAAGCTGTCTCAATGCCTTCGCAAAGCCAATGAGACAGACGCTGTTTCGAAAGTGGTCTACCTAGTGCAGCCGCACCGTGACACACAAACAGCTGAGGCGATGACCTAATCGCTGCTGTGCGCTCAACGTAACACGCCAAAGCGCGCACTGGACACAGGCGATGGAGCCTTTCCTCTCTCCTCTCCCCATGGGGAGGGGGAGAAAAAGCCCACAGCTCCACGGTCTGTGATCTATATGAGCTCTTAATAACCTTCGGCATAAATGCCGGGTTAGGAGGTAACACCGCTCTGCTCAAATCGCCATTAATGGCAAGGCAGTCAGGTCTCGTCGAAAGAGCACACAAATCACTGACACGCTTAGCAGTAGTCAAAGCGAGCAACAGTGCCGTCTTCACAGACAGCATCTTGAGGGGAATTTGATTCAATGGTTCGAATGACGACTCACAGAGCGCTTCGAGTACCAAAGTCAAATCCCACTGAGGAAGCGTGGCTCTAGGCGTTGGCCTAAGCCGCCGTGTTCCTAAAAGGAAACGTTTCACCAGAGGGTGGCTGAAGACAGTGTGTCTGCCAAACCCCTCATGACATGCCGAAATCGCAGCTGCAAACACCTTAATGGTGGCAGGCGATCGTTGCTTATCAAATAAGAACTCTAGGAACGAGAGAACACTCTCAACCTGACAGCACACGGGGTCCACATTCTCTGTGGCACACCACTGTGAAAACACGTTCCATTTGCTGGCATAAACCCTGGAAGTGGAACTGGCACGTGAACCCTGTATGGTTCTGATTACAGAATCAGATAACCCACGGCGCTCTAGCCTGTCCCTCTCAGAAACCAAGCCTTCAGTGGTTGGTTGATTATGCGAAACTGCCCTATCGCGCCTCCCGCCTGAGACAACGCGTCCCGTTGATGTGGAATTGACCAAGGTGGCGCAATCAACATCTGAATCATCTCCGTGAACCATGGAGCCCCTGGGCGATCGGGAGCCACCAATATGATTGACAGCCCGCCTGATCTCACCCTGGCTAACAGTGGAAGAATGCAGGACAGCGGTGGGAAAGCATACAGGAAAACTCTCGGCCACGGTTGATGCGCAAATGCGTCCCTCCCCAGTGGCAGTTCGTCCTGAGCTCGAAGAGAGAACCAAAGAGGGCAATGTGCGTTCACGCGTGATGCGAATAGATCCACCTCGGTTCTCCCGAACCTTTCCCAAATCTGGAGAACGATGTTCGGGTGCAGACGCCACTCGTCGTCTCCCGGACCCCCTCGAGACATTATGTCTGCCCCTACGTTCAAGTAGCCTGGAATGTGTGCTGCTCTCAATGAGCGAATGTGCTCGTGAGCCCACAGCCACAATTCCTCCACCGCCCGGTGGAGTGCAGGAGACCTGACTCCTCCCTGGCGATTGATGTGGGCTACTGTGGTTCGGTTGTCTGACCAGACCAGCACATCGCGACCCCGAAGGGTAGACACGAAGTGGGTCAGAACCAGTAGAACCGTTTCAAACTCTAAGAGGTTGATGTGACGACTCGAAAGAGGCCACACACCTCCTATCGCTTGGGTCTGACATGTCCCTCCCCATCCAGTAAGAGAGGCATCTGTAAACACTGGAATGTAGGAGGACACTTTGCATATTGGGACTCCGTGCGTGAGAACACGCGGGTCTCTCCAATAGTTCAGATCTGCACTAAGCGAGAGAGGAACCACCACCAACCGACGACGTTGACGCACTGGGTCTAGTCGTAGTTGGGCAAACCATTGCTGTATCCTGCGCATGCGCAGGAGTCCCAGCAGAACCACGAAATGGGCCGACGACATGAGACCCAAGAGTGACATGACCGAAAGCGCCGTTACCGTGTGATTCGGACGAAACCGTCGTAGGACTAGCAACATAGCAACCCTTCGAGAGTCCGAAATTCGAGCCCTCATCATCACAGTGTATATCTGTATCCCCAGATAAACAATCTGATGACTGGGCCAGGGTGCGCTCTTTTTCCAATTCACAGCGAACCCCAGACGCATGAGATGAATCACTGTCTGTGTCGTGTGAGTGAACGCCAGCTCTGCTGATGGGGCGAGAACCAGTAGGTCGTCTAGGTAGGCTAGTAGCCTTATTCCCTGATGACGCAACGGCTCCAATGCCACCTTCAAACATTTGGAAAATGTGCGAGGTGCCAGGGCGTACCCGAATGGCATCCTCGTGAACTCATACGCCACCCCTTGAAAGGCGAACTGCAGAAACTTCCTGTGACGCGGCTGCACTGGCACATGAAAGTACTCGTCCTTTAGGTCTATGCTCGTACAAAAGTCTCCCTTCTGGACACATTCCAGTAGACGTTTTGTCGTTAGCATTCGGAAGGGCCGTTTGGCTACACTCTCGTTGAGAATGCGTAAATCCAATATCGGCCTCATTCCCCCTGTCTTTTTCGGCACCAGAAAATAGGGCGAATATAGCCCTTTGTTCCTTTGCTCCCAGGGAACTACTGTGACCGCCTCCTTCGTCAAAAGTTCCGTAATCTCTGCAACGAGAGCGGCGACTTTTTCGGGCATTTTCATCACCGTCTCCACCACCCCCCTGAATGGGGGAGGGGTCCGATGAAATTGATTGGCATAACCCTTCTGCAACGTCTGGTCTAACCAGAGGGAGAGGGTACAGGTTCGCCGCCACTCCCAGCAATGCAAAGAAAGCAGAAGAGCGCGAAGCTGTGGTACACTTAGTAGGAAGGACCTGTATTCCTCGACAGCCCTCGCCGCCGCTGTTCCCCAACACTGAAGTGTTGGAACAGCCCAAGGCGGGCCTCCCAAGAAAGGGAGAGGAAACATTAGCGCGTTCTGAGAGAAACGGGGGCGCCGATACGTTGGTTAAACTCGTAACCTTGATATCCCGGCCCTCCGTGAACGCAGCACAGGTCTGAACTGCACTGACTGAGGCATTAGCCTGAGACAGAGCACCGTCCCCGAATATCGATTGCGTCATCATTCCATTACCTGGCTGTGACTGCAGTCTGCTATGTGAGACCCTCACTACAGCACTCCTAGGAGTCTGTAATGTGAGGTCTTTATGAGGTAAAGCAAGGCGGCGCCTTGTTACCTTTATAACACCCGCCTGATGTGTGTGCTCAACTACGCACCCTTGGTGGAAATTCTGGACGCCTCTTCCACCTCCTCTCTGTGGTTAAACGGGACAGAGAGGCCGCGAGGAGGGCAATATTATTTGCTGCTGCTACAGCTTGGGCTCCCAACACAAAGGACTTCTCAACCAGCTGCGCTGTGAATCGGTCCTTCTGCGTAGGCAAGTTGGCTTTCTTGGACGACAGCCAGGGACTCAAACCCGGCACGAGATACGCAGCCATGGCGCTCTTGAGCCTTGGGATTCCCCTTGAGAAGCCCTGCTGTCTCCCTTCCACTCTGGTGAATGGGAGGTACGCCTTGGCCGGTGAACGCGCCGCCAAAGGTGCCTCCCATGAGCCTTCAACGTACTTGCCCAGTGAAGGCATAGCTGGAGCCAGAGGCTCTGCCGCCTTCCTCGGCCGAGAATAAGGGCCGCCCTCCATCATATCCACTTCCGATCTGGAGGGAATGGGAGGCAGCTTAATCTCAAGACGTTTGGCAGCCCTCTCAATGAGCCCATGAAAATCTGAGCGCAGAGAGGCTGCGGCGTAAGACAGGGCTGCTGAACTCTCAGAGCCCGTGTCGTCATCGCCCAGGGATGAACATGACCTCTCGCTTTCCAAATGAAAGGGGGTCTTGAATATTTGGGTCATTGAGACGGATTGTTCCAAAGGAATCTCCATCTCGTCCCCAATACCCCTGTCATCTCCTGAGTCAGAAGCTGAGGCTAACACTGATAGCACATCCTCAAGAGGAATATCCTCCCTGAAAAATGCCCATCGCTGCTTCCTCTCTTTCAAGGAAAGGAGGGCGCAGCTGGCGCATAGTGGGGGATTAATGAGGCCGTCCCTAGCGTGCTGTGACCCTAAGCACACTAAACATAAGTCGTGGGGGTCAGCAGTCGCCATGGTGGAACAGCGACATGGAGCTCTGAAAATAGATTTTGGGGGTGGAAAATCTCCAGGTGTGCTCATCTCGGACAACGTCGTGATCTGGAAAATCGACGGTGATATCTTCGTCCTGAGTCTTCATCTCTTCTTGGCTTCTTCAGTCCAGTCCAGTCACTGAAGATAATGGGAGGCTGATTGAGGGGAAGCGTCCCCTCTTATAGGGACACCTGTACTCCTATTGGCTGCAGGTGTGTGCATAATTTTGTTTCAGGCTGTTCGCTGCCTAGGCAGCGGGGTAAACCAATAGGAGCAGAGCTCCCCTATGGGGCGGAGCTCCACGATATAGAACTGGGGCCTCTTTCTAGAGCTCCGACCTAAAGATCACTAACGTCATGATTTGACCTTGTTTTTTTCAGATTTCCCAGTTGTCTTGGAAGCATCATAAATCCAGAGAATGCCAGACTTTGATTACAAAGTCTGACGACAAAATTTGCCCACGAAGGACTGCCGCGTCACCATCCTGTGTGAGTCCAAAAATGTATGCTGCTGCATAAATAATGTAATATGACAGTGAGATATGTATACTGTAGCTAAGAAAGTCATACTAAGTGTATGTTGTGTAGTAAGCTGTTAGTAGCCCATGTGCCTCACCCTAATAATTTGGTCCCTTTTTAGCATACGGTTCTGACTTGGTGGTGCACATGTAGCCTATAGCCTGTTTTAGAGAAATGTCATCATTGAATATTGTAAGAGCTTTCATTGTCTGCTTATATGCCCCCTTCATTTATCCTACGGTTCTGACTTGGTGTACAGGGAGAGTACTGTAAGAACGGCCCATGTTCTGAATTCTGTCGCTGTACATTTCAAAAGTGCTGAACAAATAGTTCTATTGACTATGTCCGTCCTAGCTCGCTCATGAATGTCTTAATCGAAATTACGGATTGCCTCTTATTCGCTCGTCGTCCCCTTATGCCATAGTTTGTACATCTCAATTGTCAGTAGAAACCACATTTGTTTCAGCAAGTCAGCCATATCAGCTATGTTTTTTTTAAAGGCAGTAAATGAGGCTGAATTAACTGTTTCGCTGCCAGACAAGGCTTCGCTGATTGCTGTTGGGACTCTGCTGTTGGGACAGCTTTATGTAGGCCCTAACAGTTTGTGGGCACCGTTTGTCACCGTTATAGTCCAATTAATGTATTGTTTAGTGTTGTGTTGTGTTGTTTTGTATAGGGGCTTGGCTGGCATGCATCTACATTATACATTTTTTGTTTGACCCACCAAAATGTACATGCTAAAATCGCCACTGCCTACCTCTGACTTCCTTTCATGTATTTCCACTCAAGCCTATTCTCAAAGAACCTGTGTTGCTGGCCTATGTTATGAGTTATGCAGAGCTCCCTGTGCTCTTGGTGTAACCCTTGGGTGGTGAAGTGAGATCTATGGTACTGAACAGAGTTTAGTCACAACCCCTCTCAGCCAGGGTGTGACATACGTGAAGGTCTACACACAAGCACATACACCAGGGAGATGGCTCTAGTTAGAAGTCGAAGTTAAACGTCCATCCAGGTCCCCGAAATGTCTAGAATTGACTTCAAAACCAGCCACTAGGGGCAACAGTGAGCGTTATTACCTTCAAGTAGGCTGGCGGTTGCTAGGGCGTTGTGGATGTGCGTAAAAGCCACGCTCAGTCGCGGAGGGTTGAGTGTTCAATCACAGTGCTGTTTTTGTGTTTGAATCCTTTACCAAAATGTTACTCTTAACCACTCGGAATTCCTAAACTTAACCCTATTTTAGCCCTATCCCAAAACTGAACCCTTAACTTAACAAGATGTGAAACTCCAAGCCCCTTACCAGTGTTAAGCCCAAATCACACGGAGAGACGCCATCAAAATTTGCACACAAGAGTGTCAATTCACATACACTGTGTAGCAAATGCCAATTTAATTGTCATTTGAATCCGTAATAAACTGTTGTATTTGTTATGTTTACATTTTAGTCATTTAGCAGACGCTCTTATCCAGAGCGACTTACAAGAGCAATTAGGGTTAAGTGCCTTGCTCAAGGGCACATCGACAGATTTTTCACCTAGTCGGCTCAGGGATTAGAACCAGCAACCTTTCGGTTACTGCCACAACACTCTTAACCACTAAGCTACCTGCCGCCCAGCATGCATGTTCTCTATGTAGCCCTTGTGAATTATTGTTGTGTTCCTTTTGACTCACGTATGTCCTATGGGAGCCACCGTACCTACCTGCTCTAAACAGTTGTTATGTTAGCTCACTAAGGTGAGGACAGTTGTAGCTAATACACCTGAGCAGTTTATAAAGAATTTAGGTAGTCTCGTTCTTTCTACTAACAGTATTCTCTCTTAAAATCAGAGTTCCTCGAGGCCATAGCCTGCCTAGGCTAAATGCCTGTGATCGAAATCAACACAGGTAGTAGGCATAACGTTATTGTTTTCAAATATGTATTATTGGCACTGGCAGTATTATTATTATCAACACTAAATACACACTTTTTAACTATATATTTCCAGACGTAACAATGCACAAACAGTCTATCTTCTGCCAATTTATTTATTCATTTTACCAGCATTGTTCATGTAGCTGCAAAGGCGCATCAAAAATAGACTTCCTTTCTAATTTAACGCACATTGAAGCCATTGATGCTCGCGGCCCGTGTGTTTTCTCTCATTCACTACCGTGCATTCTTATTCCAGTGTGTACACACTTGTTAACACGGATAAAAAAAAATGCTTTTTGTTTGTTTTCCTTTAGGTAACAGTGTCTCAACTTAAACAACAAAACTCAACGTTTACCTTCACCTCACCCCTTAGATCAGGGTTCTTCAATTCCGGTCCTGGAGGGCCGAAACACTTCTGTTTTTTATTTCTACCTGGTAGTTAATTGCACTCACCTGGTGTCCCAGGTCTGAATTAGCCCCTGATTAGAAGGAGAGGATGAAAAACAGAGGTGTTTCGGCCCTCCAGGCCTGGAATTGAAGAACCCTGCCTTAGATGTTTGGAAAAAACGTGGACAAATGTCAAATTCTGAAGTCAAACTGTGATACCTTGTTATACACACACACACACACACACACACAAAAAGACTGACAAAAATAAAAAGCAACATGTAAAGTGTTGGTCCCATGTTTCATGAGTTGATATAATAGATCCCAGAAATGTTCCATAGGCACAAGAATCTTATTTATCTCAATTTTTGTGCAGAAATTTCTCCTTTGCTAAGATAATCCATCCACTGGAGAGGTGTGGCATATCAAGAAGCTGATTAAACAGCATGATCATTACACAGGTGCACCATAAAAAGCCACTCTAAAATGTGCAGTTTTGTCACACAACACACTGCCACAAGTTTCAAGGGAGCATGCAATTTATTATACTTTTTTTATTTAACTAGGTAAGTCAGTTAAGAACAAACTCTTATTTACAATGATGGCCTACACCGGCCAAACCCAGATGACGCTGGGCCAATTGTGCTCCGCCCTATGGGACTCTCAATCACGGCCAGCTGTGATGCAGCCTGGAATCGAACCAGGGGGTCTGTAGTGACACCTCAAGCACTGAGTTGCAGTGCCTTAGACTGCTGCGCCACTCGGGAGCACAATTGGCATGCTGACTGCAGGAATGTCCATCAGAGCTGTTGCCAGCTAATTGAATGTTCACTTTTCTACCATAAGCAGCCTCCAGCGTCGTTTTAGATAATTTGGTAGTACATCCAACCGGCCTCACAACCGCAGGCCACGTGTAATCACGCCAGCCCAGGACCTCCACATCCGACTTCTTCACCTGCAGGATCGTCTGAGACCAGCCAACCGGACAGCTGATGAAACTGGGTTTGCACAACCAAAGAATTTCTGCACAAACTGTTAGAAACCATCTCAGGGAAGCTCATCTGCGTGCTCGTCGTCCTCACCAGGGTCTTGACCTGACTGGCCACTGGCACACTGGAGAAGTGTGCTCTCCACGGATGAATCCTGGTTACAACTGTACCGGGCAGATGGCAGACAGCATGTATGGACTCGTGTGGGCGAGCGGTTTGCTGATGTCAACATTGTGAACAGAGTGCCCCATGGTGGCGGTGGGGTTATGGTATGGGCAGGCATTAGCTACAGACAACGAACAAAATTGAATTTTATCAATGGCAATTTGAATGCACAGCCATTGAAGAGGAGTGGGACAACATTCCACAGACCATAATCAACAGCCTGATCAACTCTATGCGAAGAAGAAGTGTCACGCAGCATGAGGCAAATGGTGGTCACACCAGATACTGACTGGTTTTCTGATCCACAGCCCTACTTTTTTTTTATGGTATCTGTGACCAACAGATGCATATCTGTTTTCCCAGTCATGTGAAATCCATAGATTAGGGCCTAATGAATTTATTTCAATTGACTGATTTCCTTATATGAGCTGTAACTCAGTAAAATCTTAGAAATTGTTGCATGTTGCGTTTATATTTTTGTTCACTGTACATACATACAGTACATAAGTACACACACACACCAAGGCCCTGGCCTCTCTCTCCACACACACAAACATGCACACAGGGGCTTAACTCACAGAGGTGTTTTTCCGTTAACTGCACCCATGGGTATTCCAGTACTCTGACTCGACACTAGGTTGGGGTCCAAGACATAATAGTGACATGCCTCCACAAGGGGAAAGTGAATGGGACATCTGTCCTAGGGTGCCATGCTTTTGCACAAAGATTCAGCTTTTTGTCTGACTCTTCTCTTTCTCTCCTCTCTCACTCTTGGCGCCTCCACACACCTTCTGCCAAGGCTGCTCTCCTCTTGTCTCCAGACTGGCAGGTGGAAGGCTCAGTCCCTCCAGTGGAGCTGTCAATCAAAGCACCAGGGGACCTGGACACACACACGCACACGCACATGCACGCACATGCACACACACACACACACACACACACACACGCAAATGGCCACACATAAACAGGGAGCCTCTCCACGGCCCTGCAATTTACTGGAGGGTATTTAGCCCCACTATGTCATTTCCTGGCTAACATGGGTGTTATTTCTCTCAGTGGGCTTTCTTTGCTCATTTCGGCAAAGGGTTAATGCTGGTGTGTGTGTGTGTGTGTGTGTGAGTGTGTGTATAATAGTTTGTATGTGTGTGGCCTTCTAAAGGATTTTACATTTGCTTGCTGGCCTTTTCAGCAGTGAGTGATTCCTTGTAAAGAGAAAATGATGAAGGACTATTTTTCACCCTGTCAGGTAATGAGTGAGAAATGCTCTGGATTTAATTACCAGGCGGTAGGAGGAGTCAGTGACATTTGCGAGAGAAAGAGAGAATTGCGATTGTGGTGTTATAGAAAAGTCTACGGTAGTGTCAAGCATTCCAGCAGTGCATCTCCCCTAAAGGACCAGTAGGACATTTTGAGCGTCTGCTGGCCAAGAGTACTAAACGTAGCACCTCTGAACAGAGTGCCGGCCGTAATTTGCAAACCGAGCACAAACCGATTCTACATGTAGAAACGGGCTAAAATTACTGCCGTCAGTCACCCACCGGCGGTCCATATAATACCACACCGTCAGCAAGCGAACAGCCCCCTACTGTAGAGACGAACAATCAGTCTGGATCGTTTTCTCCTTAAAGGCCCAATGCAGTCAAAACCTTGATTTTCCTTTGTTTTACACTGCCTTCAGTAAGTATACATACTTATTAAACATTTTGTTATGTTACAATTGTTTTTCTTTTCTTTTTACACACAATATAACGTATTTTGATACAGGATTTGTTAATGTCTTTAAACTCATGAGATGTATGTGGGAGAGAGGGGAAGGACACGCCATGTGTTATTGATGTCACTGGTGAGTGACAGAAGGTCGGTGTGTCAAGATAGATTGGGGGCCACTGGTGCTAATCTTAGGAGGGGTACATGATGGAATGGCCTGGCTAGGCTGCCACACGATACTATGTAGGGGGATCCTATTGTAGGAGATGAGTGACACTCAATAATGGTTGGCAACTGTGGGATAGAAGTAGCTCGGAAGGCATTATATAAACTGAGAGATTTGTCTATGTAAGTCATTAGGATGACAAGAGGCTACGCCCATAGCGCTTGTCACACGAATCCAGTACTGTAACCATTAAATAATGATGAATCAACTCTCCATCTAAGTGTTCGACTACTCTCTTGCATTCTGAACTTCTCAATACCAGAAAACAGTCTCCCGAGTGGCGCAGTGGTCTAAGGCACAGCATCACAGTCCTAGCTGTGCCTCTAGAGATCCTGGTTCGAATCCAGGCTCTGTCGTAGCCAGCCGCGACTGGGAGACCCATGGGGCGGCGCACAATTGGCCCAGCGTCGTCTAGGGTAGGGGAGGGAATGGCTGGCAGGGGATGTAGCTCAGTTTGTAGAGCATGGTGTTTGCAACGCCAGGGTTGTGGGTTCGATTCCCATGGGGGGAATAAAATAATAATAATGTATGCACTAACTGTAAGTCGCTCTGGATAAGAGCGTCTGCTAAATGACTTAAATGTAAAACTCATCATAACAACATGAAATACAGAAACATCTCATTTACATACAGTGAGGGAAAAAAGTATTTGATCCCCTGCAGATTTTGTACGTTTTCCCACTGACAAAGACATGATCAGTCTATAATTTTAATGGTAGGTTTATTTGAACAGTGAGAGACAGAATAACAACAACAAAATCCAGAAAAATGCATGTCAAAAATGTTATAAATTGATTTGCATTTTAATGAGGGAAGTAAGTATTTGACCCCTCTGCAAAACATGACTTAGTACTTGGTGGCAAAACCCTTGTTGGCAATCACAGAGGTCAGACGTTTCTTGTAGTTGGCCACCAGGTTTGCACACATCTCAGGAGGGATTTTGTCCCACTCCTCTTTGCAGATCTTCTCCAAGTCATTAAGGTTTCGAGGCTGACGTTTGGCAACTCGAACCTTCAGCTCCCTCCACAGATTTTCTATGGGATTAAGGTCTGGAGACTGGCTAGGCCACTCCAGGACCTTAATGTGCTTCTTCTTGAGCCACTCCTTTGTTGCCTTGGCCGTGTGTTTTGGGTCATTGTCATGCTGGAATACCCATCCACGACCCATTTTCAATGCCCTGGCTGAGGGAAGGAGGTTCTCACCCAAGATTTGAAGGTACATGGCCCCATCCATCGTCCCTTTGATGCGGTGAAGTTGTCCTGTCCCCTTAGCAGAAAAACACCCCCAAATAATAATGTTTCCACCTCCATGTTTGACGGTGGGGATGGTGTTCTTGGGGTCATAGGCAGCATTCCTCCTCCTCCAAACACGGCGAGTTGAGTTCATGCCAAAGAGCTCGATTTTGGTCTCATCTGACCACAACACTTTCACCCAGTTCTCCTCTGAATCATTCAGATGTTCATTGGCAAACTTCAGACGGGCCTGTATATGTGCTTTCTTGAGTAGGGGGACCTTGCGGGCGCTGCAGGATTTCAGTCCTTCATGGCGTAGTGTGTTACCAATTGTTTCTTGTTGACTATGGTCCCAGCTGCCTTGAGATCATTGACAAGATCCTCCTGTGTAGTTCTGGGCTGATTCCTCACCGTTCTCATGATCATTGCAACTCCACGAGGTGAGATCTTGCATGGAGCCCCAGGCCGAGGGACATTGACAGTTCTTTTGTGTTTCTTCCATTTGCGAATAATCGCACCAACTGTTGTCACCTTCTCACCAAGCTGCTTGGCGATGGTCTTGTAGCCCATTCCAGCCTTGTGTAGGTCTACAATCTTGTCCCTGACATCATTGGAGAGCTCTTTGGTCTTGGCCATGGTGGAGAGTTTGGAATCTGATTGATTCATTGCTTCTGTGGACAGGTGTCTTTTATACAGGTAACAAGCTGAGAATAGGAGTACTCCCTTTAAGAGTGTGCCCCTAATCTCAGCTCGTTACCTGTATAAAAGACACCTGGGAGCCAGAAATCTTTCTGATTGAGAGGGGGTCAAATACTTATTTCCCTCATTAAAATGCAAATCATTTTATTACATTTTTGACATGCGTGTTTCTGGATTTTGTTGTTGTTATTCTACTCTCACTGTTCAAATAAACCTACCATTAAAATTATAGACTGATCATTTCTTTGTCAGTGTGCAAACATAAAAAATCAGCAGGGGATCAAATACTTTTTTCCCTCACTGTAAGTGTTCACACCCCTGAGTCAATACTTTGCAGAACCACCTTTGGCAGTGATTACAGCTGTGAGTCTATCTGGGTAAGCCTCTAAGTGCTTTCCACACCTGGATTGTGCAACATTTGCCCATTATTCTTTACAAAATTCTTCAAGCTCTGTCAAATTGGTTGTTGATCATTGCTAGACAACCATTTTTAGGCCTTGCCATACATTTTCAGTTAGATTTAAGTCAAAACTGTAACACGGCCACTCAGGAACATTCACTGTCTTCTTGGTAAGCAACTCCAGTGTAGATTTGGCCTTGTGTTTTAGGTTATTGTCCTGCTGAAAGGTGAATTCATCTTCTAGTGTCTGGTGGAAAGCAGACTGAACCAGGTTTTCCACTAGGATTTTGCCTGTGCTTAGCTCCATTCAGTTTCCTTTTCATCCTGAAAACTCCCCAGTCCATAACGATTACAAGCATACCCATAACATGATGCAGCCACCACTATGCTTGGAAATATGGAGAGTGGTACTCAGTAATGTGTTGTATTGGATTTGCCCCAAACATAACACTTTGTACTCAGGACAAACAGTTAATTGCTTTAGCACATTTGTTGCAGTATGTTTTGCAGTATTACTACTTGAGTGCCTTGTTGCAAACAGGATGCATGTTCTGTACAGGCTTCCTTCTTTTCACTCTGTCAATTAGGTTAGTATTGTGGAGTAACTACAATGTTGTTGATCCATCCTGTATTGATACACCATCCAAAGTGTAATTAATAACCATGCTTAAAGGGATATTCAATGTCTGGTTTTTCTTATTTGCCCATCTACCAATAGCTGTCCTTCCCTGGCCTTTGTGGTTGAATCTGTGTTTGAAATTCACTGCTCGACTGAGGGCCCTAACAGATAATTGTATGTGTGGGTTACAGAGATGAGGTAGTCCGAAATCATGTTAAACACTATAATTGCACACAAAGTGAGTCCATGCAACCTATTATGTGACTTTCTAAGCACATTTTTACTCCTGAACTTATTCAGGCTTACCATAACAAAATGGTTGAATACTTATTGACTCAAGACATTTTACCTTTTCATTTTTTATTTATTTGTAAAAATGTGTTTGTAATTTCACTTTGACATTATGGGGTATTGTGTGTAGGCCAGTGACATAATTTTTTTAATGAATCAATTTTAAATTCAGGCTGTAACACTCACCAGTATATTAGTTACACCCATCTAGTATCGGGTCAGACCCCCATTTGCCTCCAGAACAGACGGAATTATTTGGGGCATTCTACAAGGTGTCGGAAACATTACACAGGGATGTTGGTCCATGCTGACACGATGGCATCATGCAGTTGCTGCAGATTGGACGGTGGTACATTCATGCTGCGAACAGCCCGTTCCATCTCATCCCAAAGATGCTCTATTGGGTTGAGGTCTGGGGACTGCGCAGGCCACTCAAATAAACTGAACTCCCTGTCATGTTCCAGGCGTTGTTTTTCCACTCCTCAATTGTCCAGTGTTGGTGATCGCGTGCCCACTGGAGCCGCTTCTTCTTGTTTTTAGCTGTTAGGAGTGCACACCACTGTTGTACTGCACTGTTATTTGTCTTTTGGGGGTAGGTACAGTTGAAGTCGGAAGTTTACATACACTTAGGTTGGAGTCATTAAAACTTGTTTTTCAACCACTCCACAAATTTCTTGTTAACAAACTATAGTTTTGGCAAGTCGGTTAGGACATCTACTTTGTGCATGACACAAGTCATTTTTCCAACAATTGTTTACAGACAGATTATTTCACTTATAATTCACTGTATCACAATTCCAGTGGAACATAAGTTTACATACACTAAGTTGACTGTGCCTTTAAACAGCTTGGAAAACTCCAGAAAATGATGTCATGGCTTTAGAAGCTTCTGATAGGCTAATTGACATCATTTGAGTCAATTGGAGGTGTACCTGTGGATGTATTTCAAGGCCTACCTTCAAACTCAGTGCCTCTTTGCTTGACATCATGGGAAAATCAAAATAAATCAGCCAAGACCTCAGAAAAAAATGTGTAGACCTCCACAAGTCTGGTTCATCCTTGGAAGCAATTTCTAAACGCCTGAAGGTACCACGTTCATCTATACAAACAATAGTACACAAGTATAAACACCATGGGACCACGCAGCCGTCATACCGCTCAGGAAGGAGACGCGTTCTGTCTCCTAGAGATGAACGTACTTTGGTGCAAAAAGTGCAAATCAATCCCAGAACAACAGCAAAGGACCTTGTGAAGATGCTGGAGGAAACAGGTACAAAAGTATCTATATCCACAGTAAAACGAATCCTATATCGACATAACCTGAAAGGCCGCTCAGCAAGGAAGAAGCCACTGCTCCAAAACCGCCATAAAAAAACCAGAATACGATTTGCACCTGCACATGGGGACAAATATCGTACTTTTTGGAGGAATGTCCTCTCATCTGATGAAACAAAAATAGAACTGTTTGGACATAATGACCATCGTTATATTTGGAGGAAAAAGGGGGTTGCATGCAAGCCGAAGAACACCAACCCAACCGTGAAGCACGGGGTGGCAGCATAATGCTGTGGGGGTGCTTTGCTGCAGGAGGGACTGGTGCACTTCACAAAATAGATGAGGAAGGAACATTATGTGGATATATTTAAGTAACATCTCAAGACATCAGTCAGGAAGTTAAAGCTTGGTCGCAAATGGGTCTTCCATATGGACAATGACCCCAAGCATACCCCAAGCATACCCCAAGTTGTGGCAAAATGGCTTAAGGACAACAAAGTCAAGGTATTGGAGTGGCCATCACAAAGCCCTGACCTCAATCCTATAGAAGATTTGTGGGCAGAACTGAAAAAGCGTGTGCGAGCAAGGACTCAGTTACACCAGCTCTGTCAGGAGGAATGAGCCAAAAATCACACAACTTATTGTGGGAAGCTTGTGGAAGGCTACCCGAAACGTTTGACCCAAGTTAAACAATTTAAAGGCAATGTTACCAAATACTAATTGAGTGTATGTAAACTTCTCACCCACTGGGAATGTGATGAAAGAAACAAAAGCTGAAATAAATCATTCTCTCTACTATTATTCTGACATTTCACATTCTTAAAATAAAGTGGTGATCCTAACTGACCTAAAACAATTTTTACTAGGATTAAATGTCAGGAATTGTGAAAAACTGAGTTTAAATGTATTTGGCTAAGGTGTATGTAAACTTCAGATCTATTGAGGGAGGTGGGTGGATATAGTACGTTGTTTGAGTGTGTATTAATGGGGGCAAAGTAGTAAAATGTTGGCTAATCGCTGACTACTCTGTGTCCTACAGACTAATCCTGCTGCTGATGACGATGACATTGACACCAGCTTTAGTAGTACAGAGCCTGTAGACCCATTGGATGAAAGCTTTCAGCCTGGAATAAGTTCAAGCTCAACATCATCTGACTTTGAAACAAGCCAGGACAGCCAAAGGTATTTATAAAAGCACAATACCCTCTTGAGAAAACCCCTCAGCAGGCTCCACTGGATTACAGTACATTTTAAGTATAGCCAGCTAGCTTGGCCTGTAATGGTTCTAACAAGCCCCGTTATCGCCGAATCGATCACCAAATTGTACTGTACTGAACAACACTGCCTCGGTTAAAAGAGAGCTTATATTGCTAGCTAGCTACCGACAGCAAAACAACTGACTCATTTGTCATTTACCCTACTGATTCCTAGTCCAGCTGGTCTAGGCTTGCTGGTCTCGCAATTCTTTTTCTCGCCATCTCAACTCCTCTTCAGTGTATTCTGACTCAAATAAATAGGGATGTATGTTCCTATGTAAAATAACATAAAAAAAATTTTAGTCGTCCAGCTTGGAAAGAGGAATCATGAGAAGCAGCCTATAACCAGGTTTCCATCCAACCGTTTTATGTCATGACTAGCCTGATGGAAACAGACATTTTTTCAGTAAACTTTCCAAATGTTGACAAAACAAAATATGCTAGACAAGGTGGGATCTTTTTCTGTCGATAAAATGAATTATGCGAGAAATGTCGGTGGAAACGCTTTTATGCCCAAATATTGATATAGTAACCATCATATCGAAGTAAACTTGGAGTCAAGCGATGACATGTTGTGTGGTCCTCCCACTACGACTCGTCCGGAAAGCAAGCAGTTTATTAGGCTATAGATGAAATAAGTGATGATGAACTTCATAGGGTGGTGAAAGTGCAAGCTTGATGCTCCTTTCCAATAAATATTGAGGGTCTTATTCTGGTGACATGATCATCGATGCTTGGCTGGAAACCTAGTTATTGTAGCTAATTATTTAGCATTCTCGGATAGACAGTGCACGGTAACATAATTCCCGTGAACCTGTTAACTAGTACCGCCCCGTTCTGCCTGCCTTCGAGAGTGGGAACAAGGAAGTATGGCTCCCGTCAGTCTTTACAAAGCCAGGGAAAATGAGTCAATCTAGATATCCTGCAATGTCCTAGCATATAGGAACATTGTTGAGACAAGTCCAATGGCTCTTTTGAACAAGGACAACAATATGTACTCGCGTGATCACGTGATTGTGTAATCAGCGAAACACAAAGGCCACAATAATTGCTACAAAACATGACTCCGTTCATTTTTAGATCAGACAGCAGGCTCAATCAACCAATGACATCATTGATAGAACTCTCCCAGCGTGAACATTCTAAAATACAGCTATAGTGTATAATTATGTCTGAATCACTCATTATTATGTAGAGAGACTGGAAATACACCGCAAATATAGTGTATAGCGGTGAAGTTTCCCTTTAACATACAGCCAGGTAATTTTTATCTAATAAATAGCAATGAAACTTATGAAACGCAGCTTACCTTTTATTCCCCTACCTCTCTAGCCTCTCCACATAAGTATGGCGTGCTCAATTTCCAGCTTCAGTGAGAATGAAGAAAGATAACAGGGAGAAAATTGGAAGTTTGGTTTAAAATGCAGACAGGCCCGGGCTTTCTGCTTGATGACCTGTGAGATCTCCCCATTGCTCCGCTTCATGCTGTAGCCCTGCAGTGTGTGTGTGTCACCACACTCTGCATGGCAGAATAGCTGCTTGTAATAGAATCCCCCCCAGAGAAGGTTAATTACATTCCCTTCTTCTTTCTATTGTTTCTGTCAACCCACCATCATGTAAAATCCTAAATAAAATAAAAACACTACAGTGGCACACACACATGCATACACGCTCATGCATGCATGCACACACACACACACACACGCACGCATACACACACGCACTACAATACACTGTTTGTATGGCTGGCTGTCAGTGTATGTGACAGCATTGTGTCCCTCACTCTCTGGCTGTCACCATATTTAACTGCCGATGGTTTTAATTCCAGGTTAACGTCTGACATCATGGCATATTGATATCGGCGGATGAAACTGCCGGGAGCACCAGGGGGGCTGTGGCGGAGTGAGTGACATGACAGCACTATGGAGATGAGAGGGGGATAGGAAGGAAATAGGGCTGAGTGTTATCACAGTTACCAGAGAGAAAGGTGAACATTTAAAGATAATACAAACAAAAAAACATGCGTTTTCTATTTTTGAAATGCAAGAGAAAGGCCACAATATAATATTGCAGTTTAGGCGCAAGTTAGATTTTGGCCACTAGATGGCAGCAGTGTGTGTGCAAAGTTTCAAATTGATCCAGTGAAGCATTGCAATACTGGACTATTTTGTATCAAATCTGCCCAAATGTACCAAATTGGTCAATTGATACATTTTCAAGTACATAACTATAGAGAACATACAAAATGATATGGTAATACAATATGTAAGTTTACACACTCCCAGGAATGTCATACATGATGGATCATTAGCTTATACACTAACTTTCACACATCTAGATGGCCGGGCGGGGTTCAAACTGTAGAACCCAGTTCAGAGACAGCAGGGGTTCAAACTGTAGAACCCAGTTCCTACATTTGTATATAAAAACTGATTTTATCAAACAAACCTGTGCTACATTTTATATCTGGGACCCTTAGGATGACAAATCAGAGCAAGATTACTGAATGTAAGTACATTATTTACCTTCAGAGGTGAATGTATCAAACCAGTTGCAGTGATACGTTTTTCGTTGTTGTGCACTTTCCTCAAACAATAGCATGGTATTTTTTCACTGTAATAGCTACTGTAAATTGGACAGTGCAGTTAGATTAACAAGAATTTAAGCTTGGACCACAATCTTTGGAAACACTAATTGTTTTTGCCTGGTTGATGAGGGGCGGGGCACGCGTAAACAAGATGGCGTATTGAATAGAAATCGGTACAAAACACCTCAAGATAAAAACATAATATTCAAAATCAGTAAGTTAGACTAAATATTAGCATTTCATATATTCGCAGTTAATATAATTCAATCTGGATAATAACAGAAATAAGATCATAAGGCTAGAGAAATATATCGACAAATATTACTACAACAAGCAACACCCAAACATGACTGAAGACAAGCGTGGAGAGCCGATCCCCAAAAGGAAACGCGATTCATCGACAGATACAGACGATATATGCTTTTCACCACTGGGTATGGTAAGTGTGGAAAGCGACCTGTTGAAGTCGATAAATGACAAATTGGGCATATTAGAATTGGTCAGTAAAGACGTAAAAGAGTTGAAAGCGAGTCTTCAAATGAGTGACGAAAAAGCTTTGGTAATGGAGAAAGAAACCAAAGAAATAAAAGTGACAGTCTCTAAAATGGAAACGGACGTTAGGGAATTAAAAAAGGAGAACAATCTTCTGAGAGAAGCCTTACTAGACATCCAAACTAGATCGATGAGGGAAAATCTAGTACTTACGGGTATTCAGGAAAAGGAGGGAGAAATAACAGAGAATATTATGAAGGACTTCCTGCATACAGCGCTACAAATCCCACTCGAGGCTGTCGATAAAATCCAACTCGAACGTGTACATCGTTTCGGAAAAAGAGGACAGAAATATGAGCGCCCAATCGTTGCCAAATTTGCTTTTTTTAAGGACAAAGCTATGGTGAAAAGCCTGGGAAAAAGACTTGCTGGTACGAAAATAGGCATGAATGATCAGTTCCCGAAGGAGATTGTAGAAAGGCGCAAAGTTCTGTATCCAATCTTCAAGGAAAACAGATTAAAAGGGAAACGTGTTGCACTAGTGGTGGATAAATTATATATTGACAACCAAATGTTCAGAGACACAAAGACTACTCCATGGCTATTCTAAAAGTTGTAATAGAGGAGTCAAATATTGGAGCACCTGATACTAGCAATGATAGGGATTGTAATATTAAATAACATTTATAGTAAGTATAGTATTTTATAAATGGATAAAACGATATAACAAGCAGAATAATACATCTTTATATACAAATAATTAGAACATGGATTTTTTGGCGGGAGGTTGTTGTTTTGGCGGATGGTTGTTGTGGTTGGTCCTGTGTTCTCTCTGGCGTCCTTTCCCCCTTGCAGCAGATGTGGATGCGGGTGCGTTTGCACGCTCGGCCCATTTCTTCCGCAGTCAACCATGTGGTGTGCATTTTTGTGTTTGAAAAGGTGCGGCGTTAAGTGAGTGAGAGGGGAAATGGTTGCATATCCCAGAGCCGACCGGGGGTCTATGAACAGGGGTAGTGAGAGAGAGCGCTTTCAATTTTGTGTAGATGAGGGATATACATTTTTAAAAATAGTATACATCTAATCTAATTATTCATTGTCCTATCATGATGGAAAGATCCCTAACCCTATAACCTGGACACCCACCTGAGCGACCCATACACCAAAGAGAAGTTCCCATCTATTTTATGGACCTGCTGTGAATATGCAGCCTAAACAGAGAAATAAATGCGGTCAGAGACCTACTTGAGCAGCACCGCCCCCTCAAGATTCTGAGCCTGCCTGGCAGGGGTTGGTCCTACAAAGCCAGAGCCCCTGATGGGAGAGCATAATATACAAGGAAATTCTCAAAGCTGCTAATGAGAACCTTGACGACCTTTTACCTAGCCGGTGGGGATTCCGGTGGGGTACGCCCACCCAGGTAGTGGCAGTGCTGGCAACACTGGCTGCAGTAACCCATGGGGAGGGGGTCACACTCGGACAATCAGAGAGGGGGTTTATCATTGTGGCCCAGGTGGCACAAAATAATCAAAGGTCTGACCGCATGGAGATGCTTGGGAAAATGGTTACAACAGGGGATCAGAGTGTTTGTGTCTCAGGTGAAGAGGGTGGATCTGATCTCCATCACCTAGGACTTGACATAGATTAAGTAGATTAATCAAATCTCACATTGTTATCAATTTCTGCTCAATCTGCATGCTTTCTCAATCAGCTTTAACTGTATGTGCACTCGTAGATCAAGTTATTTCTCGAGTTGGGCTCTGGGATATAACAGCCGTTGAGTATCGGATTTTATGGTGGATTGTGGAGGAGGGGGGTTGAGTGTGTTGGAGTATGTGAGTATGTGCGTGTGTGCTTGTCTGGCATCTGTTGTGGGGGGGATGTTGGGGGGTATGGGATGGACCGCGGGAATTATTTGCTAGGATAATAATTGCTTGTCAATGAATTAAATGTAATACAATGGCAATCCTGGTTATATGTTAGAATCCTATGCGTGAACTGCCGACATTATTACGCATATTAATTGATAATGATGGAAAATAGGATATGCATAATTTAAAAAATAATAATAGTTATATAGATATATATATATAGAGGTGAAAGCATTGGAAATGCTTTTGGCGGTTAACCTGCTTCTGTTTTGTGGGTGGCACTGTGTGCTGTTTTCGATGGATGGGTCCTGGCCTCTCGGGGCCTTAGGGATACGGAGGGACGTGGGTGGGATGCTGATCACTGGGATGACGGCTCAACTTGGGATGGGGAGGGGCTTTAGCGGGGAATTAGTGGAGAACAATTGAAGGGTTACTCCGTAGCAATGCAAATATCACGGTACAGCTATATGGACACTCAATCATTACGCTATTTTTTATTGGTAAATTTACAAACATATATAATGATAAATAGACTTGAAACTTGTATCTCATTATGGTGTATGGTGAAATAAGTATAGCCAGTTATAATTGTAATGGCTTAGCTGATAATAACAAAAGAAGAACAATATTTACATGGCTCAAAGAGAAGGAATATAATATCTATTGTATACAGGAAACTCATTCAACAATTCGAGATGAAGTAGCGTGGAAAAAAGAATGGGGGAAATATACTTCTCCCATGGGCAAAGAAATTCAAAAGGGGTGATGATATTAATTAATAGTAATTTCGATCCGAATGTGCAAATTGTCCAAATAGATACGCAAGGTAGATGGATTATTTTAAATATGGTATTGGACCATAAACAGATATGGCTCATTAACCTTTACGGACCAAATAATGATGATCCACAATTCTTTGACAATATATATAATAAATTATCAAGCCTGCAAGCAACTCAAGACAATATTATTATGGTGGGGGATTATAATACTGTTTTAAATAGCTCAATGGACCGAAAAGGAAATCACACCACAAACAATCACCCACATGCTCTTAAGGAAATTGTGAATGTCATGGATACATTAGAACTAGTAGATATATGGAGGCTTAAATATGCTGATCTAGTGAGATATACATGGCGGAGACTGAATCAAGCTAGTCATCTTGACTTCTTTCTTATCTCATTCTCGTTGGCACCAAAAGTAAAAAAAGTGTTGATAGGGGACAGAATGCGGTCGGACCATCATATAATAGGCATATACATTACTCTGACTGAATTTCCACGTGGGCGAGGATATTGGAAATGTAATCAAAGCCTATTAGATGATAATTTATTTATAATTAGAACAAAGGAATTTATAACTGACTTTTTCCAACATAACATAGGTACAGCGAATCCCCTTATTGTATGGGACACCTTTAAATGTGCCTTTAGAGGCCATGCAATTCAGTACTCATCTCGAAAACAAAAGCAATTTAGGTCAAAAGAGTTTATACTAAGAAAGGAAATAGAAAGTCTAACAGAACAGATAGATGGCAATAAAAACTGTAACATAGAGGCTCAGAATAAATTAGAGGAAAAACAAAAAGAAATGGAAAAACTTATTCAAGAAAGATCAAGTGTAATATATTATAAAAATAAAGCAAACTGGATGGAATATGGGGAAAAATGCACAAAATTCTTTTTTAATCTTCAACATAGGAATGCTACCAAAAAGAACTTAATGAAACTGGTTACAATTGACGGAGTCACCCATAATTCACCTAATGATATTTTGAAGGAAGAAACAAAGTATTTTAAGCATATGTTTTCTTTTCAGTCGCCTCCATCTCCTCTAACTGAAGCTAATTGTAGAGATTTTTTTCTATTGATAATGTCAAATTAACAGCCACACAGAAAGACTCATGTGAAGGTGAAATTACAGAGGAGGAACTTCTGGATGCAATTAAAGACTTTAAGTCCGGGAAAACTCCAGGGTTGGATGGCATACCAATCGAGGTATACCAAACCTTTTTTGATATACTAAGAGGACCGTTATTAGCATGTTTTAACCACTCCTATGTAAATGGTAGATTATCTGACACTCAAGAAGAAGGTCTGATCTAATTATTACTGAAACAGGATACAAGTGGAAAATATAAAGATCCAGTCCATTTACAAAATTGGAGGCCACTTACACTTCAGTGTTGTGATGCAAAAATCCTAGCAAAATGTATAGCGCATAGAATTAAAAAGGTATTGTCGGATATTATTAATTCTAATCAGACAGGTTTTTTACATGGAAGATACATTGGAGATAATATAAGGCAAGTATTGGAAACAATAGAACACTATGAAAAATATGGGAAACCAGGCCTGCTATTCATAGCAGACTTCGAAAAGGCATTTGATAAAGTTCGACTGGAATTTATATATAAATGCCTGGAGCATTTCAATTTTGGAGAATCTCTTATAAAAAATGGGTCAAAATCATGTATAGTAACCCTAGGTGTAAAATAGTAAATAATGGCTATTTCTCAGAAAGTTTTAAACTGTCAAGAGGAGTGAAACAAGGTTGTCCACTATCGGCATATCTATTTATTGTGGCCATCGAGATGTTAGCTATTAAAATCAGATCCAATAATAATATCAGAGGATTAGAAATACAGGGCTTAAAAACAAAGGTGTCATTGTACGCAGATGATTCATGTTTTCTTTTAGATCCACAACTAGAATCCCTCCACAGCCTCATAGAGGATCTAGATACATTTTCTAACCTCTCTGGATTAAAACCAAATTATGACAAATGTACTATATTACGTATTGGATCACTAAAAAAATACAATTTTTACATTACCATGTAGTTTACCAATAAAATGGTCTGATGGTGATGTAGATATACTCGGAATACATATCCCAAAGGAAATAAATGATCTCACTTCAATAAATTTTAATAGAAAGTTAGCAAAAATAGATAAGATCTTACTACCATGGAAAGGAAAATACCTGTCAATTTGTGGAAAAATCACCCTGATTAACTCTTTAGTATTATCCCAGTTTACCTATTTGCTTATGGTCTTGCCTACGCCTAGCAAACAGTTTTTTAAATTATATGAGAAAAAAATATTCAATTTTATTTGGAACGGCAAGCCAGACAAAATTAAAAGAGCATATTTATATAATGAATATGAATTCGGAGGACAGAAATTATTAAATATTAAAGCATTAGACCTATCACTAAAATCTTCAGTCATCCAAAAGTTATACTTAAATCCGAACTGGTTCTCAAGCAAATTAGTAAGATTGTCTCACCCACTGTTCAAGAAAGGCCTTTTTCCCTTTATTCAGATTACAACCTCTCACTTTCAGTTATTTGAAAAGGAAATAATCTCCCAAATGTCACTATTTCTAAAACAAGCCATAGAAAGTTGGTTGCAATTTCAATTTAATCCTCCAGAAACGACAGAACAAATAATGCAACACATATTGTGGTTAAATTCAAATATACTAATTGACAAAAACCTTTATTTTTTGACAGAATGTTTAAAAAAGGTATAATCTTCGTAAATGATATCATCGGTAGGACTGGTGGAGTTATGTCGCACATGCAGCTAACAAAAACATATGGAAATGTCTGCTCTACCCAGAATTACAACCAAATAATTGCAGCCTTACCGCAAAAGTGGAAGAGGAAAGTTGAAGGGGGAGAAAGTAAGGAACTTGTCTGTCGGCCTTGCATTAAAGAACATAATTGGTTAAGGAAAACTGTGATAAATAAAAAAGTATATCAGTTTCACTTAAGGACCAAAGGATTGACAGCCGTCCCATATAGATTGCAAAATAGTTGGGAAGAGATCTTTGACGTACCGATCCCATGGCATAGTGTTTATGAACTGACACGCAAAACGACACCGGATTCAAAAATTAGAATCTTTCAATTTAAATTATTATATAAAATTCTTGCTACCAATAGAATGTTATTTATATGGGGGTTGCTGTGGATTTTATATGGGGGTTATATGGATTTTGCTGTGAAGAGATAGAATCATTAGATCATTTGTTTTGGTTCTGTCCATTTGTAGCTTGTTTTTGGACACAGGTCCAGGAATGGCTAAAGGATTGCAATATTTACCTGGAACTAACCTTGCAGATAGCATTACTGGGTGATCTGAAAAGTCATAGTCAATCAATCAATAATATAATAATACTTTTAGCAAAAATGTTTATTTTTAATTCACAATCTGTAGAAGCAATGAGAATAGAAAGGTTCAGAACTTTTGTAAAACATCACAGTACGGTCGAAATATATATGGCAAATAGAAATCCTATATGGATGGTGTTAAGAGATAGATGGGAGGTATTGAATAGAGTTGAAGGATGGGACTAATAACAAATAACAACAAATAATAACAAAGATAGCTAATAATGTAAGCATACTGTGTCCATAATAAGTATATAGGTTGTATGTTGGGAGCTTTTGGGAAAGAGCACAGTTAGAAAGATATGGCATTTAGAAGCAAACCGGATGGACATCATGAAAATGATCGGAGAGGTTGAGAGTAGAAGAAGTTCAGGAGCAAAAAAATAAATAAATATATATATATATATATATATATATATATATAGATATAGAATTATTGTAAAATTAACTCTGTCCATAAGGTGTAGATAGTAAGTATAGACCGGAAGTAGAGGCCTGGGCGTTGTTGTTCACTAATTTACTCCAAGTAGGGAAAGGATGGTGGGGTTGAAAAGTAATAAAGGGGAATATATATATAAAAAATAAAAATAAACATGGGGGATTGGAAGTGATGCAGACAATTACATTGATAGAAGATACAATCTATCTGCAATATTAAGCTGATCCATCCCCCCCAAAAAAATAAATAAATAAATAAAAGAATTTAAGCTTTCTGCCCATTTAACACATGTCTATGTCCTGGAAAGTTTGCTGTTACTTACAACAGTCATGCTAATCACATTAGCGCATGTTAGCTCAACCGTCCCGTATACGGGACACCGATCCCGTAGAGGTTAAACTACATTAAGATGTTAGTTGTGGAGTCGTTTGTCAATATACCATATTAGGGTAGATCACTCATCTGGGTATCATACGCTTTTACACAAAACACAGCGGCTTTTTGAGGAACTAAATTCAGTTTCATTCTATCACCTCGTAATATGTTATGTGTCCATATTGGGCTTGTAGTTTCTATGCCATCTTTCTCAACAGTTCCGCTAGACGAGAGAGAGAGAGAGAGAGAGAGAGAGAGAGAGAGAGAGAGAGAGAGAGAGAGAGAGAGAGAGAGAGAGAGAGAGAGAGAGAGAGAGAGATTTATCACTCCGTCATAGTTAATGGAGCCCCCTGGTCTTTTTGTCTTTGATCCTCTGTTCAGAGTGGTAGTTATGTATCAGAGTGAAGAACAGCAAAGCACTAGTCTCCAAACAGAGAACCAGGGTTGGGGCCGTCAACACAGCGGTCAGACCCACCACAGGGCTCTCTGAGGCGAGTGAGGAGAGAACACAGAGCGGGTGGACATGAACCTCTTCCACAGACCTCTAGGGGGGCACCCCTCTCCTACCTTTTCAGTAGCTCTATGTGTGTGTGCCACAGACCTCCAAGGGGGGCGCCTCTCCTACCTTTTTAGTAGCTCTGTTTGTATGTATGTATGTATGTATGTGTGTGTGTGTGTGTGCGTCTGTGTGTGTGTGCCACAGACCTCCAGGGGGGCGCCTCTCCTAACTTTTCAGTAGCTCTTTGTGTGTGTGTGTGTGTGTGTCTTGGGCGTCCAGTAGCCATGGCGAACAGGATTTCCATTTCCACTGGTTGAGGAAGGCAAGATGGCCGCCTGCCCAGGATCCCCAATCAAGAGCATGTGCTGCTTCTTCTATGACTAAGTTTAAAGTAAAAAATGCATGCTTTTTCTTATGCTGTAATTATTCGCTCTGTTCTGAATTTAGAAAGTCTGTGAATTCTCGTAATTATCCTTAGTAGGTGGGTGTACCATGCTGTAGTAGGCCACTACATCTGTATAAATATAGTAGTTTAAGATTAAAGTTATATATGCGGGGAAGACGAGATGGCCAAAGCTACTTTTTCTCTAAGAGGACTGAGTCATCGACCGCAGACAGAGTGACAATACGTGACTAGATAACAACTGTCTGACTTTTCAAACAAAATCCAGTGTGGTTATTCCAACTGAACAATGAGAAGATTACATTTTATATTATTGTAATATTGCAATAATATAATGGATGAGCTGAGATGTAATGCCAAGTTTAATCAACCCTCTATGGGAGCTTACATTGATATTTTTATTAAAAATAATAGCTAAAATACAAGTTTCTCAAACATTATGCGGTCAAACTATTCTGAAAATGAGTTGGCAGAAGAATGAGAATTTAAATTAATTTCCACTCCTCTGACCACGGAGCTAATTGTTACTTTGTTGACGTAAGAAAAAATATATACAGTACCAGTCAAAAGTTTGGACACACCTACTCATTCAAGGGTTTTTCTTTATTTTACCATTTTCTACATTGTAGAATAATAGTGAAGACATCAAAACTCTGAAATAAACACATATGGAATCATGTATTAACCAAAAAAGTGTTAATCAAATCAAAATATATTTTAGATTTTAGATTTTTCAAAGTAGCAACCCTTAATGCCTTAATGACAGCTTTGCACTCTCTTGGCATTCTCTCAACCAGGTTCACCTGGAATGCTTTTCCAACAGTCTTGAAGGAGTTCCCACATATGCTGAGCACTTGTTGGCTGCTTGTCCAACTCATACCAAACCATCTCAATTGGGTTGAGGTCGGGTGATTGTGGGGACCATGTCATCTGATGCAGCACTCCATCATTCTCCTTCTTGGTCAAATAGCCCTTACACAGCCTGGAGGTGTGTTGGTTCATTGTCCTGTTGAAAAACAAATGATAGTCCCACTAAGCCCAAACCAGATAGGATGGTATATCGCTGCAGAATGCTGTGTAGCCATGCTGGTTAAGTGTGCCTTGAATTCTAAATAAATCACAGACAGTGTCACCAGCAAAGCATCCCCACACCATCACACCTCCTCCTCCATGCTTCACAGTGGGAACTACACATGCGGAGATCATCCGTTCACCTACTCTGCATCTCACAAAGACACAGCGGTTGGAACCAAAAATCTCAAATTTGGACTCATCAGACCAAAGGACAGATTTCCACCGGTCTAATGTCCATTGCTCGTGTTTCTTGGCCCAAGCAAGTCTCTTCTTCTTATTGGTGTCCTTTAGTAGTGGTTTCTTTGCAGCAATTCGACCATGAAGGCCTGATTCACGCAGTCTCCTCTGAACAGTTGTTGTTGAGATGTGTCTGTTACTTGAACTCTGTGAAGCGTTTATTTGGGCTGCAATTTCTGAGGCTGGTAACTCTAATTAATTTATCCTCTGCAGCAGAGGTAACTCTGGGTCTTCCTTTCCTGTGGCGGTCCTCATGAGAGCCAGTTTCATCATAGCGCTTGATGGTTTTTGTGACTGAAATTTTCCGTATTGACTGACCTTCATCAAGTAATGATGGACTGTCGTTTCTCTTTGCTTATTTGAGCTGTTCTTGCTATAATATGGACTTGGTCTTTTACCAAATAGGGCTATATTCTGTATACCACCCCTACCTTGTCACAACACAGCTGAATTGCTCAAACGCATTAAGAAGGAAAGAAATTCCACTAATTAACTTTTAACAAGGCACACCTGTCAATTGAAATGCATTCCAGGTGATTACCTCATGAAGCTGGTTGAGAGAATACCAAGAGTGTGCAAAGCTGTCATCAAGACAAAGGGTGGCTAATCAAAAAATATATTTTTTTTTAGATTGTTTGGTTAGTACATAATTCCATATGTGTTATTTCATAGTTTTGATGTCTTCACTATTATTCTACAATGTAGAAAATAGTAAAAATAAAGAAAAACCCTGGAATGAGCAGGTGTGTCCAAACTTTTGACTGGTCCTGTATATATTCTCTCCCTAAATGTAATTATATTTCTCAACGCTTCAGTGAGGTTTTCGAGAGTGGCTATCTGTAATATGTAATATTTCATATTTATGAAGCGTCTGCATAATAAAGATAAGGTATTCAATTAACCAAACCGTAAAATAGTCCATGCTACTAAATATGAATCATTCCCACGTGTTGCTTTGATTTCTAACTACTTTATTATGACAAATTGATCTAGTGTTGTTGTGAGTTAGGGTATTTTCTTCTCCACTCCTTTGCTAGCCTATGATGTGCCTACCAAAGCACTTCATGACAGTCCGTAAAATCAAATAAAACCTTCAATGTGTCGGAAGAAGAACAACACCATTAGTGCCAGGCATGTCCAGCGGAACACAGGGTAGGTAGGTAGATATATTTCTCTCTTTCTGTTCCCCCATCTCTATCTTCTTACTCTCTTTCTCTCCCTCTGTGTCTCTGTCCCCCCCTATTCCCCCCATTTACCTCTCTCTCACCCCTTCTCTTTCTCTCTCTCTCTCTAGATGAATGTTATATGGTTATTGAGATGCCAAGTGTGAATATTGTAAACTGATATATGGAAAAGAGGCTCTACGGTTCCCAAGTGGCGCAGTGGTCTAAGGCACTGCATCACAGTGCTGAGGCGTCACTACAGCCTGGGGTTAGGGGAGGGTTTGGCATTGGGCTTTCCTTGGTGCATTCCGCTCTAGCGACTCCTTGTGGCGGGCCAGGCGCCTGCAAGCTGACGCTGGTCGTCAGTCGAACTGTGTTTCCTCCGACAGATTGGTGCGGCTGACTTACGGGTTAAGCAGTGTGTAGGCAGCTGGGCGGGTCATGTTTCGGGGGACGCATGTCTCGACCTCCTCCTCTCCAGAGGCCATTGAGGAGTTGCAGTGCTGAGACAAGGTCGTAACTAGCAATTGGGGAGAAAATATGGTAAAACATTTAAATTAAAAGAAATCGATAAAAAGGAAAATATGCTCTATTTACACCCTGTCACACATCACACACGAGGTATAAAGTGTATCCTTGAACAGGGGGATGGAGAGAGCAGGGGAATGGAGAGAGCAGGGGGGTGGAGAGAGTAGGGGGATGGCGAGAGCAGGGGGAAGGAGAGAGTAGGGGGATGGAGAGAGTAGGGGGGATGGAGAGAGTAGGGGGATGGAGAGAGTAGGGGGTGGAGAGAGCAGGGGGGTGGAGAGAGCAGGAGGGTGGAGAGAGTAGGGGGTGGAGAGAATAGAAGGATGGAGAGAGTAGGGGGATGGAGAGAGTAGGGGTGGAGAGGGCAGGGGGATGGAGAGAGCAGGGGATGGAGAGAGCAGGGGGATGGAGAGAGCAGGGGGGTGGAGAGAGCAGGGGGATGGAGAGAGCAGGGGGATGGAGAGAGTAGGGGGGTGTAGAGAGCAGGGGTTGGAGAGAGCAGGGGGGTGGAGAGAGCAGGAGGGTGGAGAGAGTAGGGGGATGGAGAGAGCAGGAGGGTGGAGAGAGTAGGGGGATGGAGAGAGTAGGGGGAAGGAGAGAGCAGGGGGTGGAGAGAGCAGGGGGATGGAGAGAGCAGGGGGGTGGAGAGAGCAGGAGGGTGGAGAGAGCAGGGGGATGGAGATAGCAGGGGAATGGAGAGAGCAGGGGGGTGGAGAGAGCAGGGGGGTGGAGAGAGCAGGGGTTGGAGAGAGCAGGGGGGTGGAGAGAGCAGGGGGATGGAGAGAGCTGGGCTTTACGGAAGAGTGGCCAGAAAAAAGCCATTGCTTAAAGAAGAAAATAAGCAAACACGTTTGGTGTTAGCCAAAAGGCATGTGGAAGACTCCCCAAACATATGGAAGAAGGTACTCTGGTCAGATGAGACTAAAATTGAGGATTTTGGCCATCAAGGAAAACGCTATGTCTGGCGCAAACCCAACACCTCTCATCACCCAGAGAACACCATGTTTTTTATCGGCAGGGACTGGGAAACTGGTCAGAATGAATAGTTATGCACACTCTAATTTTCTGTTTTTTTGTCTTATTTCTTGTTTTTTTCACAAGAAAAATTATTTTGCATCTTCAAAGTGGTAGGCATGTTGTGTATGATACAAACCCCCAAAAAATCTATTTTAATTCCAGGTTGTAATGCAACAAAATAGGAAAAATGGCAAGGGGGTTGAATACTTTCGCAAGCCACTGTAAGTTGTTTTTTGGGGTGTCTGTACTTTACTATACTATTTATATTTTTGACTACTTTTACTTTTACTCCATTCTTAAAGAAAAATGTGTACTTTTTACTCCATACATTTTCCGTGACACCCAAAAGGACTTGTTACAATTCGAATGTTTAGCAGGTCAGGAAAATGGACCCAATTTAATCAAACCCCATTGCGGTATTTACATGGTAGCTTACGTCAACCTTTTTTTCTATGGCCACATAAAATTGTAAAATTATTGGGTAGTGCTCTGTAACATACTTAGTACAAGACTCCTGTCACAGGTAGATGATTGTGGTCATCAGAGGGAAAAGCCTGCGAGCATGTGTATATGTGCGCCCAAGTAGTAGTTCCTAAGAAACAAGAAATTATACATAAACATGACAGCATGAAACCAACCCCTCCGTGAACACTGTCTGCAGCCTCAGATCCAGCCTGAGTAGAAAAAGAGAGAGATAGAGTGATTTGGGCTGGCTGTCTGGCAGCAAGACAACCCTATCCCCCCTCTTATCTGCCTGGTTCACAATCAACCTTCCCCTACCCTCCTACCTCGCCACGCCGGGTGCCGGGTGGCAATATTTCCACCAGAATCCACCTCCAAACCCTCCCCTGAGATTTATCTGGCTGTTGAAGTAGAAAATGAATATTTTACAGTTCACTTGTCTGATCAATTAACTACAAGAGAGAGGAGAGGAGAGGGTTCGTAGGTAGTATGATAGAGAGGTCCATAGGGAATCTCCACTCACAACAACGCAAGAAAGAGAGAGAGAGAAGAGAGACAGGGAGAGAGAAGAGTGAGAGAGGAGAGGAGAGAGAGGAGAGACAGGGAGAGAGAAGAGTGAGAGAGAGCGAAGGAAGTTGTGAACGAGACGGTAGTCTCAAGTGAACCTCTTCTTTTCTGTATGCACAGAGCCCTGGAATTGTTGGGAAACAAATTAAAGCTTTCAGATGATAATTAGCCTGGTAATCTGTGGAGGTTACAGACACACAGTGCTGATTAGGAAACGCTAAGTGCTCCTTGATTCAAGGCCAATTTGAATTTTTCCTAAATTATATATCCAGGTTGAGATCTACAGTGCCTTCAGAAAGTATTCATACCCATTGACTTACTCCACATTTTGTTGTGTTACAGTCTGAATTCAAAATGGATTAGATAAACAAAAAATCTCACCCATCTACACACTATACCCCATAATGACAAAGTGAAAACATGTTTTTAGAAATGTTTGCTAATTTATTGAAAATGAAATGTTTAAATATCTAATTTACATAAGTATTCACACCCCTTTGATATGACACTCCAAATTGAGCTCAGGTGAATCCAATTTCCTTTCATCATCCTTGAGATGTCGCTACAACTTCATTGGAGTCCACCTGTGGCCAATTCAATTGTTTGGACAGTTGCCAGTGCATGTCAGAGCAGACTCTACCATGAAGTCCAAGGAACTGTCTGTAGATCTCCAAGATAAAATTGTGATGAGGCATATATCTGGGGAAGGCTATAAAGACATTTCTAGAGTGTTGAAAGTTTCCAAGAGCACAGTGGTCTCCATCATTGGGAAATTGAAAAAAAATGGAACTACCCAGACTCTGCCTAGAGCTGGCCGTCCGACCAAACTGAGCAACTGGCCAAGAAGGACCTTGGTCAGGGAGGTGACCAAGAACCAAATGACCACTCTGACAGAACTACAGAGTTCCTTGGCCGAGATCGGAGAACCTGCCAGAAGGACAACAATCTCTACAGCACTTCACCAATCTGTCCTTTATGGGAAAGTGGCTAGACAGAAGCCACTCCTGAGAATTTACACTTGAAAGACTATGAGAGCATAAGGCAAAAGATGATGTGGTCTGATGTTTTAACTCTTTGGCCTGAATGCAAAGCGCTATGTCTGGAGAAAACCAGGCACAGCTCATCACTTGTCTAACACCATCCCTACCGTGAAGCATGGTGGTAGTAGCATCATGCTATGGGGATGCTTTTCAGCGGCAGGGACTGGGAGACTGGCAAGGATAGAGGGAACAATGAATGCAGCCAAATACATGCAAATCCTTGATGAGAACCTGCTTCAGATTGCAAACGACCTTAGACTGGGGGCGAATATGTTCATTCCAACAGGACAATGACCCCAAGCAATACAGCCAAAGCAACACTGGAATGACTTCAGAACAAGAATGTGAAAGTCCTTGAGTGGCCCAGCCAAAGCCCAGACTTGAATCGCATTGAAAATCTGTGGAAAGACTTAAAAACTGCTATTCACCGCCGCTCCCCATCTAACTTAACAGAGCTTGAGAAAACCTGCAAGGACAAACCTGCAAGGACAACTCAAAGCTGTAATCGCCGCCAAAAGTGCTTCTACAAAGTATTGACTCAGGGGTGTAAATACTTATGTAAATTATATATTTCTGTAATTCAAGTACAGTGAAATGCCTTTCTTGCATGCTCTGAACCCAACAATGCAGTAATCAATACGTGTACTAAAAATAACAAGGTAGAACAACAACACACGAGAAATAAAAAATAAGAAGAACATGAGAAAGTAAAATAATAAATAAATAATATGCCATTTAGCAGACGCTTTTATCCAAAGCGACTTACAGTCATGTGCGCATACATTTTTACGTATGGGTGGTCCCGGGGATCGAACCCACTATCCTGGCGTTACAAGCGCCATGCTCTACCAATTGAGCTACAGAGGACCACAAAGTAAGAAGCTAGACACAGGGTCAGTTGCAATACCATATTTACAATGTGCAGGAATACCATATTTACAATGTGCGAAGCTAGTAGCAACTCTATAGGCTTGACAGGCTAGCGTTAGCGCAGTTAGCTTAGCGTTAGGGTATACAGATTTTCCCCAAAAAATACAACTCTGTAATATATAACACTTGGGTGGGGAGATG
The DNA here is from genome assembly GCF_020615455.1 of Coregonus clupeaformis. Lineage (NCBI taxonomy): Eukaryota > Metazoa > Chordata > Actinopteri > Salmoniformes > Salmonidae > Coregonus > Coregonus clupeaformis. Next base: position 10,263,020 of record NC_059208.1, on the reverse strand, counting down.
TCAGGGCCTAGACCATATAAACGGAGTAGAAAACCCCCACAATTTTACCTCAGAGGAGCTATATATCAATAGGTTCAAACCAGAATATTAACTGTCACCATTTCTTCTTATGCTATTCTATGGGCTAGCCTTGCTTAGTTTTCACTCGATCAATTTGCACATTTAACCTCTACGGGATCGGTGTCCCGTATACTTGACGGGACGGTTGAGCTAACGTGCGCTAATGTGATTAGCATGACTGTTGTAAGTAACAGCAAACTTTCCAGGACATAGACATGTCTTATATGGCCAGAAAGCTTACATTCCTGTTAATCTAACTGCACTGTCCAATTTACAGTAGCTATTACGGTGAAAAAATACCATGCTATTGTTTAAGGAGAGTGCACAACAACAAAAAACTTATCACGGCAACTGGTTTGATGCATTCTCCTCTGAAGGTAAATAATGTACTTACATTCAGTAATCTTGCTCTGATTTGTCATCCTGAGGGTCCCAGAGATAAAATGTAGCATAGATTTTTTATATTCAAATGTAGGAACTGGGTTCTACAGTTTGAACCCTTGCTGTCTCTGGCTCCACACCCACCCCGCCCGGCCATCTAGATGTGTGAAAGTTAGTGTATAAGCTAATGATCCATCATGTATGACATTCCTGGGAGTGTGTAAACTTACAACAATGATATGGTAATACAAAATGTATGTTCTCTATAGTTATGTACTTGAAAATGTATCAATTCACCAATTCGGTACACTTGGGCAGACTTGATACAAAATAGTCCAGTATTGCAATGCTTCACTGGATCAATCTGAAACTTTGCACGCACACTGCTGCCATCTAGTGGCCAAAATATAACTTGCGCCTAAACTGCAATATTATATTGTGGCCTTTCTCTTGCATTTCAAAGATGATGGAACAAAAAAATTAATAGAAAACGCATGTTTTTTTGTTTGTATTATCTTTCACCAGATCTAATGTGTTATATTCTCCTACATTAATTTCACATTTCCACAAACTTCAAAGTGTTTCCTTTCAAATGGTGTCAAGAATATGCATATCCTTGCTTCATGTCTTGAGCTACAGGCAGTTAGATATGGGTATGTCATTTTAGGCGAAAATTGAAAAAAAGGGTCAGGTTAAACTTTACAATTTCAATATAAAAGGTGTATCACTCAGATAACCATTTCGGCTCTAACATTTTCTATAGATAATGTGCTTGTGCACACCACATAACTGTTTAAGGGAACAAAGAAAAAAGAGACAGGAGGAGAAACAGTTCGTTGTCACAAGCGTCTTCTTCGAGTGTTGATTAGGGGAGGTGAGACGCAAATCACTGTGCTCCCGCGCCCCCTGCTGGTGGCAACAGGCATAAACAATACCCAATGGAAATCCTTGGAGAACTCAGGTGAAAATAAAAGTGGTTTACATTTTTTACATTTTAGTCATTTAGCAGACGCTCTTATCCAGAGCGACTTACAGTTAGTGAGTGCATTCATTATTTTTTTTATATATTTTTTTCATACTGGGAATCGAACCAACGCCATGCTCTACCAACTGAGCTACATCCCTGGTTTACAAGTATATACAGTCATTGATTACAACAACAATATCTAAAACATGTTTTATAAATACAATGTGATTCCATAACCTTATGAGCAGCCACAACTATAGTGTACGGGGAAAAAAAATCATACTTAGATAGGTTTCTGTGCGTTTTCAAAACTTGTACATTATAAACCTACAATTATAAACCTACAATGGTCTACGCCATCTCAATCTAATCTCAAATGAAATGGCAAGTATCATCTACAGTAGAGACAAGAAACAACAAAGTAGTCATAAGGTAGCCTAACACTAAATGCTATTCGAAAATAATTAATCCCTACCTGTGAGATTTACGTATTGTTTTTAAATATATACCCCATTGTTTTATTTTTTTCTTGAATACATTTCAAAGCAATAAATGCATTGAACAAAAATAAAATGTTCTGAGTACATTTTGCATGATGAAAATACATATCCATGTTATTATTTTTTTGTATGGGGGTGTGAGATTTATCTACAAAAAAGTATTTAGTCAGCCACCAATTGTGCAAGTTCTCCCACTTAAAAAGATGAGAGAGGCCTGTAATTTTCATCATAGGTACACGTCAACTATGACAGACAAATTGAGAAAAAAAAATCCTGAAGAGGATTGGGAGAATGTCATATGGTCAGATGAAACCAAAATATAACTTTTTGGTAAAAACTCAACTCGTCGTGTTTGGAGGACAAAGAATGCTGAGTTGCATCCAAAGAACACCATACCTACTGTGAAGCATGGGGGTGGAAACATCATGCTTTGGGGCTGTTTTTCTGCAAAGGGACCAGGACGACTGATCTGTGTAAAGGAAAGAATGAATGGGGCCATGTATCGTGAGATTTTGAGTGAAAACCTCCTTCCATCAGCAAGGGCATTGAAGATGAAACGTGGCTGGGTCTTTCAGCATGACAATGATCCCAAACACACCGCCCGGGCAACGAAGGAGTGGCTTCGTAAGAAGCATTTCAAGGTCCTGGAGTGGCCTAGCCAGTCTCCAGATCTCAACCCCATAGAAAATCTTTGGAGGGAGTTGAAAGTCTGTGTTGCCCAGCGACAGCCCCAAAACATCACTGCTCTAGAGGAGATCTGCATGGAGGAATGGGCCAAAATACCAGCAACAGAGTGTGAAAACCTTGTGAAGACTTACAGAAAACGTTTGACCTGTGTCATTGCCAACAAAGGGTATATAACAAAGTATTGAGAACATTTTGTTATTGACCAAATACTTATTTTCCACCATATTTTGCAAATAAATTCATAAAAAAATCCTACAATGTGATTTTCTGGAAAAGAAATTCTCATTTTGTCTGTCATAGTTGACGTGTACCTATGATGAAAATTACAGGCCTCTCTCATCTTTTTAAGTGGGAGAACTTGCACAATTGGTGGCTGACTAAATACTTTTTTCCCCCACTGTACATGTATGTAGAAAATTGTAAAAATAAAGAAAAACCCTTGAATGAGTAGCTGTGTCCAAACTTTTGACTTGGACTGTATGTTATTAAAATATATGATCATATATTTTCAAATATATGTAATGTTCTTTGATATATATGGCCATATAGTACTTTTCCGTATGTGGTCCGTAACAAAAATAACCCAAACTACATTGGCAATTGGGTTTTAATATTAAGTTAGTGCCATCCTGTCACAGCATGACATGAACCTCCAGGGCCAGCGATTGCTCTCTCCCTTTAGAAAGGTCACAGACATGTAAAACACAGTCCTTTACCTACAGTGTGATTTCACCATGATCATATCTTTCTGCCAGTGGCTGATTGTCCCTTTGAGGTTAAATTAATCAAGTGTCTGAATTACATCTCAATCAAACACGTCCATTATCCCTACAATCAAATCAACACTGTGATTGTCAGAGGATGCAACAGAGGAAAAGGAAAAGAAGATGTACCAGTGGGTTTTAAATAGACATTCTCTCTCCATTTTCATCCACAGTGAAGTCATACTGTATAAAAATAAAATCACGACAGCTGTGATGGAAACAGGAAGTGTCGGTGTAATTTTGTAAATGCCGACAGATCATTTGTTTGTTCGACATGGTGGGATCTGTTTGTGTCGGTAACATGAATTATACGAGAAATGGCAGTGGAAATGGCTTTATGCGCAAATATTGATATAATAATCATCATATCGACGTAAACTTGGGAGTCATGCGATGATATGGTGTGTGATCCTCCCACTATGATTCGGAAACCATGCAGTTTATTGCAGTGTTTATTAGGCTACAGATGAAATAACAGGGTGTTGAGTGCACAGTGATCTTGATGCTCCTTTCCAATAAATATCGAGTGTCTGATGCTTGACTGCTGTTTGACAAATATTCTCGCTCTTATCCAAAATAATCTCATAATGTAGACTAGCCTACCCACACTGTATCTGCAAACTGTTGGCTAGAGAGCACGTGCCAAGACAGGAGTAGGCACATTCAACGCAACAGTTTTTGTGACATAGAGTTGAAAATGTCACGACTTCCTCCGAAGCTGCCTCCTCTCCTGGTTCGGGCAGGCTTCGGCGTTCGTCGTCACCGGCCTTCTAGCCACTGCCGCTCCTCATCTCATCATTCCATTTGTTTTGTCTTGTTTATTACACACACCTGCTTCATATCCCCTCATCAGTACCTGTATAAGTGTTCCCTCTGACCCTCTTTGTGTGTGATTGTTATTTGTGAGGATAGTGAAGCTCGGTGGAGCTCCTTGTATTTTGTATCGCTGGGTTATTTTCCCTGTGTGCCTTGTTTGTTCCAGTGCGCCTGTTTTGCACACTGGACTGTTTTGATGCTTTACTGCGTACTCTGTATTCCGGAATAAATCCTGTTATTCTGTGATTTACCCTCCTGCGCCAGACTCCTTCAAATCACCCATCACACACGTTGAACTTTAGATTTTTATTCGGTACATGAAAACTTAGGTGAAAAATAAAATGTATTATGCAGTAGGTCATCACGCACTGATTGTTATCTGCAACTAGTCTGTTTGGTGGAAACACGCCACTGGTGGGAAAATGCGCATATTTTCTTTATGCGGATGTTTGAATATTCGCATAAAAATCTGTCGCCAATTGGGTGGAAACCTAGCTAGCGAAGTATTCAGAAGAATACTTTAGTTTTTTAGATGGATTAAAAGAAGAAGAAGAAGAAGAAGAAGAAGAAGAAGAAGAAGAAGAAGAAGAAGAAGAAGAAGAAGAAGAAGAAGAAGAAGAAGAAGAAGAAATCAAGTATTGGGATATATCAGAAGCATAGCAAACCACCCCTAAAAGCAAACCCACTGGGCACACACTGGTTGAATCAACGTTGTTCAACGTTGAAGAACGTTGATTCAACCAGTGTGTGCTCGGTGGGTGCCCAGTGGGTTTGCTTTGAAATTAGGTGGAATCAACGTGGAATGCAGTGAGGGAAAAAAGTATTTGATCCCCTGCTGATTTTGTACGTTTGCCCACTGACAAAGAAATGATCAGTCTATAATTTTAATGGTAGGTTTATTTGAACAGTGAGAGACAGAATAACAACAAAATAATCCAGAAAAACGCATGTCAAAAATGTTATAAATTGATTTGCATTTTAATGAGGGAAATAACTATTTGACCCCTCTGCAAAACATGACTTAGTACTTGGTGGCAAAACCCTTGTTGGCAATCACAGAGGTCAGACGTTTCTTGTAGTTGGCCACCAGGTTTGCGCACATCTCAGGAGGGATTTTGTCCCACTCCTCTTTGCAGATCTTCTCCAAGTCATTAAGGTTTCGAGGCTGACGTTTGGCAACTCGAACCTTCAGCTCCCTCCACAGATGTTCTATGGGATTAAGGTCTGGAGACTGGCTAGGCCACTCCAGGACCTTAATGTGCTTCTTCTTGAGCCACTCCTTTGTTGCCCTGGCCGTGTGTTTTGGGTCATTGTCATGCTGGAATACCCATCCACGACCCATTTTCAATGCCCTGGCTGAGGGAAGGAGGTTCTCACCCAAGATTTGACAGTACATGGCCCCGTCCATCGTCCCTTTGATGCGGTGAAGTTGTCTTGTCCCCTTAGCAGAAAAACACCCCCAAAGCATAATGTTTCCACCTCCATGTTTAACGGTGGGGATGGTGTTCTTGGGGTCATAGGCAGCATTCCTCCTCCTCCAAACACGGCGAGTTGAGTTGATGCCAAAGAGCTCGATTTTGGTCTCATCTGACCACAACACTTTCACCCAGTTCTCCTCTGAATCATTCAGGTGTTCATTGGCAAACTTCAGACGGGCATGTATATGTGCTTTCTTGAGCAGGGGGACCTTGCGGGCGCTGCAGGATTTCAGTCCTTCACGGCGTAGTGTGTTACCAATTGTTTTCTTGGTGACTATGGTCCCAGCTGCCTTGAGATCATTGACAAGATACTCCTGTGTAGTTCTGGGCTGATTCCTCACCGTTCTCATGATCATTGCAACTCCACGAGGTGAGAACTTGCATGGAGCCCCAGGCCGAGGGAGATTGACAGTTATTTTGTGTTTCTTCCATTTGTGAATAATCGCACCAACTGTTGTCACCTTCTCACCAAGCTGCTTGGCGATGGTCTTGTAGCCCATTCCAGCCTTGTGTAGGTTTACAATCTTGTCCCTGACATCCTTGGAGAGCTCTTTGGTCTTGGCCATGGTGGAGAGTTTGGAATCTGATTGATTGATTGCTTCTGTGGACAGGTGTCTTTTATACAGGTAACAAGCTGAGATTAGGAGCACTCCTTTTAAGAGTGTGCTCCTAATCTCAGCTCGTTACCTGTTGTGACGTCACGAGAGGCTACACAGCTTTCAGCGGGATTGCTCAAGTAGTGCAAGGAGACAAGGTTCAAACAAAACAAGGATTTTATTATAGGTCTTGGGAAATTAACGAAAATATAACAAAATTCTGTTCTCTTGTGGCTCTTTAAGGGTTAACAGTTCAGGGATGTCTCTTCCACATCCAAAATCATGATTCTCACTCGCTCAGATAACTTTTCCCCAGCCTTACTGTAGTCCACGTTGCAGCTAGTGGCCAACCCAGCAAAAAGTCCTTCCAAATGTCTCTCGCGTATTTCCACAGGTGCATATATCCAAAGGTGAGTATTTCCCAAAGGTAAGTATCTCCAAATCCTTATATTCCTCATGGAAGTGGACGTGCAGCACTCTTGTCCTCCAGAGAGCCCAGGTTGGAGACTGTGTCTCCTCACCCCCACACACTCCCTCAGTGTGTCTCTTCCCTTCCCAAACCTTCAGCTCATCAGCTCCTCATTTGTTTCAGCTGCGTGGGAAGATTGGCCATAGAGGGGTGGAGTTCCCGACCATACCAGCAGATGGAGCCATAGCTGTCTGGGTTTGCAGCCACCTCAGGGGGATGTAACGTCCCTCCAGGACACAGCCTCTCGTGACATCACACATCCCCCCTCCTCGGGACCGACGTCCTCGTCGGGGTAAAGGCAGCGAAGAAGGCATCACGCCGGGAGAGGGCGTCCGCATTGCCGTGGTGCTTGCCAGCCCTGTGGACAACAGAAAAGTTAAACGGTTGCAAGCTCAAAACCATCTGGTTACTCTACTGTTTGATTCCTTGTTCTTGGCCATCCACTGCAGAGGGGCGTGATCAGATACCACCATGAAACGTCGGCCCAGGAGATAGAACCGAAGGGACTCCAGGGCCCAGACTACAGCCAGACATTCTTTCTCCACCGTTGAATAGTTCTTCTCTCTTGGAAGTAACTTTCTGCTTAGGTAGAGAATGGGATGTTCTTCACCGTCATGTGCCTGGGTGAGGACAGCACCCAGACCCACCTCCGAAGCATCCGCTTGGACAATGAATTCCTTCTTGAAGTCTGGTGCTACCAGGATCGGACTGGAGCAGAGTGCTCGCTTCAGGTTGAGGAAAGCCGCCTCCGCCGCAGGGTTCCACTTCACCATTCGTGAGTGGCGTTTGGTCGTCAGCTCCGTCAACGGTGCAGCTATGGTAGCAAAATCTGCAATAAAGCGTCTATAGTAGCCAGCGAGGCCCAAAAATGACCTTACTTGCTTCTTGGTGATGGGCTGCGGCCAGTCCTGTATGGCCCGCAGTTTGGCTTCCTGTGGTTTGACCAACCCCCGCCCAATGGTGTACCCCAGGTAGTTTGTCTCACTGAAGGCCAGCTTGCACTTCTTCGGGTTTGCCGTGAGCCCTGCTTCCCTGAGCGAATCCAGCACCGCTTGTACCCGGGGTATGTGGCTGGCCCAATCCGGACTTTGTATAACAACATCATCCAAATAAGCCGCTGCGTACCTCTTGTGGGGGCGCAAGGACTCGATCCATCAGGTGTTGGAACGTGGCAGGTGCCCCGTGGAGACCAAACGGAAGTCGGGTATACTGGTAGAGCCCCTCCCGGGGTGGCAAAGGCTGTCTTCTCCTTAGACGCCGGGGTCAGGGGCACCTGCCAGTAGCCTTTTGTGAGATCAAGAGTGGTTAGGAAACGAGCATGCCCCAAGGAGTCTATTAAATCATCGACACGAGGCATTGGGTATGCATCAAATTCAGACACTTCATTCAACTTTCGATAGTCATTACAAAATCGTACTGAACCGTCTGGCTTGGGAACTAGTACGATGGGACTTGCCCAGGCACTGTGGGACTCTTCGATTACTCCCAACTCCCGCATCTTCCTTACCTCCTTCTGTATAACCACTTTACGAGCCTCTGGCACGCGGTACGGGCGCTGGTTTACCGTTCGGCCAGGCATGGTGCGGATCTCATGTTGGACCACCTCTGTGTGACCGGGAAGGGAGGAGAAGACATCCTGGTTCTGCTCCACGAGTTCCAGGGCCATCTGTCGTTGATGTGGGGACAGATTTGGACCCAGCTGAACCTCTTCTCGTGCCGGTTCCTTGGTCTCTGTGGGGGTAGACAGCTGAACAGCGCCTCTCTGGCGTGCCACTTCTTTAAAAGGTTAACATGATAAATCTGCTCAGTTTTCCTTTTATCTGGTTGCCTCACCTTGTAGTTTACTTCTCCCATGCGTTCAATGACCTCATATGGTCCTTGCCAGGTTGCCAGGAATTTACACTCAACGGTTGGCACCAGGACCAGCACTCTGTCCCCGGCTTAAACTCCCTGGGTTGAGCAGATCTGTTGTAGGAGGCTTGCTGTTGCCGCTGACTGGCCTCCAGGTGTTCCCGCATCATGGGATAGATGGCCTTCATTCTCTCCCTCATAGCCCCGACATGGTCGATCAGTGTCCGCTGTTGGCATGGCTGCTCCTCCCAGGCCTCCTTGGCGATGTCGAGCAGTCCTCTGGGTCTGTAGGAAAGCAAGAGCTCAAAGGGTGAAAAACCAGTAGAAGACTGAGGTACCTCTCGCACCGCAAATAATATGTAGGGTAACAGCTGATCCCAGTTGCGCCCATCTTCCCCTACCGCTTTCCGCAGCATGGATTTTAGTGTTTTGTTAAAACGTTCGACTAGGCCATCTGTCTGGGGGGTGGTAGACCGAGGTTCTCAGCTGTTTGATTTTCAGTAAAGCACAGAGTTCTTTCATCACTCTGGACATGAATGGAGTCCCTTGGTCCGTCAATATCTCTTTTGGGATTCCCAGACTAGTTGAGAGACGGAACAACTCCTTGGCGATTTGTCTGGATGTAGCCTTCCTCAGCGGAATGGCCTCCGGGTACCGGGATGCATAGTCCAGAATGACCAGAATGTATTGATGTCCCCTGGAACTTTTCGGTAAGGGCCCGACTATGTCTAATCCAATCCTCTCAAAAGGAGTTTCGATAATGGGCAAGGGAATGAGCGGGTTTCTATATGTGGGCTTTGGCGCAACCTGCTGACACTCAGGGCAACTACGGCAGTAGTTCTCTATCTCTTTGTGTACTCCTGGCCAAAAGAAACGTTGCATGATTCTTTCCTTAGTCTTCTCTACCCCCAAGTGGGCCCCTAGCGGGTGTGTGTGTGCTAGGTTGAGTACTGTGGCCCGATAGGGCTGTGGCACGAGGAGCTGTTCATGCACTTCATCATTTTTCTTGACTATCTGATATACTAACCCCCGGTTTACTGCGAAATGGGGGTAAGTAGGGTTTGTCTTATCACCTAACACTACACCTTCTAATACCTGCACATTTCTTAAGGCATTTGCAAGAGTAGGATCTTGTAATTGAGCCGTACCATACTGGCCTGTGAGAGGGGGAAGCTCTTGGGTGCCTGGGACGTCTTCTTCACTGGAGAACGGAGCACTTTCCTGGGCTGCGTTCTCTTCTCCCGTATCCGGACCAGTCTCGGTGTCGGTCTGGGCACCTGCCATCCCTATCAGAGCCCGGGCGGGAGTGAGTAACTCGGAGGATTGCACCGGAGCCTTCCCAGGATGAGTCTTGCCTCTCCGTTTCCGAGGTACTCGGGTTATCCTCTCCTGAGACTCTCTCCAGAGTGGGTAAAAGGCTGGGCAGTCTCGTCCAATTAGGACAGGGACGGGGAGGGAATCAACCACCCCCGCCGTCGTGTGTATGGTTCCCCGTGTGCTGGTCATTGTAAGTTCAGTAATGGGGTATTCTCTGGTGTCCCCATGGACACAGGAAACTGGGAGGACTTTCCCCGGGGTCAGACACGTTGGGCGCACCAAATCCTTACGCACCAGGGTGGCCCGGCTACCAGAATCCAGTAAGGCCTCCACATCATGGTGATTCACAGTTACCGGGCAGGTGGGGGGTCGATCTGGGCCGCCATCTACGACTCCCAAGAGCGAGGCAAAACGGTGTGTGGGTGCTGAGCTGGAGGACTCCGCAGTGGGCATAGGTTCATCGGCTGGTTTCCCACACTGCCAGGAGATATGTCCCATCTCCCCACACCGGTAACACTGTCGAGTTTCCCCCTCCTGGTGTACTCTTCTTGGACCCGCCTGGTTTCTGGCTCCCGCTGGAGCCGGGATAAGTCCTGACGTGGCTGGGTTCGAGACCTTGGGGTCCTTTGGACGGGTTCTTCCCATTTGCGGTGGGGCCGCACTCCTGGGGTCTTTTCGGGAAGCATTCAGCATCTCCGCTGTGGCCTGGTACTTTTCCACAGCTTCCACGGTCAGATCAGCCGTGGTCAAGGCCTGTTGACTGATGAACCGTTTTGCCTCATAAGGCAGGGGCGCGTAGGTAACGATCCACCACAACGGCCTCCACCACCGCCGCTGCTGCATTCCTCTGCGGATCCAGCCATTTCCTTGCGATTCGGACAAGTTCATGCATCTGCGCCCGAGGAGGTTGGTCTGGTTGGAAGGTCCAGCCGTGAAAGCGCTGGGCCATACCAAACTTTGTGAGTCCATATCTGCTGAGGATCTCAGACTTCAGGGCATCATAGTCAGTAACCTGGTCAGGGCCCAGGTCCCGGACAGCATTCAGCGATTCCCGGTTAGAAAGGGGGCTAACAGACCAACCCACTGTTGCTTGGGCCAGGCTTCCCTAGTAGCCGTGGCCTCAAATGCATGCAGGTATGCCTCAATGTCATCGGTAGCTCCCATCTTAGATATAAAGTCACTTGCCTTTATTGGGCGGGTATTTTGGACAACCCTCTGTCTCTGCAACTGCAATTCCTCTGCCTTCAGAAGGTTGGCTTTCTTTTGCTCCTCCAAGAGAGCCACGTTTGCTTGCATCTGGGCTTGCTGGCCAGCAACAAGGGCTTTCAATATGTCCTCCATTTCAGTCGGCGGGGAGCCTACGGCCAACTTGGAAAACTGGGTGATCAAACCTTCGGTATCCTCCTCTGACATGCACTATTAACGCTTGAGCGTGCCCGTATTCTCCACCATCTGTGACGTCACGAGAGGCTACACAGCTTTCAGCGGGATTGCTCAAGTAGTGCAAGGAGACAAGGTTCAAACAAAACAAGGATTTTATTATAGGTCTTGGGAAATTAACGAAAATATAACAAAATTCTGTTCTCTTGTGGCTCTTTAAGGGTTAACAGTTCAGGGATGTCTCTTCCACATCCAAAATCATGATTCTCACTCGCTCAGATAACTTTTCCCCAGCCTTACTGTAGTCCACGTTGCAGCTAGTGGCCAACCCAGCAAAAAGTCCTTCCAAATGTCTCTCACGTATTTCCACAGGTGCATATATCCAAAGGTGAGTATTTCCCAAAGGTAAGTATCTCCAAATCCTTATATTCCTCATGGAAGTGGACGTGCAGCACTCTTGTCCTCCAGAGAGCCCAGGTTGGAGACTGTGTCTCCTCACCCCCCACACACTCCCTCAGTGTGTCTCTTCCCTTCCCAAACCTTCAGCTCATCAGCTCCTCATTTGTTTCAGCTGCGTGGGAAGATTGGCCATAGAGGGGTGGAGTTCCCGACCATACCAGCAGATGGAGCCATAGCTGTCTGGGTTTGCAGCCACCTCAGGGGGATGTAACGTCCCTCCAGGACACAGCCTCTCGTGACATCACACTGTATAAAAGACACCTGGGAGCCAGAAATCAATTTATAAAATTTTTGACGTGTTTTTCTGGATTTTTTGTTGTTGTTATTCTGTCTCTCACTGTTCAAATAAACCTACCATTAAAATTATAGACTGATCATTTCTTTTTCAGTAGGCAAACGTACAAAATCAAATACTTTTTTCCCTCACTGTAGATGTTGAATTGACATCTGTGCCCAGTGGGAAGGCACATTTGACCAGGAAAAGCTCCTTTAGTTGGATTTAGAGGCCTGAAACCATGATAGAAATCATATTGAACCCAATCCAGGGCATGAGTTCGTACACGACATGGGACAAGAAGTATTACAGGGTAACACTTGATAAATTCTGCCCTGGATAGTGTAAATGAAATCTGACTTTATTCTGGGTCTGTTTATCAAAACAGAGATGATACAATAATCTGGATCATAAAAATCTGTGGATTACAGAAGTAATCATCACGTTGGACGAGATTACAATTTCTCAGACCGGTAAGTCAGGTCTGTTGTAATGTAGCTACCATATAAAGCTGATGGCGGCAGGTAGCTTAGTGGTTAAGAGCGTTGTGCCAGTAACCGAAAGGTCGCTGGTTCTAATCCCCGAGCCGACTAGGTGAAAAATCTGTCGATGTGACCTTGAGCAAGGCACTTAACCCTAATTGCTCCTGTAAGTCGCTCTGGATAAGAGCGTCTGCTAAATGACTAAAATGTAAATGTAAATGTCAACGATGATCCTGTGATTGTGAGTGCAGTCAGATAATGAAATCTACTGTAACACTCCACTGTTAGAATTCAGTTTGACCCCTTACCTCATCGCTCCACTGGACTCTCTTTGATCTATCATTTACTAGGCATTATTCTTGGTCAGATTTTATAACAGTATGAAAATGAAAAACGCTACAAAAGCGCAATCATATTACAAAGACATCTTAGGGTTTGATTCTCGTTTGATGAGTATTTCTAGCATTTGCAATCAAGTTTCAGAATCATCCAAATAAATTTAGCTCATAAAACGCAGATTAATCTCACAGCATGATGAACACATCGGAATATAATCTATTCACTGGAATCTTTGATTGGAAATAGCTTCAACAGAATCCTTCTATGGCCGAATGTCCCCTGCAGCTAAAACCGAGGAATAGGGTCTACCAGATGATTGAATGTCCACTCAGTGGGGGGGTCCTTTTGTCTTCCCAAACCCCGATCATATCATCTCTATTTCATTTTATCTTCAATACAACATACTGTATGCTAGAGTTAAACCATTGGAGTGGAAATTACATAATTTCAGTTCAATTATACTGTCATTCCTGTATTATTATTGCATATTCAGGCAATCAATGTTTCCATGGTGACTTTACAGCAAAGGAACGCTGCACAGCAGGTATATCCTGAACAATTTAAGATTTTGTATTTATTTTAAGATGTGATTCATTTTCACTATGTGTTGCAATAGTAAAAATCTTGAGGTGCATTATAAACAGCAGCATGTTCCGAATATTACAGCAAAATGCCAGTGTGATATCAGGAATAGTTGATAGTTCTTTAATACTAGAAAGGCTGATAGCGTCATATTGACTCAAAACAAATTTAAATGTCCAATTATGCTAACATTTTCAAAGTCATGTCCCCCGTCCTTGACTTTTCCTAAATAAGAAAAAAAGCTTTTACTGTGTTCCAACACACAAGCTTTTGTTTCGTAGTTGTAACAAAGGCCCCATGAATAACATTTATTTTACACTTGACATTTTGTGTTTTTAGTGGTTTTTCATTTTTACATCTAGCCTACAGTAACATAAACTAATAAAAATGTTATTATGTTCTTTCAAATAAAAATGTTTTTGTATTCTAATGTTACCTAATACCTTCATAAACACAACCAACTGATAATTTTTCCAATTGCATATATTCTATCTATTTATTAGACTGTTAGAATGCTGACTTCGAAAATATGTGTCATTGGCACGTAGGGGGGTCCAATGAGGCCAGGCTTTTCTAGTGTTAATGGTACTATAAACTCCCTGTGGTCCGTGACCGCTATATACAACCACAGTAACGTTGATTCTCTCTGAGGAAGAAAGATGCAACACATGCCTCAAATATACTTACTAATACTTACTGTACAGTTTTGCCTATTCTACTGAGGTCGTTTAGCCAGACTTGTTGTTCAGAATGCATGCTGAAAAAACTATAAAACCCTATCACTGGATACATCTGCATGCTGCTGAAATGTTTTATGCTTGGTGCTTCAAGCCTATGGTGCTCATTCTCAAAGAAAGCCCACATGCCATCTCTTCTAGCTCGTCAAATCAACACAGCCCAAACTATTTGATTGTTAACTCTGTCAATCCATTATGTCTGAAAAAAAACAGCATATCATGGTCCTTCACCCCAAACAGACAATCAGATTGCATCAACAGTGTTCCAGGAATTGTTTGCGCTCCATGTGAATTCCTGATTGGATCAAACAGTCCTCCTGCGATAGATTGGAGCCACCAAACCTTATTTTACAAACAAATCAGAATTATGATAGCTTCAGTTTGGAAAGAAAGCATGATCGTCAAATGTACATTTTACATCCTTAGCAGCACAGTATTGATTAATATTAATCAGTATAGCTTCAATTTGGAAGGAAAGCATGATCGTCAAATGTATATTTTACATCCTTAGCAGCACAGTATTGATTAATATTAAAGTATGAATATATATTTGTATTTAATGTCCAGGTAAATTGTTCGGTTTGGGTAACACTGTATTTGAAGAGCTAGCCAAGAAGCTACGTGTCCCAATTAAAGCCGAAGAAGGTCGTTAAAAAGTTGTAAGGATAAGGATAACAGTAAGCTCGCTTCAGTTTAATACGCCTACAATCCTAAGACCAAAAGTGCATATTTGTTCATTTCTTCTACCAGCTAATTGATCATTTTGCTTTCTTTTCTCTCCATGTTTTTATTCTGATCTTCCCCGAGCCATGCAGAGACTCGTGTCGCGTCCCAAATGGAACCCTATTACCTATATAGTGCACTATTGTTTTTACCAGAGCCCTATGGGCATTAGTGCACTAAAAGGGAATAGGGTGCCATTTGGAATGCATACCCTGTGTGGTGTGGTGCTACGATAGCTGGCATTAGTTAATCTCTCTCTCCGAGGTGATGTCTTCGACGGCGAGAGGCTCAGCCGGAAGGAGGTCCAAGATAACAGACACGCAAAACAGGAAACACTACACAGAATGAACCAACGCAGAGAGAGAGAGAGAGAGATGGACATGAGAGATTGAGAGAAGGAAAGGAGAGAAAGAAAGAAAGAAAGAAAGAAAGAAAGAAAGAAAGAAAGAAAGAAAGAAAGAAAGAAAGAAAGAAAGAAAGAAAGAAAGAAAGAAAGAAAGAAAGAAAGAAAGAAAGAAAGAAAGAAAGAAAGAAAGAGATGGAGAGGGATCACTCTGTGATAGGTTCTCAGCAGGATAAACATTAATCAAGCAGTTCTGCCCTGAAACTAAACATTTTGATTTGAGGAGAGAGTGGGGGTTTGGTAAGGAGAGAGAAGAGGGGACTGATGAGGGGGGAGAGAGAAAGGGATGTGGAGAGGGAGAGAGAGGGAAGGGGTAAAGAGATGGAGAGACAGACATTAGAAGAAAAAAAATATATATATATATAGAGAGAGAGAGAGACAGTAAGAGAGATACTGTATACAGAAAAAATAATGAAAGAGAGGGTAACGAATAGCAGAGTGAGAGAGGAAAAGAGAGTGGAATAGAGCGAGAGAGAGTGGCGTCCTGCTGATGGAGTGTTCCCCTGGCCGTTTGGAGCGAGCCCAGATAAACAGAGCAGCCCAGGGCATGCTGGGTAGTAGTGGAGAGAGAGAGAGAGAGAGAGAGAGAGAGAGAGAGAGTGAGAGAGACAGAGAGAGAGAGAGAGAGAGAGAGAGAGAGAGAGAGAGAGAGAGAGAGAGAGAGAGAGAGAGAGAGAGAGAGAGAGAGAGAGAGAGAGAGAGAGAGAGAGAGAGAGAGAGAGAGAGAGAGAGAGACAGAGACAGAGACAGAGACAGAGACAGAGACAGAGACAGAGAGAGAGAAAGAGAGAAAAAGAGAGAGAAAAAGAGAGAGAGGCTGTGTTATAGTAGAACATCTCCTCCTGTCCTCAAGTGGGGCTTACCATATTTGCATCTTAGTCGCATTCGCTTTGAAGATTCAAAGGTTCCTCTCCCTCTCCTCTCTTTGCATAGCCTGCCCTGGACATTTTGGGGCTGTTGCTGTTGCGTTCTCCACCCTTAAGGCACTCTGAGAGAGTCTGTTCACTATAGTATGGTGTAGGTGTGTGCATGCGTGCATGTAAGGGTTAATGTGTGTCTATTGGTGAATGTGTACACGTATCCATACAAACACGTCTTTACATGTTTGTGTATGCGTTTGTGTATGCTGAGCAATAAATCACCATCATCAATGACTGGAAACACAACACATGAACGATACTTCAGCAGAAAATCAATTTTCAATGGTTCCCTCTGCAGGTTACACCTGCAAAAAACATTTACTGCACATTGTAGCCATATTTATGTTGGCTATGTTGGTTTATTTACCATATACAGACATTGATGATGACACAGATTTAGATGAATCAAAGATAAGTATTTGACGTCTCATCCTGTCAATACAATGCCAAATCTCTAGAGTAAACTTGAGTAAAAAGCGAAAAAATTATAAAACTACTTTTTTTTCAATAAGGTCAAATCAAAGCAGTAAAATGAGGAATGGTTGCCCCCATGCAGAAAATGTGCACATTTTATGTGCACAAGTTAATTATGCCACTTCAGAGAAAGCTTGTGAAAGGATAAGGAAAACTGCATAAATTTAGCTGTAATCCAGGCTGGCAGAACTCATTTGCAAGGATAGTCTTATCTGAGCACTGCAGCTTTCTCACAAAATTAACCTTGGATATTTGGGCCCAATTCAGCCAGCGTTTGATTCTCTCTCTCTCTCTCTCTCTCTCTCTCTCTCTCTCTCTCTCTCTCTCTCTCTCTCTCTCTCTCTCTCTCTCGCTCTCGCTCTCGCTCTCTTTCTCTCTATCGCGCGCGCATGCTTGCTCTCTCTCACCCTTGCTCTCTCGCTCTCTCTCACCCTTGCTCTCTCTCGTGCTTGCTCTCTCTCTCTCTCTCTCTCGCTCTCTTTCTCTCTCTCTTGTGCGCGCTTGCTCTCTCTGTCTCTCTCAGAGGCTCTATATATTACACAGTGAATAAAGCAGGCTGTAGAAAGTTTATCACTGCAATGTTTGACTAAATAAATAAACAAGCAAAAGCACAGCTCTTCTTGAAACATGTATGTGTCAGAACTACTCCCTATGTTCCTCCCAGGGAACAGTTAGGCAGGGGAGCAGGCCCATTGTCTTGCTGTTCATTAGGTTTAATCTGTTTACTGTCTGTGTGGCACACTAATCTTGAGAACTCTGCTGCTTTGGATCCAACATTAAACGACAGAGCCAATTCACACTGCTTTATTTCTATACTAGGAAGGACAGACAGAACATGCATGCCTATATGGACCAAATATGGGTCCACCTTGGGGTACACTTTGAGGATTCTTGTCAGGAAAGTCTTTAAGATGCTTTGATGGATCTCTGTATGTCTTCAAGTTCCTATAGTATGTGAATACTGTGCCAAAACTCTCTGAACTGATGGTTATCAGTCAGTTCCATGGTAGAATGTTTACTTAAAATATGGCAGCCTCTTCAGAACTGCATCTGCCAATCAGCTATCCTTAGAATGCTCTATCATGTCTGTCCTTTTGATAGGATACTGAAGGGGAAGACAGGAAGAAGTGACCTTTGACGTATATCACTTTTTTAAAACCTTGATGTGTCCATGCGTCATTACAGTTTTTCTTGATTACTTGAGCACATTTGTCCAAACAGAATTCACTTTTTCAAAACAATTAACACACAGCCCCAAACTGAAACACGTTGGCCAAAATGACACATTTCATTTGCAAAATGCATTAAGACTCTCAAAACATTAAATACATGACACGAAATCAACTACCTCCTTAAAAACAGACAACTTGTTATCTAATTAAACGTTATTTCAATCAATCGTTACACAATGGCCCAATAAAGACTAACTACATCTATCAATATACCCTAACATGGTTAACCCTCTTTTATATGTCTGTGCCATTTGTTGATACTATAATTATAGTATGCACCACCATAAAAGGTAAGTAAACATATTATCACAGCATAAGCCGTGCAGAAAGAATGTCACTCAAGAGCATGAATATCCAAAAACAAAACGGGTTATTTGACCTTTTTCCATTTTAACTGAGAGCTGAACTATCTTCCTCTATGGGCCCCTCTACCTCTCCTTTGTCCTTGCCCTTGGCCTCTTTTTTTTCTTTTTTCTTTTCTTTTTTTTTTTCTTACTTTTTTTGGGGGGGATGGATCAGCTTAATATTGCAGATAGATTGTATCTTCTATCAATGTAATTGTCTGCATCACTTCCAATCCCCCATGTTTTTTATATATATACTCCCCTTTATTACTTTTCAACCCCGCCATCCTTTCCCTACTTGGAGTAAATTAGTGAACAACAATGCCCAGGCCTCTACATCCGGTCTATACTTACTATCTACACCTTATGGACACAGTTAATTTTACAATAATTATATTATATATATATATATATATATATATATATATATATATATATATATATATATATATATATATATATATATATATATACTGTATATTGCTCCTGAACTTCTTCTACTCTCAACCTCTCCGATCATTTTCATGATGTCCATCCGGTTTGCTTCTATATGCCATATCTTTCTAACTGTGCTCTTTCCCAAAAGCTCCCAACATACAACCTATATACTTATTATGGACACAGTATGCTTACATTATTAGCTATCTTTGTTATTATTTGTTGTTATTTGTTATTAGTCCCATCCTTCAACTCTATTCAATACCTCCCATCTATCTCTTAACACCTTCCATATAGGATTTCTATTTGCCATATACAGTGGGGGAAAAAAGTATTTAGTCAGCCACCAATTGTGCAAGTTCTCCCACTTAAAAAGATGAGAGAGGCTTGTAATTTTCATCATAGGTACACATCAACTATGACAGATAAATTGAGAAACAAAAATCCAGAAAATCACATTGTAGGATTTTTTATGAATTTATTTGCAAATTATGGTGGAAAATAAGTATTTGGTCACCTACAAACAAGCAAGATTTCTGGCTCTCACAGACCTGTAACTTCTTCTTTAAGAGGCTCCTCTGTCCTCCACTCGTTACCTCCCGAGTGGCGCAGTGGTCTAAGGCACTGCATCGCAGTGCTAGCTGTGCCACTAGAGATCCTGGTTTGAATCCAGGCTCTGTCGTAGCCGGCCGCGACCAGGAGACCCATGGGGCGGCGCACAATTGGCCCAGTGTCGTCCAGGGTAGGGGAGGGAATGGCCGGCAGGGATGTAGCTCAGTTGATAGTTTGCAACGCCAGGGTTGTGGGTTCGATTCCCATGAGGGGCCAGTATGAAGAATTAAAAAAATTATGTATGCACTCACTAACTGTAAGTCGCTCTGGATAAGAGTGTCTGCTAAATGACTAAAATGTAAAATGTTACCTGTATTAATGGCACATGTTTGAACTTGTTATCAGTATAAAAGACACCTGTCCACAACCTCAAACAGTCACACTCCAAACTCCACTATGGCCAAGACCAAAGAGCTGTCAAAGGACACCAGAAACAAAATTGTAGACCTGCACCAGGCTGGGAAGACTGAATCTGCAATAGGTAAGCAGCTTGGTTTGAAGAAATCAACTGTGGGAGCAATTATTAGGAAATGGAAGACATACAAGACCACTGATAATCTCCCTCGATCTGGGGCTCCACGCAAGATCTCACCCCGTGGGGTCAAAATGATCACAAGAACGGTGAGCAAAAATCCCAAAACCACACGGGGGGGACCTAGTGAATGACCTGCAGAGAGCTGGGACCAAAGTAACAAAGCCTACCATCAGTAACACACTACGCCACCAGGGACTCAAATCCTGCAGTGCCAGACGTGTCCCCCTGCTTAAGCCAGGCCCGTCTGAAGTTTGCTAGAGTGCATTTGGATGATCCAGAAGAGGATTGGGAGAATGTCATATGGTCAGATGAAACCAAAATATAACTTTTTGGTAAAAACTCAACTCGTCGTGTTTGGAGGACAAAGAATGCTGAGTTGCATCCAAAGAACACCATACCTACTGTGAAGCAAGTGGGTGGAAACATCATGCTTTGGGGCTGTTTTTCTGCAAAGAGACCAGGACGACTGATCCGTGTAAAGGAAAGAATGAATGGGGCCATGTATCGTGAGATTTTGAGTGAAAACCTCCTTCCATCAGCAAGGGCATTGAAGATGAAACGTGGCTGGGTCTTTCAGCATGACAATGATCCCAAACACACCGCCCGGGCAACGAAGGAGTGGCTTCGTAAGAAGCATTTCAAGGTCCTGGAGTGGCCTAGCCAGTCTCCAGATCTCAACCCCATAGAAAATCTTTGGAGGGAGTTGAAAGTCTGTGTTGCCCAGCGACAGCCCAGCGACAGCCCCAAAACATCACTGCTCTAGAGGAGATCTGCATGGAGGAATGGGCCAAAATACCAGCAACAGAGTGTGAAAACCTTGTGAAGACTTACAGAAAACGTTTGACCTGTGTCATTGCCAACAAAGGGTATATAACAAAGTATTGAGAAACTTTTGTTATTGACCAAATACTTATTTTCCACCATAATTTGCAAATAAATTCATAAAAAATCCTACAATGTGATTTTCTGTATATTTTTTCTCATTTTGTCTGTCATTGTTGACGTGTACCTATGATGAAAATTACAGGCCTCTCTCATCTTTTTAAGTGGGAGAACTTGCACAATTGGTGGCTGACTAAATACTTTTTTTCCCCACTGTATATATTGTCAAAGAATTGTGGATCATCATTATTTGGTCCGTGAAGGTTAATGAGCCATATCTGTTAATGGTCCAATAACATATTTAAAATAATCCATCTACCTTGCGTATCTATTTGGACAATTTGCACATTCGGATCGAAATTACTATTAATTAATATCATCACCCCTTTTGAATTTCTTTGCCCATGGGAGAAGTATATTTCCCCCCCCCCCCATTCTTTTTTCCACGCTACTTCAACTCAAATTGTTGAATGAGTTTCCTGTATACAATAGATATTATATTCCTTCTCTTTGTGCCATGCAAATATTGTTCTTCTTTTGTTATTATCAGCTAAGCCATTACAATTATAACTGGCTATACTTATTTCACCATACACCATAATGAGATACAAGTTTCAAGTCTATTTATCATTATATATGTTTGTAAATTTACCAATAAAAAATACAGTAATGATTGAGTGTCCATATAGCTGTACCGTGATATTTGCATTGCTACGGAGTAACCCTTCAATTGTTCTCCACTAATTCCCCCGCTAAAGCCCCTCCCCATCCCAAGTTGAGCCGTCATCCCAGTGATCAGCATCCCACCCACGTCCCTCTGGATCCCTAAGGCCCCGAGAGGCCAGGTCCCATCCATCGAAAACAGCACACAGTGCCACCCACAAAACAGAAGCAGATTAACTGCCAAAAGCATTTCCAATGCTTTCACCTCTATATATATATATATATATATATAACTATTTTAAAAAAAATATGCATATCCTATTTTCCATCATTATCAATTAATATGCGTAATAATGTCGGCATTTTACGCGTAGGATTCTAACATATAACCCGGATTGCCATTGTATTACATTTAATTCATTGACAAGCAATTATTATCCTAGCAAATAATTCCCGTGGTCCATCCCATACCCCCCTCCCCCCAACATCCCCCCACAACCAATGCCAGACAAGCACACACGCACATACTCACATACTCCAACACACTCAACCCCCCTCCTCCACAATCCACCATAAAATCAGATACTCAACGGCTGTTATATCCCAGAGCCCAACTCGAGAAATAACCTGTTTTACGAGTGCACATACAGTTAAAGCTGATTGAGAAAGCATGCAGATTGAGCAGAAATTGATAACAATGTGAGATTTGATTAATCTACTTAATCTATGTCAAGTCCTAGGTGATGGAGATCAGATCCACCCTCTTCACCTGAGACACAAACACTCTGATCACCTGTTGTAACCATTTTCCCAAGCATCTCCGTGCGGTCAGACCTTTGATTATTTTGTGCCACCTGGGCCACAATGATAAACCCCCTCTCTGATTGTCCGAGTGTGACCCCCTCCCCATGGGTTACTGCAGCCAGTGTTGCCAGCACTGCCACTACCTGGGTGGGCGTACCTCACCGGAATCCCCACCGGCTAGGTAAAAGGTCGTCAAGGTTCTCATTAGCAGCTTTGAGAATTTCCTTGTATATTATGCTCTCCCATCAGGGGGCTCTGGCTTTGTAGGACCAACCCTGCCAGGCAGGCTCAGAATTTTGAGGGGGCGGTGCTGCTCAAGTAGGTCTCTGACCGCATTTATTTCTCTGTTTAGGCTGCATACTCACAGCAGGTCCATAAAAGAGATGGGAACTTCTCTTTGGTGTATGGGTTGCTCAGGTGGGTGTCCAGGTTATAGGGTTAGGGATCTTTCCATCATGATAGGACAATGAAAAATTAGATTAGATGTATACTATATTAAAAAATTTATATCCCTCATCTACACAAAATTGAAAGCTCTCTCTCACTACCCCTGCTCATAGACCCCCGGTCGGCTCTGGGATATGCAACCATTTCCCATCTCACTCACTTAACGCCGCACCTTTTCAAACACAAAAATGCACACCACATGGTTGACTGCGGAAGAAATGGGTCGAGCGTGCAAACGCACCCGCATCCACATCTGCCGCAAGGGGGAAAGGACGCCAGAGAGAACACAGGACCAACCACAACAACCATCCGCCAAAACAACAACCTCCCGCCAAAAAAGCCATGTTCTAATTATTTGTATTTAAAGATGTATTATTCTGCTTGTTATGTCGTTTTATCCTTTTATAAAATACTATACTTACTATAAATGTTATTTAATATTACAATCCCTATCATTGCTAGTATCAGGTGCTCCAATATTCGACTCCTCTATTACAACTTTTAGAATAGCCATGGAGTAGTCTTTGTGTCTCTGAACATTTGGTTGTCAATATATAGTTTATCCACCACGAGTGCAACACATTTCCCTTTTAATCTGTTTTCCTTGAAGATTGGATACAGAACTTTGCGCCTTTCTACAATCTCCCTCGGGAACTGATCATTCATGCCTATTTTTGTGCCAGCAAGTCTTTTTCCTAGGCTTTTCACCATAGCTTTATCTTTAAAAAAAGCAAATTTGGCAACGATTGGGCGCTCATATATCTGTCCTCTTTTTCCGAAACGGTGTACACGTTCGAGTTGGATTTTATCGACAGCCTCGAGTGGGATTTGTAGCGCTGTATGCAGGAAGTCCTTCATAATATTCTCTGTTATTTCTCCCTCCTTTTCCTGAATACCCATAAGTACTAGATTTTCCCTCATCGATCTAGTTTGGATGTCTAGTAAGGCTTCTCTCTGAAGGTTGTTCTCCTTTTTTAGTTCCCTAACGTCCGTTTCCATTTTAGAGACTGTCACTTTTAATTTTTTGGTTTCTTTCTCCATTACCAAAGCTTTTTCGTCACTCGTTTGAAGACTCGCTTTCAACTCTTTTACGTCTTTACTGACCCATTATAGTATGCCCAATTTGTCATTTATCGACTTCAACAGGTCGCTTTCCACACTTACCATACCCAGTGGTGAAAAGCATATATCATCTGTATCAGTCGATGAGTCGCGTTTCCTTTTGGGGATCGGCTCTCCACGCTTATCTTCAGTCATGTTTGGGTGTTGCGTGTTGTTGTAATATTTGTTGATATATTTCTCTAGCCTTATGATCTGTTTTGTGTTATTATCCAGATTGAATTATATTAACTGCGAATATATGAAATACTAATATTTAGTCTAACTTACTGATTTGGAATATTATGTTTTTATCTTGAGGTGTTTTGTACCGCTTTCTATTCAATACGTCATCT
Organism: Coregonus clupeaformis; assembly: GCF_020615455.1. Taxonomy (NCBI): domain Eukaryota; kingdom Metazoa; phylum Chordata; class Actinopteri; order Salmoniformes; family Salmonidae; genus Coregonus; species Coregonus clupeaformis. Next base: position 10,238,950 of record NC_059208.1, on the reverse strand, counting down.
TGTCATTAGGTAATGTTGCAAAGGACCCTGGGAGAACCCATTCATTCCTTTAGCTCAGTGCAAGGGACCCTGGGAGAACCCAGCTCTACCCTTTAGCTCAGTGCGGATGTTGCCTGTAATCCATGGCTTCTGGTTGGGGTATGTACATACGGTCACTGTGGGGACAATGTCGTCGATGCACTTATTGATGAAGCCAGTGACTGATGTGGTCACTGGTGCTACCTGCTTTAGTTTTTGCTTGTAAGCAGGAATCAGGAGGATAGAATTATGGTCAGATTTGCCAAATGGAGGGCGAGGGAGAGCTTTGTACGTGTCTCTGTGTGTGGAGTTAAGGTGGTCTAGAGTTTTTTTTCCCTCTGGTTGCACATTTAACATGCTGGTAGAAATGAGGTAAAACGGATGTAAGTTTCCCTGCATTAAAGTCCCCTGCCACTAGGAGCGCCGCCTCTGGATGAGTGTTTTCCTGTTTGCTTATGGCATTATACAGCTCATTGAGTGCGGACTTAGTGCCAGCATCGGTTTGTGGTGGTAAATAGACAGCTACGAAAAATATAGATGAAAACTCTCTTGGTAAATAGTGTGGTCTACAACTTGTCATGAGATACTCTACCTCAGCTGAGCAAAACCTTGAGACTTCCTTAATATTAGATTTCGTGCACCAGCTGTTGTTTACAAATATACACAGACCGCCACACCCTTGTCTTACCGGAGGTAGCTGTTCTATTTTGCCGATGCAGCGTATATCCCGCCAGCTGTACGTTATCCATGTCGTCGTTCAGCCACGACTCGGTGAAACATAAGATATTACAGTGGTATGATATTCTTGATCGGAGCTCATCCATTTTATTATCCAATGATTGTACATTGGCTAATAGGACTGATGGTAGAGGTAGATTACCCACTCGCCGTCTGATCCTTACAAGGCACCCCGACCTACGTCCCAGATATCACTGTCTCTTCTTCATGCAAATGACAGGGATTTTGGGCCTTGTCAGATGTCTGAAGTAAATCCTTTGCGTCCGACTCGTTAAATAAAAAAATATTCGTCCAGTATGAGGTGAGTAATCGCTGTACTGATATCCAGAATCTCCTTTGGCGCCATTCTCATCGACGGGGCTGTAGTGGAGCAGGTTGAGAGCTTCAAGTTCCTTCGTGTCCACATCACCAACAAACGATCATGTTCCAAACACACCAATTCAGTTGTGAAGTGGGCACGACAAAGCCTATTCCCACTCAGGAGACTGAAAAGATTTGGCAGGGGTCCCCAGATCCTCAAAAAGTTATACAGCTGCACCATCGAGGGCATCCTGACTGGTTGCATCACCGCCTGGTATGGCAACTGCTCAGCCTCCGACTGGAAGGCACTACAGAGGGTAGTGCGTATGGCCCAGTACATCACTGGGGCCAAGCTTCCTGCCATCCAGGACCTCTATACCAGGCTGTGTCAGAGGAAGGCCCTAAAAATTACCAAAGACTCCAGCCACCCTAGTCATGAACTGTTATCTCTGCTACCGCACGGCAAGCAGTACCGGAGCGCCAAGTCTAGGTCCAAAAGGCTTATTAACAGCTTCTACCCCCAAGCCATAAGACTCCTGAACAGCTAATGAAATGGCTAACCGGACTATTTGCATTGCCCCCCTCTTTTTACGCTGCTGCTACTCTCTGTTTATTATCTATGCATAGTCACTTTACCTCTACCCACATGTAAATTTTACCTCAATTACCTCGACTAACCTGTGCCCCCGCACATTGACTCTGTACCAGTACCCCCTGTATATAGCCTCGCTACTGTTATTTTACTGGCGCTTTTTAATTATTTGTTACTTTTCTATCTTTCTTCTTTTTTAATTTTTACTTATATATTTTTTTACTTAACACTTATTCTTTTTAAAACTGCATTGTTGGCTAAGGGCTTGTAAACAAGCATTTCACTGAATACCTGTTGTATTCGGCACATGTGACAAATACAATTTGATTTCATTTGATTTAAAGTTTGATTTGATTTAGTCCTATTCTTTAACTTTGGAGAAGAGAATCCAACATATCAATTATTAATTTGTAGACAAACCGGAATTAAAGTCAGACTAAGTCAGTGGCACAATATCTCCTTCAAATGTTGTTATTTGGTTGCGTTGACAACCAAACACAATTCAATATCACTTTTGCAATACAATAAATAGCCTATTAAGTTGTCGACAAGTTAAAGTAAAGTTAACAAATTATATGTTGGATTCACGTCTCCAACTAAACCAAAAATAAAACTTAAAGAATAGGATTAAGCCAGTGGCTCAGATGAAACTGTCCAAGCATTAGATACATTTCCTTTAAATTTTGATATTTGGTTGCATTGTCAACATAACACAATGCAATATGACTTTTGTAATACATTAAATAGCCTAAAGTTAAGGCTATCTTACAAACTCCTGTAATAGTTTTTATTCAACCTTAAAATGAGTAACTCATCCATGGCCACATTTTGAGGTTACTGTATCTATAAAAGTCCTATTATGTAATCATAGAAAGTGTGAATTTTCAAGATAGCATGCAAAGGTCGCAGGTCTGTGGAGATCTTCACAATATAAATATCTGTGCAAAATCTTGAACAGCATTGATCACTTGCACTATGTACTTTTAATGTAATCTCCACTACAATCCAGGTCATTTGGTTGTGCTATTAGATGAAGCACAGTGATAACACATTAAGTTGTCGTATAAATACAAAATATATGACATTGTATTCCCATTTGAACTTTGCTATGCTTTTAAATGGTTGAAAGTATAGTGATAACACATTGGGAATTCAACAAACTTCTGGCTGTCTTTTTGTGTGGGTGAATAAAGGTTGAAATCTCATTGATCAACGTCTCAACCAAAAATTACCCACATTGCCACTTTGAAATTATGTGTTGTGCCAGTGGGAACATACTGCTAGTTATTTTGCCATTAATTTACAGTTTGTACGATTAACTGTCATGATTAATTTCTGTCACTATACATGTATGTCCCCTATGACACTTAACAAGAGAATACTACTCCAGATGATCTGGGAGCAAGTCACAAGTCACCGAGCAAGAGAAGCTCATTTCTAACCCCGACTCCCCCAGTTCCATCATCACGCATGAATGCAAGCACACACACACACACACCTCCATCCTCCTCTGATATCACTCAGCAACTCTGCATCTCTGTCATCACCTAGAAACTGATCGCCGTGACAACCTCACCTGTCCCCATCTGTAACTCTAATGTTCCAGTCAGGTGATGGGATGGCGGCCATTAATCAGAACCTTCTGCCAGGCCGCTAATGGGACCCATCCCATAATGTATGTTTATAATGTATGCATATCCCTCTCTGATGAATTCAGGACGGCTGGAAACATATGCTAATCATTTCCCTGTCCGTGAGGCATGAGTCTTCAAAGTCGCTACTCGCTAGTCCCCCCAAATCTAAAATTAAGATGTTATTTTTCTTCTTATTTTTTTATTTTATTTTAAGAGGAGGGATTGAGGCATTGGAGCTGCTAAAGTGGCTCATGATCTGAAAACCTAAACTTTCCTTTGAAGTCTTCTTAGTCGTGTATGCTTGTGTGAGTGTGTGTGTGTATGTCTGTGTGTGTGCGTATCACTCTTAATATCATCATACTTTTATATTCTTTATAGACGTTTGTTTTTTTAACTATTGTGTGTGCTAACTATAGAACTGTGGATGGATTCTACTACCTTACAAATGATATGGGTACAGTGCGCACATAAGAATGGATTTGTTGTATAATAACATAAATATCTTATCACCCACACAAATTTTGCAACTCACCCACCCAACCCAACCATATCAGTCCATGCTCACATCCCACCTGTACCAGTAACCTACGGCTTACTGGAGTGCCTGGAATTCCTTTAATTCAAATTCCCTCTTTTCTCGCCTCTGTGTTACAGTCATCCAAACAGTCTGCTTGATGGATCGAAGTTAATTAGTTTAAACTGCTCACAAAAATATCACCCATCCATCCCAATGCTATTACACAGAAATACTACCCAACCACCTCAATAATATTACACAGAAACGCCACCCAACCACCCAATACTATTACACAGAAACACCACCCAACCACCCCTACATTGGTACACAGAAATACTACCCAACCACCCCTGCATTGGTACACAGAAACACCACCCAACCACCCCTACATTGGTACACAGAAACACCTCCCAACCACCTCAATACCATTACACAGAAATACCACCCAACCACCCAATGCTATTACACAGAAATACTACCCAACACCTCAACACTATTACACAGAAACACCACCCAACCACCCCTACATTGGTACACAGAAATACTACACAACCACCCCTACATTGGTACACAGAAATACCACCCAAGCACCCCAACACTATTACACAGAAATACCACCAAACCACCCCAACACTGGAGCTGAAACCACTGAATGGTTCCTCTAGTGAAGTTGATGGACGTCAACGGAGGACATGTCATTATCTCCAAGCATTGTGTTATTAGCCACCCAATGAGCTGTTCATATGAACAATATGAAGCTGCTGAATGTCATGCCTAAAAGTGCAATAGACTTAGCAATTAAAGCAGTAGTTCATGTATCGTATGTGATTTTTCTGACAAGACAATAGACTATACAGTCATTTCAGTTACATTTCGCTATATAATGCAAAGGCAGAAAATATGACAAAAACAAAATGTACAAAAACGACTTCTGTCTCAGGCATTATCACAAATCGTCTTGTGACACAAGAAAGCTAACTCCACAAACGATCACACCTATCTTTTCTCTATCTTCTATTGTGCATACTAACGACATGCATACTAACGACATGACAGCGAGACTGGGAGGTAGACGACAGTTCCTTGCAATTTCTTTCTACTTGGACTGAAATGAGGTGGAAGGGAACTGCAAGACAATTAACTGGTGTGTTTTATCAGGCCTGGTGCAGTCTGGAAGAGGTAGGGAGGCTCAGTCCTGGTAGGGAGGCTCAGTCCTGGTCAGGCCTGGTGCAGTCTGGAAGAGGTAGGGAGGCTCAGTCCTGGTCAGGCCTGGTGCAGTCTGGAAGAGGTAGGGAGGCTCAGTCCTGGTCAGGCCTGGTGCAGTCTGGAAGAGGTAGGGAGGCTCAGTCCTGGTCAGGCCTGGTGCAGTCTGGAAGAAGTGTGGGAGGCTCAGTCCTGGTCAGGCCTGGTGCAGTCTGCAAGAGGTAGGGAGGCTCAGTCCTGGTCAGGCCTGGTGCAGTCTGGAAGAGGTAGGGAGGCTCAGTCCTGGTCAGGCCTGGTGCAGTCTGGAAGAGGTAGGCTCAGTCCTGGTAGGGAGGCTCAGTCCTGGTCAGGCCTGGTGCAGTCTGGAAGAGGTAGGCTCAGTCCTGGTAGGGAGGCTCAGTCCTGGTAGGGAGGCTCAGTCCTGGTCAGGCCTGGTGCAGTCTGGAAGAGGTAGGCTCAGTCCTGGTAGGGAGGCTCAGTCCTGGTAGGGAGGCTCAGTCCTGGTAGGGAGGCTCAGTCCTGGTCAGGCCTGGTGCAGTCTGGAAGAGGTAGGCTCAGTCCTGGTAGGGAGGCTCAGCCACTGTGTGCATGTTTGCTCCAAAAAACAAGGGTGTGCCTCTCTCTGTCTTGTGCCCCCCCCCCCCTCTCTTCCTCCTCATTCCCTCATCTCTGTCGTGGTGTGCTGTCATCCCTGGAAGCTGGGCTTCACAGAGCTCGGCAGGACTTTTCCAGGCGAAAGGCTGTATGTGTCTCAGATTAAAAGAGTGGAAGTATGTGGCAAGCAGAGAGAGCTTTGTAGATATTGTAATTAGGTGACAACTTATTCTTCTCCTGCCTCCATGCCTTCCCTTCAGCAGAGTAAATTAGAGAGCGGGGAGTGGGAAGAGAGAGGGAGGAGTAGGAAGAGAGAGGGAGGAGTAGGAAGAGAGAGGGAGGAGTAGGAAGAGAGAGGGAGGAGTAGGAAGAGAGAGGGAGGAGCAGGAAGAGAGAGGGAGGAGTAGGAAGAGAGAGGGAGGAGTAGGAAGAGAGAGGGAGGAGTAGGAAGAGAGCGGGAGGAGTAGGAAGAGAGAGGGAGGAGTAGGAAGAGAGAGGGAGGAGCAGGAAGAGAGAGGGAGGAGTAGGAAGAGAGAGGGAGGAGCAGGAAGAGAGAGGGAGGAGTAGGAAGAGAGAGGGAGGAGCAGGAAGAGAGAGGGAGGAGTAGGAAGAGAGAGGGAGGAGTAGGAAGAGAGAGGGAGGAGTAGGAAGAGAAAGGGAGGAGTAGGAAGAGAGAGGGAGGAGTAGGAAGAGAGAGGGAGGAGTAGGAAGAGAGCGGGAGGAGTAGGAAGAGAGAGGGAGGAGTAGGAAGAGAGAGGGAGGAGTAGGAAGAGAGAGGGAGGAGTAGGAAGAGAGCCGGAGGAGTAGGAAGAGAGAGGGAGGAGTAGGAAGAGAGAGGGAGGAGTAGGAAGAGAGCGGGAGGAGTAGGAAGAGAGAGGGAGGAGTAGGAAGAGAGAGGGAGGAGCAGGAAGAGAGAGGGAGGAGTAGGAAGAGAGAGGGAGGAGCAGGAAGAGAGAGGGAGGAGTAGGAAGAGAGAGGGAGGAGCAGGAAGAGAGAGGGAGGAGTAGGAAGAGAGAGGGAGGAGTAGGAAGAGAGAGGGAGGAGTAGGAAGAGAAAGGGAGGAGTAGGAAGAGAGCGGGAGGAGTAGGAAGAGAGAGGGAGGAGTAGGAAGAGAGAGGGATGAGTAGGAAGAGAAAGGGAGGAGTAGGAAGAGAGAGGGAGGAGCAGGAAGAGAGAGGGATGAGTAGGAAGAGAGAGGGAGGAGCAGGAAGAGAGAGGGAGGAGCAGGAAGAGAGAGGGAGAAGTAGGAAGAGAGCGGGAGGAGTAGGAAGAGAGAGGGAGGAGCAGGAAGAGAGAGGGAGGAGTAGGAAGAGAGAGGGAGGAGTAGGAAGAGAGAGGGAGGAGTGGGAAGAGAGAAAGGAGTAGGAAGAGAGAGGGAGGAGTAGGAAGAGAGAGGGAGGAGTGGGAAGAGAGAAAGGAGTAGGAAGGGGTGGTCAGGGTGAGAAGCATGGTCCTTACTAGTTAACACAGTCATAATTATGTCTAAACACCTGCCTATTTCTACAATTTCTCTGACCCTAACCTTAACCCTAACCTTAACAACACTGCTAACCTTATGTCTAACCCTAACCTTAAATTAAGACCAACATTTTTTGTTTTCTTGAATTTTTACAATATAGCCCATTTTGACTTTGTGGCTGTGTTAACTAGTGACAACCGAGAAGCATGGCTGGAATTATGTCCATTTTAATCAACAGGAATACTGAGCAAGTGTTTAAATGTCCTCTAAATTCTTGACCTTAATCCTCCCTCCCAAAAAAAAAATGGCCTTACCTGACAGCTCTAGATGTATTGGGATTCTAAACAATAAAGACCAATACCATTTTACCCTCACAGAAAATGAAACCAGAATTGACTGTCTGTTTTCACACCTGATCAATTTGTCAATACACTGAATTCAATCAGGTTTATTGATTTTCTATATAAGTGAACTTTAAAGTGAGAAAAAGGCTGACAATCAACTCTTGCCATGACTCATGACCCCAAAACCACAGGTTAATTTAAATATGTCACACCTCCCCACCTCCACATACAACAGACAACACATTAATTCTAATGAACAATATGATGACATTAGCGCTTGTGCTAATGCACTTAAAAGCCATGACTATACAATGATTTTAATTTTGAATGCAAGTCCCATACAGAATCTGTGTGTTTGTGCGTGTGCACGCCTGCGTTTGTGCGTGTGAATGTGGTCAGATTAATTCCAAAATGAAGCTGAACCCCCAAGACACAAAGACTCCCCTAATTAATCACTACTAACGAGGTAGGAGGCTCTGGAAATACCAAGTGAATCAAAATGGATTAATTGCGGAAAGTAATTTTGAAAGGATTTTTAGCTCCCTTGGTCACAACAGGCGCCATTCCCTTCTGCAATCAAATCAAAGGCCAGTTTGGAAAATCAAACCCAACGAATGTTTGGGAATTATCGTTGCTTTTGACAAGACAGTGATGAATTGAATCCATTACTGGTTGATTAAAGAAATTTACATAGTTTGCCCAAAGAAGGACCTCCTCTTTTCCTCCTGCCTCTGGGGAAGTGTTGCTGTTGTTTATCAGTACTGCATGCATTTCTACACCACACACACACACACACACCAAATACACACATACACACACAGACCGTTATGGATGATCCAGGTACAATGCAGCAAAGGTGCTCCCACCCCAAGAAGCTTATTTCAGCAGAAAGCCTTGTGGGGAGAGTTTAACAGAATGAGCACAGAGCATGGTGGATAATTGTGTGTGTGTGTGTGTGTGTGTGCGTGCGTGTGTGTGTGTGTGTGTGTGTGTGTGTGTGCGTGCGTGTGTGTGTGTGTGTGTGTGTGCGCGCGCGTGCGTGTGTGTGTGTGTTTAGCAGCATAAGCACAAGGCAGCATGGTGAATATGATGTCAACCCGGGGCTTCTGATAGATCAATCTGACCATCCTAGATAAATCTGGTCCCTTATAATCTCCAACAGGAGAAGAGCAGTGGTCCGGCCGGCTCACACTCAGCCAGTCTGGAGTACTGTATATGGTGACTGACAGTATTCCATCCAGAGCCTAAAATATTCAAGTGCATATATATTGTTTATAAATGAGTCACATAATAGATTTGTATAGATTTGTTCAATCATAATATTAATTCCAGTTTTACTGTCTCATTAATTGCAATATTTAAGCAATAACGCTCAAGTGTTATATGGCCAATATACCACGGCTAAGGGCTGTTCTTATGCACGAGTGCCTGGACACAGCCCTTAGCCGTGGTATATTTGACATATACCACAAACCCCTGAGGTGCCTTATTGCTATTATAAACTGGTTACCAACGTAATTAGAAGAGTAAAAATAAATGTTTTGTCATACCCGTGTGTCACGCCCTAACACTGGGGACTCTTATTTGTTGAGTCAGGGTGTGATTTTCTATGTTGTATTTTCTATGTTTAGATCTATTATGTGTATTTCTATGTTGGCCGGGGTGGTTCCCAATCAGAGGCAGCTGTAGCTCGTTGTCTCTGATTGGAGACCATACTTAGGCAGCCTATTGGCACTAGTGGGTTGTGGGATCTTGTTCCGTGTTAGGTATGTTGTTTGTGTACCTTGGACTTCACGTTTCGTTTGTTGTTTTGTCGTTGGTTATTCTGTTCAAATAAACATGTATGCATATCACGCTGCGCCTTGGTCTGACCCGTTCATCAACAAACGTGACACTGTGGTATACGGTCTGATATACCACGGCTTTCAGCCAATCAGCATTCAGGTTTCGAACCACCCAGTTTATAATACATAACATGCAATAGGATGATTGTCTTCCTGCCGACTTTATTGTCCCATTACTTTGCCCATTTGGTTCTAACAGTTGAGCATACAACAAAATCACTGGAGACGATATTACTACTACAATGACCCTGGTCAAGGTGACTGGTGACATCACAGGGGTGCCTGTAGTTTTGTCCGGCTTATCTCCTTAGTGGTCACTTCTCTGTAGAAGAAGCTATTTGAGCCCATGCAGCCCCCACAGGGAGAAGTCTTCCTTTCCACAGCATGGCACACACACACACAAACACACACACACACACACACACACACTGTGCCACACATGGCACGGTACTGACTGATTCCTTTCATGCTGGCGGGCACAACCAGGGGGAGAAACAGCAGCATGCAGAGAAACTCTGATTACCCTAGCTACCACTCTGCCATAATCCCTTTTCTCTGATCTCCACTGATTTTGGTTAAAACATTTTTTTTTTTTACTTTCTAGAGGAAGGGAGGAATTATTCAAATCCAAACTGCTCAGTGAAAGTCTGTTCTCCACCTGCAGGCATGTTGGGGAGAGGGGGGAGAAGAGGGAGGGAGATAAATTGAACGAAAGTGTTGAAATAGCCTCTCTTTGTTTCTCTCCCCTGATATTTAGTCAGTTTTCCCCACTTCTCCTCTTCTACCAGTGGACAACATAGCCGCTTGAGGTCACATCTTCTCTAACCCAGCTCAGTAATTTACTCTGGGGCGCACAGTGTTCGCTGATCTCCTAAATCGGGGCACTAGAGCTGAGACCTGTGGCCACCCAAGCCTCAAGCCCTCCCTGGGTCTGGTCTGAGTAATAGCTGATATCCCCCAGATAGGCGGTGTGGTTTGCATTTCATTTCTAGCAGGATCATAACTCAACCGGGGCATAGGAACTAGCTATGTCATCTGAGATAAGGGCTGAGCAGAGGAGAGTGGCTGCTAAACATGCAGGTAATATGCCTTTCTGTGAGGCAGGAGGAGGAAGGAGGAGGAAGGATGAGGGATATCTCTCTTTTTCTGTTTAGTAGAAGCATTAAAAACCATAAGGAAATTCTCCTCTCTCCTCTCTCCTTCTTAAAACAAGATATTAAGATGAAACAAATATATATAATGATGGGATAATATTAGCCTTAAGAAACACATCCACACACACCTGCACACGCACACACACACACACACACACACACACACACACACACACACACACACACACACACACACACACACACACACACACACACACACACACACATAAACACAATACCACATCAGTCCTTCCCTCATTTAATCTCACCAAAAGTAGGTGAACCTGGTGTCAGTAATCTAGACTGGGCTGGGAGCGATGGGCGGCATGGTATTGTGGTTGAGTGACTGTGGTAGTCAGCAGTTAGATTGGGCAGTGCTGCTGGAGAGATCAGGGCGCAACATGGCTCGCAGGGCTTTCATCCCGGGCTGACTTTGTGCCCTGTGCAAGCCTGAGGAATCACACACACACACACACACAAACACACACACGACTGCCAGCCTGAGGAATCATGGAATCATGGACTGGGAACAGATCAGTCAACAAGAAAAAACACCACAACGAGAAAAAAAAGAGGAAAAAACAACCACGTCCGTCCCCTTTGTTAATGTGCAGCTTTTTGGACACTGCCAATTAACTGGGGCAGGAAGCAAGCCGGGACCAGAGCCAGAGGGAACTGACCAGAACAGAGACTTATATATACACTGCTCAAAAAAATTAAGGGAACACTAAAATAACACATCCTAGATCTGAATGAATGAAATAATCTTATGAAAATCTTTTTTCTTTACATAGTTGAATGTGCTGACAACAAAATCACACAAAAATTATCAATGGAAATCAAATTTATCAACCCATGGAGGTCTGTTATTTGGAGTCACCCTCAAAATTAAAGTGGAAAACCACACTACAGGCTGATCCAACTTTGATGTAATGTCCTTAAAACAAGTCAAAATGAGGCTCAGTAGTGTGTGTGGCCTCCACGTGCCTGTATGACCTCCCTACAATGCCTGGGCATGCTCCTGATGAGGTGGCGGATGGTCTCCTGAGGGATCTCCTCCCAGACCTGGACTAAAGCATCCGCCAACTCCTGGACAGTCTGTGGTGCAATGTGGCGTTCGTGGATGGAGCGAGACATGATGTCCCAGATGTGCTCAATTGGATTCAGGTCTGGGGAACGGGCGGGCCAGTCCATAGCATCAATGCCTTCCTCTTACAGGAACTGCTGACACACTCCAGCCACATGAGGTCTAGCATTGTCTTGCATTAGGAGGAACCCAGGGCCAACCGCACCAGCATATGGTCTCACAAGGGGTCTGAGGATCTCATCTCGGTACCTAATGGCAGTCAGGCTACCTCTGGCGAGCACATGGAGGGCTGTGCGGCCCCCCAAAGAAATGCCACCCCACACCATGACTGACCCACCGCCAAACCGGTCATGCTGGAGGATGTTGCAGGCAGCAGAACGTTCTCCACGGCGTCTCCAGACTCTGTCACGTCTGTCACATGTGCTCAGTGTGAATCTGCTTTAATCTGTGAAGAGCACAGGGCGCCAGTGGCGAATTTGCCAATCTTGGTGTTCTCTGGCAAATGCCAAACGTCCTGCACAGTGTTGGGCTGTAAGCACAACCCCCACCTGTGGATGTCGGGCCCTCATACCACCCTCATGGAGTCTGTTTCTGACCGTTTGAGCAGACACATGCACATTTGTGGCCTGCTGGAGGTCATTTTGCAGGGCTCTGGCAGTGCTCCTCCTGCTCCTCCTTGCACAAAGGCGGAGGTAGCAGTCCTGCTGCTGGGTTGTTGCCCTCCTACGGCCTCCTCCACGTCTCCTGATGTACTGGCCTGTCTCCTGGTAGCGCCTCCATGCTCTGGACACTACGCTGACAGACACAGCAAACCTTCTAACCACAGCTCGCATTGATGTGCTATCCTGGATGAGCTGCACTACCTGAGCCACTTGTGTGGGTTGTAGACTCTGTCTCATGCTACCACTAGAGTGAAAGCACCGCCAGCATTCAAAAGTGACCAAAACATCAGCCAGGAAGCATAGGAACTGAGAAGTGGTCTGTGGTCACCACCTGCAAAACCAGTCCTTTATTGGAGGTGTCTTGCTAATTGCCAATAATTTCCACCTGTTGTCTATTCCATTTGCACAACAGCATGTGAAATGTATTGTCAATCAGTGTTGCTTCCTAAGTGGACAGTTTGATTTCACAGAAGTGTGATTGACTTGGAGTTACATTGTGTTGTTTAAGTGTTCCCTTTATTTTTTTGAGCAGTGTATATGGCTTCGGTCCAGATGTATTATAGGAGAAAATGCCTTGAACTGAAACAGTGATTGCCAATAGCCTAGATAAGAATGTATTTGACTATTAAAAAGTGTTTCTTTCTAATATTGAATTGTATTCATATAATTGCAGTTGCATTACATTTCAAGGGTCCTTCAGAGAACTATACGGTGAGAGATGAGTAAATACTGACATTTATTTCCCATGATATGTGCCCATAGAAACATATTGAACTCTTTCAAAAGAATTGAAAGTAGTAAGTGTTACAGTTCTGTGTTCTTGTGAGGTTTATCTATCTGTTGTTGTTAAGAGTTGGTTTGCTCTGCTATGGCGCGCTGATGTGAGCCCCTCTGCTGTTGGTGTTGTCTCATCACTGCCCTCTGCAGGAAAGCAGGGAGTGGTGCCTTCACCTCCATGGATCTCAGGAGTAACAGACTCACACGCGCTCATGCAAGCACACACAAACACACATGCACACGCATCAGGTGCCCGCACACACACACACACACATTTACCCTTCTAGCTGACAGAGTTAGATGCATGTCCTCTACAGGGTGTTTGCGTGTGGATGAGTGGACAGCAGCTCATATACACTAATTAAATCACCTGCATTAGCATCCTATCAGCTGACTGGCCTGGCAGAGATGAATAAAGCAATCAACACACACTGAACTCAACCGACCCACCTGACTACACACACACACACGGATGAATGTTCACACAGACACACACACACACTCCCCTCTTTGAAACTCTCCCTCCTTCGAGGGACGGCAATTAATCAACCCAACACACCCCAGTTTGCTGTTCCCCGTCTCTCTAAATGTGGTAAATAACCCAGTCGCTCCGCTCTCTCCACAACGCAGGGAGACATTTCGTCAAACAAATATGATCAAAACAAAGCTAATGACGTGTAGATTGTTGATGATGTATTCTGTAGCGAGCGGTCGCAGTGTGCTGTCTGTCTGAGGGTAATCACTGACATGGGTAAGACATAATGAAGAGGAAATTCATATGAACGTTAGGCGCATTGAACATTACGCAGAGCAACTTTGACGTTCAGAGAGTGATTGGTCTGGATGTGGAAGGTGTCATAATGTAAATGTTTTATTTTTATGGTACAGCATGCTCCCTGACTGTCTGAATAGCATGTCTGCAAATCAGTCTAGTTTCTTGATGTTTATGACAAATCTAAAGTGAGGAACGTCAATGTCTTTGAATGAATAGTCTATGAATAGCAAAGATATAATACGTCTATGACATCGCTCTTCTGACCCACAAAGACCAAATACAATAGAGTCAAATAGCAGAGCTACTGTAAGAAAAGTGGAGGGGGTGGTGGAGGTCATGGTAGGGTGAAGCTTGGCCAGCCTCCCCACAGTAGGCTCACCTCTTTGGGGCTTGTCTCCCTCTGCTAGAGCCCCTCCACCCTGGTCCCTAGCTCAGCAGTGGGTGGTGCAGAGCACCAGACAGCTTCTTTGTATAGAGCGCTAGGCTAGTCCAGAGCTAAAACCCCTGCTATTCTGAGTAGCGTAGCGCGCTAGCTAGGCTAGTCCACATACAGCTAGAGCTCTGGTAGAGCCCTGCCAAGCCAGCGCATTACCAGCCCTAATCCCACAAACTGAAGCAGAGGATCTTACATCTGAGAACAATGGCTCTCCTTCCCAAATCTGACAGAGGCACAGGCACAGCAGACACAGATTTGTGGAGACAGCATAGGGGTTGGCAGGGAGTGAGGGTTTGTGGGGAGGATTGGAGGGGTAAGGGATGGAGGGGAGGGAGAGGGAGCTAGCTACTGATAGACACAAACTGTGTTACGAGAGTTGGGAAAATCCACGGTGAACAACTGAACAACTACAGTAGCAGATGTCTCTATGTTATTACAAGGGAAGAACCCGTGTAGCTCAGTTGCTAGAGCATGGCGCTTGCAACGCCAGGGTTGTGGGTTCGATTTCCACGGGGGGCCAGTATGAAAAATGTATGCACTAACTAACTGTAAGTCACTCTGGATAAGAGCGTCTGCTAAATGACGTAAATGTAAGAGGTTCTTTGTCTAGTCAAATACAATGGGCCCAGTTGACTGATGATACAACACTATTAGAACACCTGAATCCATGAGACATACTCCAACGGAGTGCTTGAACAGCCTAATGAAATGACTAGACATATAAACCAGACATAGTGTGGAGTGGACTAATGCTTGATAATTTTTGTATCTGTTTTGGCATAGTCTATTGTAACATACTTAGCAAAACCTAGTAGCTGGCCAGGAAGCATGTGAGATTTTGTTCTGGGTGCCGAGATTAGTCTTAATAAGATGAACTAGCTACCAGCTATTTTGAAGATTGGCGATAGATACCTGTATTCAAGGAGTACAAAAATGTGATGTTCAGACTAAAGCCCAAGCATGCAGATTTCCTTTTTTCAAACGTGTGTATCATATCCTCCCTCTCTCTTATTTCACAGAACATGTGGAACAGAAATGTATGATGTGTGGCGTGCCAGGGACCTAATTTGCCGTGGTACAGATATCTGGCAGAAGCTATACTTGTTTTGATATTGTTTGAGGGGTTGGAGGAAACATGCGTTTTATGCACGCACGCACACACACACACACACACACTCCACACATTCTCTGCAGTGCGCGCAACAGTTGGATTTTCCCCTCCAGGAGCTGACTGAACAAAAAGAACATTCAATATGTAATTACCTTCCTTCTCTCCATACACACGGCAGCCAGTCACGCTGTTGTAGAGAATTCAATATGCACCCATGACACTTCCTAGTGTAATGCCATGGAAATAAATGTTTGTTTTGCTACTGTGTGTGTGGAGGAGGGGAGGAGTGGAGGAGGGAGAAAACCACCTGCATTGTTAATCATGAGACGTGGGTCGTCCGTTGAACGCTAGCCAAACGCGAGACTGCATGGCTGGCTGGTTGGTGCGGGGAGATGTGATGTCGCCTCTTGTAGAGAGCCGCCGCCGAGAAGTTGGAGTTTCTTTAATACCAAACTTTTCCCTGCAGACGTTTCAATGCAGTATTTTTTAATGGTTGCATGAGCGAACTTCACTCACAATATTTTGTATTCTTATTAACTGCTTGGGTGCAATTTATTGTCCTCTGAGGCGATGGAGGTGGTTGGGAGAGGGGGACTCTGGTCGGAGCTGATAAGCCGCTGCTCACAAGCAGGCCCGCTGGAGGGACCAGATTTTCCAGGAAGACAATGTCCACTTGGTCAGACACACACACACAGGCGAGTGTGAGCGCGAGCACATACACACACACACACACACACACACACACACACACACACACACCAAATTGTTCAGACAAATACACACACATACACACACATCATATAGGCACTAGACTGACGACTCACACTAAATTCTTCCGGTGCTCTGTCGTTCGTCACACACTTTAGTCTGAGACTGGCATCATTGAAGTTGTTTGTGGTGAAGAGGGTCTCTAACCAATCAGCATATCAAAGCCAATGACACATTTTCAAACTGCAGATGTACCCGCGTGTGTTCTGGCTCTGGCCCAACCCATCGGTTTCTGGACCAATCAGACGGCCCCGTATGTATTGGCATTCGGTGAAGGGCCGGGGAGGTACTCAGATCCAGACTCATTGCGGAGAAGAAACGAACGTCCGTGGGCGTGGCTTCTGGGTAGCCAGGCAACATAGGCACTGCATAGCACTACACACACAAACACACACACACTCATGGCTCTACCCAACACACAGACAGACTCCCATTTCCAGCCTCACACACTACATCCACACATGATAACACACATACCTATGTACTGTAATTCCCCTCTATGACTAACTGAGTAATGATGATTATTCTACACTGCACGTGAACAACATCACAACGAAAGTTGGAAACAATAAAAAGTAATGATATTCCCTTCCTTCTAGTTGCTGTGTGTTGGTGTTTATGTCTGGGAGACTGGGGAAGGAAACGGCAGTGTAGCGATAAGGGGAGAAAAACGATGGTGGTGCAGCGATGAGCTGGGCTGGGTTCCACAGTGCAGACAGAAGCACAGCAGAGACGTGCGTCTATAAAGTAAAAGAAGCACCTTTCTGTGGGGAAATGACAGCCAATCCATCAGGGGAAATGGAGCCTCTGTCTCTGGCACCAAGGAGAGCAGCCCCCAAGCTTTATAAATAGTTGCGCATTTTTAAAGGAAATTGGAAGTTGTCAGACATATGCCATCCGCTTAGCTTTTTTTTTAGGATCTCTCCTTCTAGGCTTGTTGACGTGCGGCTCGGGGGAACATGATTGAAACATCACAGAATACCAAGTAGCAGGGGTTTGAAAGGCTAACCTGCAAGGTGCTGAATCTCCTTATAGCAGGAAGATGAGTGTATTCATGGTCCAATGCCACCATGTCAAGGAGCAAGTGGCACTCGAGTCGGGCTGGAAAATAGAGTTTACTGCATTGTCGTGTCTCCCTTTTCAGAACTTTATCTTCTTTGCATTATGGTGAAGTGTGTGTGTGTGTGTGTGTGTGTGTGTGTGTGTGTGTGTGTGTGTGTGTGTGTGTGTGTGCGCCTGCTACGTACATGTGTGTGTCTGTCACAATGTGCTACAACATGTGCTACAACTACATGCAGTGATTAATTAGTCTAAAAACGCATTCCATTCTGAATTCCATCTTGCCTTTAGGTTACTGAAAACCAATGGTCAATGAGAACGTAAATTCGGGAAGGACTCCCAATGTTGAACTTCAAAGAGGCAGTGTCTAATTCAGATGATAGTGTCGGTCGGAGAGGTTGATTAAAGTTGACTATCGCTGCACATGGAAATGGCAGGTGGTCTGTATGAGTATGAGGCCTTCATGCTGAGAGAGGAGATGAGAGGGGAGGGGAGGTATAGCCAGAGGGCTCATACAGAA
This sequence comes from Coregonus clupeaformis, assembly GCF_020615455.1. NCBI lineage: Eukaryota > Metazoa > Chordata > Actinopteri > Salmoniformes > Salmonidae > Coregonus > Coregonus clupeaformis. The sequence continues at coordinate 10,221,358 of NC_059208.1, read as the reverse complement.
TGTCCTGTATCCTCCCTCCCTTCCTTCCCTTTCATCTTTCATGTAGTGGAACAAGCCACAGACACAGAGACATGGAACATCCTACAGACAGAAAGTAATTTACATTCAGAATCATAGTAGAACAACCTATTGTACACTCTCTGGGTATTCAGTGTCTCATTGGCCCATGTGGACTGGGCATCTGCAAGACACAAAAACCACAAATAAATAATTGTAAATCATACTATGAATGTAAATTGCATTGAATCATCTGTGAGAGTGAGATCACCATTATCATTATACTTTTTTTTTTATTAGATTCCATTTTTATTTCATCACATTCACAGGGTCACAGATGTAGTTGCAGTGTACAGTGAAATACTTAAGTTTCGAGCTCCAACACTGCAGGTGTGAATGAAACAATGATGTCCAAAGGGGGAGCAGCAGGAAGACAGGGGGAGCAGGTAGCTGACTAGTGGTGGTGGAGTTGCCATTCCAGGCTGTGATGCAGCCCGACAGTTTGCTCTTGATGGTGCTCCTGTAGTACACTGTGAGGGCCTTCGGGGACAGGCCAAATTTCTTCAGCCTCCTGAGGTTAAAGCGTTGCTGTCGTGCATTTCTCACCACGGTGTCCGTGTGGTTTGACCATTTCAGCTCTTCGGAGATGTGTACGCTGAGGAACTTGACGTTTTTTACTGTCTCCGGGGCGGACCGTTGATGAGGATGGGGGCGTGCCCAGCCTGGTTCCTTCTGAAGTCCACAATCAGCTCCTTTGTTTTGCTGACATTGAGGGAAAGGTTGTTTACCTGGCACCACACCGTCAGAGTGCCTACCTCTTCCCTGTAGGCTGTCTCGTTGTTGTTGGTAATCAGCCCTACTACTATCGTGTCGTCAGCGAACTTGATGATAGAGTTGGAACTGTTTGACTTTTCTACTTACAAACTTACAATAATTGCAAAAAGCCAGAGAGACCCCATATAATTGAGCCAGTGCGCATCAATCGCATCAATAGCTTAGATTTGCTCCTGCCCAAGGTGAAAATAACCTGTAATAATACTTGAAATGACAATTAATCTGTCTCGGTCCGCAGTGTGGAGAGGAACATTAAGATAACGCTTGATAACATCTCCTGTCGCCTCTCACATTGAGTCACTGTGTTGGTATTATTATTATTTTTATTTTTTTTACATTTCTTTACAGTTCTAAGCTACGGAGGTGGGGAGAGAGAGAGAGAGAGAGAGAGAGAGAGAGAGAGAGAGAGAGAGAGAGAGAGAGAGAGAGAGAGAGAGAGAGAGAGAGAGAGAGAGAGAGAAGCGAAAAGGCAAAGAGAGTCTCAAGGAGGAAAGATAAATGGTACACACCATGTTGTCGCATGATCTGCAAAGTATGAATGGATAAATATTTCAATTTAAATGCAAAACGTTGAGGTGGTAGTGGGGGGGTTATCAACTGCTGCATTTCAGTTACAGTGGGGAGAACAAGTATTTGATACACTGCCGATTTTGCAGGTTTTCCAGCTTACAAAGCATGTAGAGGTCTGTAATTTTTATCATAGGTACACTTCAACTGTGAGAGACGGAATCTAAAACAAAAATCCAGAAAATCACATTGTATGATTTTTAAGTAATTAATCTGCATTTTATTGCATGACATAAGTATTTGATCACCTACCAACCAGTAAGAATTCCGGCTCTCACAGACCTGTTAGTTTTTCTTTAAGAAGCCCTCCTGTTCTCCACTCATTACCTGTATTAACTGCACCTGTTTGAACTCGTTATCTGTATAAAAGACAACTGTCCACACACTCAATCAAACAGACTCCAACCTCTCCACAATGGCCAAGACCAGAGAGCTGTGTAAGGACATCAGGGATAAAATTGTAGACCTGCACAAGGCTGGGATGGGCTACAGGACAATAGGCAAGCAGCTTGGTGAGAAGGCAACAACTGTTGGCGCAATTATTAGAAAATTGAAGAAGTTCAAGATGACAGTCAATCACCCTTGGTCTGGGGCTCCATGCAAGATCTCACCTCGTGGGGCATCAATGATCATGAGGAAGGTGAGGGATCAGCCCAGAACTACACGGCAGGACCTGGTCAATGACCTGAAGAGAGCTGGGACCACAGTCTCAAAGAAAACCATTAGTAACACACTACACCGTCATGGATTAAAATCCTGCAGCGCACGCAAGGTCCCCCTGCTCAAGCCAGCGCATGTCCAGGCCCGTCTGAAGTTTGCCAATGACCATCTGGATGATCCAGAGGAGGAATGGGAGAAGGTCATGTGGTCTGATGAGACAAAAATAGAGCTTTTTGGTCTAAACTCCACTCGCCGTGTTTGGAGGAAGAAGAAGGATGAGTACAACCCCAAGAACACCATCCCAACCGTGAAGCATGGAGGTGGAAACATCATTCTTTGGGGATGCTTTTCTGCAAAGGGGACAGGACGACTGCACCGTATTGAGGGGAGGATGGATGAGGCCATGTATCGCGAGATCTTGGCCAACAACCTCCTTCCCTCAGTAAGAGCATTGAAGATGGGTCGTGGCTGGGTCTTCCAGCATGACAACGACCCGAAACACACAGCCAGGGCAACTAAGGAGTGGCTCCGTAAGAAGCATCTCAAGGTCCTGGAGTGGCCTAGCCAGTCTCCAGACCTGAACCCAATTGAAGCTCAATTGAGTTTCCTCATTGGGTTAGCAAGAGAGTCTTTTGACTGTCGACTGGTTTGTAAACTAGCTAGCTAGTAAATAAACTATCATAACATAAACTGGCTAACAAGCTAGCTAGATAGCGAAAATGGGTGCAACAAGATAACGTTAGCAGGTTAGCTAACGATAGCAGCAGGCCACTGTTGTTTGATATGCACTACAATAAAATCAAATGACAGACATCATAACGACACAAAATATAATTAACTACATACTATTTATTCAACGGTGAAATTAAATTACTATTGTCCGTCTTACCAGAATACGAGTTATGTTTTTCCTTGCAATCGTTTTAGGTTATACAGGTCTTGTTTATCATCAAACAAACTGACATGCGCAGTGCGTTTCAGTTGATGACGTAACTGTCTTCTTCTCAGATGAGGTTTAACGGCGGTTGGCATCCAATAAATGTTGCATTACCGCCACCTACTAGACTGGAGTATTTTTGTTTTGTTTGTTTATTTCACCTTTATTTAACCAGGTAAGCCAGTTGAGAACAAGTTCTCATTTACAACTGCGACCTGGCCAAGATAAAGCAAAGCAGTGCGATAAAAACAACAACACAGAGTTACATATGGGGTAAAAAAAACATAAGGTCATAAAATACAACAGAAAATATATATACAGTGTGTGCAAATGTAGCAAGTAATGGAGGTAAGGCAATAACAGGCTATAGTGCAAAATAATTACATTTTTAATTTTTTAAGAGAACTGGAATTTTTTTATTTTATAACTCCCTTATACTTTGAAAAAACCCTACCATCTAACACTAAACTAACTATTTGTCACACCCTGGCTCTGGGACTCATTATGTTGAGCCAGGGTGTGTTCATTCTATGTGTGTATTTCTATGTTGGTAATTCTGTTGTGTTGATTTCTATGTTTTGCCTGAGTGACTCCCAATCAGAGGCAACGAGTGTCAGCTGTTGGCTGGTTGTCTCTGATTGGGAACCATATTTAAACTGTATGTTTTTCCCTTTGGGTTTGTGGGTTTTTGTTCCGTGTTCGGTCATTGATACCGTTGGACGTCACGAGTCGTTTCTTGTTTTGTATTGAGTTTAAACTTTAACTAATTAAAGTATGTTTGTTCATCACGCTGCGCCTTGGTCTACTCCTTACCTCGATCGTGACACTATTAAATTTTTTTTATATAAAACCACCCTACTCCACTATTTAAATGTATTTAGTCCTACTTCAGGCCAACAGCCTGAAAGGATGGGACACCACCACTTAACACACCTTGTAACTCTTCTGATGTCAAGTCTCGCACACCCAAATACCTCTCTGCAGCTGCCACCACAACCTCAATGTTCTGTGACTTACGTGCCATCCCTGCAGTACAGTTGATAACCATTGCTATAAATGCTAAAAATCCAATCTTACTGAAACATATATCACTTGTTGGCTTATCCCTCTGTACGGGTACAGATCTACCACTCCTCTCAGGATCCCTCCCCCTTGACCCATCTTCCTCTACTTTCTTCACTGCCTCAGCATATGACAACTTCTGCACTACTCTAACCCTGGAAACCTCAACCTGCCTCTCTCGCACCGGACATTTCTGATCCCCAGCCCCATGTGCACCCCTACAATTAACACATATCAATACTTTCCCCCAATGCTACATATTCCTTTGTCTCATGCCCTTCTGCACACTTCTCACATTTAGGAACATCCCTCCCACATTTTACATTTTACATTTTAGTCATTTAGCAGACGCTCTTATCCAGAGCGACTTACAGTTAGTGAGTGCATACATTATTTTTTTATACTGGCCCCCCGTGGGTATCGAACCCACAACCCTGGCGTTGCAAACGCCATGATCTACTAACTGAGCTGCATCCCTGCCGGCCATTCCCTCCCCTACCCTGGACGACGCTGGGCCAATTGTGCGCCTACACACTGCTGCCACATGCCCATAAACCTGCTTTTCTGATGTATCAAATACTTATGTCATGCAATAAAATGCAAATGAATTACTTAAAAATCATACAATGTGATTTTCTGGAATTTTGTTTTAGATTCAGTCTCTCACAGTTGAAGTGTTCCTATGATAAAAATTACAGACCTCTACATGCTTTGTAAGTAGGAAAACCTGCAAAATCGGTAGTGTATCAAATTCTTGTTTTCCCCACTGTACATGCTACTGGAGGATTCATAAATAACAATTCACTGTAATTATTCCTCTTCAAATTAGGTTTTAAACCTTCTGTGGCATGCAGCGTCTTTATAGTAATGTTTTTATTTCCTAAACCCTGTGTTATTCTTGTTCTTAATGTAATTGATTCTGTCCTTTGGCTCATCGAGTTGACAGATATCTGGAGCGGGACACTTTCTCAAGATCCCAGCAGGAACACACTCAGATGTAAGGGGCCTGTGTGTGTGTGTGTGTTTCCTTCTAGAGGCCTGTGGACCCCTCTCCTCCACTCCTAAATCACCCTCTACACTCTGCCCAACACCTCATCTTCCAACCTGGTTTATCAACATCAACCACCTCTAGCCTCCACCATTTCTGCTTTCTGATGGGGTATGTGATGTTTATGCAGTTTGTCCTTTCTAAGAGAGAGAGAGCGAGATGTAGCCTACAGAGTGCTGACTTGGTGAGAATCCTTGTAATGGTAAAGTATTTTATTATAGTTTGACTGACTTATGAGGGAGGTACTGCGGAATGGCTTGCTGCATGGGGTCACAGTCAGGATTCAATAAGACATGCTTTACGACTCCTCTCCATAGCCGTAAATATATGTTCAAATATAACATGCTAGCCTTTGTCAGAGCCATTTATCTCTATATGGCTCAGACCTTTGTATTTCCTTCTCTAGGCCTACATATAGTGCCTACAATTCCAGTTACCTCTCCTCATCCAAAAGTCAACGCTTCCATATGATTCCTTTCTAGGACTGAATATAGAGCCTACAATTCAACTTACACTCATCCGTTTAAACAAAGCTTCCAGAACATCAGTGCTTCCATATGATTCCTTCTCTAGGCCTACATACACTGAATGTATAAAACATTAGGAACATCTTCCTAATATTGAGTTGCCCCCCCTTCTTTAACCTGTCTCCTCCCCTTCATCTACACTGATTGAAGATGATTTAACAAGTGACATCAATAAGGGATCATAGCTTTCACCTGGTCAGTCTATGTCATGGAAATAATTTTATGACATTTAATCCATAGAAGGTCCTTTGGAGGAAGGATTGTTGACATTTATTTGACATTTCTATCTTAAAGCATAATTGAGAAATAATTGATTGAAGTTGGAACATTTGGGAAATATTGGCCTTCCTCAGGCCTCCTTTAAGACTCCATAATGTTTCATCTGTAATATGAAGCTTTACCGCTTGCTCCGTAATAGGAGTATTTTTATTTTTATTTTTTACTTTGACTAGTTTAGTGTGAATCCTTTTCACTTCTTTCTCAGTCAACAAATGCACATATGATGTATGAGTGAAACAAAACAGTGTGGAAATAAGGAGAAAGGTGACGATGTTGATGACAATGATGATGACGCTGATGGTTATGATGATATCCCAGAAGTGTTTTGATGCCAGGCAATAGATACAAATCTAGGGCTTTAGAGGCACGATACAGTGCCATTTGTCATCGGCGGGCAAGGACAGTCATAATCATCCTATCCGCTCACCTCCCCCATCAGTCTTCCCCTCGCCCTGTATCAGGATCAATCTAGGCTCATTTATTTTAATCATTTCCTGTTTGCTAAACTGCCAAAGTCAAAGGAGGACAATAGAAACAAACATGTCTGCAAACAAGCCAAAACAGGCTTTTTTTAGCCTGTGTTTGCTATTCAGACGACAACCTTTTCGAGAATATAGCTTAGGTTGAACTAAGACATGAATTAATGTAATGTTGTTGCTATTGGCATTTCTGACATAGAGTTAAATGATATGGGATTTTAAATTAATGTAACTATTACAGTGTGTGTGGTTGTGATAACTTGTCAAAAATGTCATGTTTAAATAGAAATGATATAACCAATGTTTTTTTTTTTATTAAACAGCTCGCCACCCGCAGAAAGGAAATACCTTTTTAATGTAATGTATATTTGATATTAATCACTCAACTCAACATGCATAACATCATTATCTTTCAACATAGACCTAGGCAGCATCACAAATGGCACCCTGTTCCCGATGTACTGCATTACTTTTGACCAGGGCCCACAGCGTTTTGGTCAAAAGTAGTGCAGTATAGGGAATAGGCTGCCATTTGGGAAAGCAGACCTAGCCTACCGGTAGTCTGTGAAATTATGTGATAGCCTATATTCCAGTCTGTCTGTGAAATTATGCGATAGGCCTGTATCTCAAGTGATTTATTCTTCAACATCCCTCATCAGTTGACAGTAAGAGAGACACTCAAGTGGAGCGAATGAGAGCGTGAGAGATAAGGCAATCACCAGCTGACCCTATTGACTCCCACATCTCCCTGTGGTGGCGACAGGTGGTGCAAACACAGAAGGCCAGTAATAATGGCATGCCAGGACCTGCTCTTTAAGTAGATTGCCAAAAGCAATTAAAGTGAAGATCAAATCCAAAGTACACTCAACAAAAATATAAAGGCAACATGTAAAGTGTTGGTCCCATGTTTCATGAGCTGAAATAAAAGATCCCAGAAATGTTCCATACTCATAAATAGCGTATTTCTCTAAAATGTTGTGCACAAATTTGTTTACATCCCTGTTAGTGAACATTTCTCCTTTGCCAAGATAATCCATCCACGTGACAGGTGTGGCATATCAAGAAGCTGATTAAACAGCATGATCATTACACAGGTGCACCTTGTGCTGGAGACAATAAAAGGCCACTCTAAACTGTGCAGTTTTGTCACACAACACAATGCCACAGATGTCTCAAGTTTTGAAGAACTGCAACATTTACCTGGAGCTAACTCTGCAAATAGCACTGCTGGGTGATTTAAAAAGTCATAGTCAATCAATTAATAATATAATAACACTCTTAGCAAAATAAAATCATATTTAATATGTAGATTCTATGAGAATAGAAAGGTTCAGAACTTTTGTGAAACATCACAGTGCAGTTGAAAAATATATGGCAAATAGAAATCAAAACTGGATGGTGTTCAGAGATAGATGGGAAGGGTTGAGCGGAGCTGAAGGATGGGACTAAAAACAAACAAAATATTATTATTGTAAACTATACTGTGTCCGTAAAATGTACAGTTGAAGTCGGAAGTTTACATACACCTTAGCCAAATACATTTAAACTCAGTTTTTCACAATTCCTGACATTTCATCCTAGTAAAAATTCCCTGTCTTAGGTCAGTTAGGATCACCACTTTATTTTAAGAATGTGAAATGTCAGAATAATAGTAGAGAGAATGATTTATTCCAGCTTTTATTTATTTCATCACATTCCCAGTAGGTCAGAAGTTGACATACACTCAATTAGTATTTGGTAGCATTGCTGTCACGGATTCAGCCGAGGCTGCCCCTCCTCCTTGCTCGGGCAGGCTTCGGCGTTCGTCGTCACCGGAGTACTAGCTGCTACCGATCCATGTATCTATGTTCGACTTGTTTTGTCTTTATTGGTCACACCTGTTTCCCATTATGTAGTTATGTCTTCCCTATTTAACCCTCTGTCTCACACTGTGTGTTGTGCGTGTTTGTTCATGTTTCGGTTGTCGTTAGTGTGCGGGTTTGTTCCCTCCCTGCGTGGAGGTTGTTGTTCATTATTTTACCTTCGAGTAAAGTACGCCTTTTGATTAGCTCTGTGTCCTGCGCCTGACTTCGCCTACCGCATTACACTGACGCCTTGACAATTGCCTTTAAATTGTTTAACATGGGTCAAACGTTTCGGGTAGCCTTCCACAAGCTTCCCACAATAAGTTGGGTGAATTTTGGCCCATTCCTCCTGACAGAGCTGGTGTAACTGAGTCAGGTTTTTAGGCCTCCTTGCTCGCACATGCTTTTTTAGTTCTTCCCACACATTTTCTATAGGATTGAGGTCAGGGCTTTGTGATGGCCACTCCAATACCTTTACATTTACGTCATTTAGCAGACGCTCTTATCCAGAGCGACTTACAAATTGGTGCATTCACCTTATAGCCAGTGGGATAACCACTTTACAATGTTTTTTTTTTTTTTTTTTTTTTTGGGGGGTAGGGGGATAGAAGGATTACTTTATCCTATCCCAGGTATTCCTTAAAGAGGTGGGGTTTCAAGTGTCTCCGGAAGATGGTGAGTGACTCCGCTGTCCTGGCGTCGTGAGGGAGCTTGTTCCACCATTGGGGGTGCCAGAGCAGCGACCAGTTTTGACTAGGCTGGGCGGGAACTGTGCTTCCGCAGAGGTAGGGGGCCAGCAGGCCAGAGGTGGATGAACGCAATGCCCTCGTTTGGGTGTAGGGACTGATCAGAGCCTGAAGGTGCGGAGGTGCCGTTCCCCTCACAGCTCCGTAGGCAAGCACCATGGTCTTGTAGCAGATGCGAGCTTCAAGTGGAAGCCAGTGGAGTGTGCGGAGGAGCGGGGTGACGTGAGAGAACTTGGGGAAGGTTGAACACCAGACGGGCTGCGGCATTCTGGATGAGTTGTAGGGGTTTAATGGCACAGGCAGGAGCCCAGCCAACAGCGAGTTGCAGTAATCCAGACGGGGAGATGACAAGTGCCTGGATTAGGACCTGTGCCGCTTCCTGTGAAGGCAGGGTCGTACTCTCCGAATGTTGTAGAGCATGAACCTACAGGATCGGGTCACCGCCTTGATGTTAGCGGAGAAGCGACAGGGTGTTGTCCAGGGTCACGCCAAGGCTCTTCGCACTCGGGAAGGGGGGACACAATGGAGTTGTCAACCGTGATGGCGAGATCATGGAGCGGGCAGTCCTTCCCCGGGAGGAAGAGCAGCTCCGTCTTGCCGAGGATTCAGCTTGAGGTGGTGATCCGTCATCCACACTGATATGTCTGCCAGACAGGCAGAGATGCGATTCGCCACCTGGTTATCAGAAGGGGGAAAGGAGAAGATTAGTTGTGTGTCGTCTGCGTAGCAATGATAGGAGAGGCCATGTGAGGATATGACAGAGCCAAGTGACTTGGTGTATAGCGAGAATAGGAGAAGGCCTAGAACTGAGCCCTGGGGGACACCAGTGGTGAGAGCACGTGGTGTGGAGACAGATTCTCGCCACGCCACTTGCTAGGAGCGACCTGTCAGGTAGGACGCAATCCAAGAGTGAGCTGTGCCGGAGATGCCCAACTCGGAGAGGGTGGAGAGGAGGATCTGATGGTTCACAGTTACAAAAGCAGCAGACAGGTCTAGAAGGACAAGAGCAGAGGAGAGAGAGTTAGCTTTAGCAGTGTGTTGAGCCTCCGTGACACAGAGAAGAGCAGTCTCAGTTGAATGACCAGTCTTGAAATACCTTGACTTTGTTGTCCTTAAGCCATTTTACCACAACTTTGGAAGTATGCTTGGGGTCATTGTCCATTTGGAAGACCCATTTGCGACCAAGCTTTAACTTCCTGACTGATGTCTTGAGATGTTGCTTCAATATATCCACATAATTTTCCTTCCTCATGATGCCATCTATTTTGTGAAGTGCACCAGTCCCTCCTGCAGCAAAGCACCCCCAAAGCATGATGCTGCTACCTCCGTGCTTCACGGTTGGGATGGTGTTTTTCGCCTTGCAAGCAACACCCTTTTTCCTCCAAACATAACAATGGTCATTATGGCCAAACAGTTCTATTTTTGTTTCAACAGACCAGAGGACATTTCTCCAAAAAGTACGATCTTTGTCCCCATGTGCAGTTGCAAACCGTAGGATGGGTTTTTTATGGCGGTTTTGGAGCAGTGGCTTCTTCCTTGCTGAGCGGCCTTTGAGGTTATGTCGATATAGGACTCGTTTTGCTGTGGATATAGATACTTTTGTACTTGTTTCCTCCAGCATCTTCACAAGTTCCTTTGCTGTTGTTCTGGGATTTATTTGCACTTTTTGCACCAAAGTACGTTCATCTCTAGGAGACAGAACGCGTCTCCTTCCTAAGTGGTATGACGGCTGCGTGGTCCCATGGTGTTTATACTTGCATACTATTGTTTGTACAGATGAACGTGGAACCTTCAGGCGTTTGGAAATTGCTCCCAAGGATGAACCAGACTTGTGGAGGTCTACAATTTATTTTCTGAGGTCTTGGCTGATTTATTTTGATTTTCCCATGATGTCAAGCAAAGAGGCACTGAGTTTGAAGGTAGGCCTTGAAATACATCCACAGGTACACCTCCAATTGACTCAAATGATGTCAATTAGCCTATCAGAAGCTTCTAAAGCCATGACATAATTTTCTGGAATTTTCCAAGCTGTTTAAAGGCACAGTCAACTTAGTGTATGTAAACTTCTGACCAACTGGAATTGTGATACAGTGAATTATAAGTGAAATAATCTGTCTGTAAACAATTGTTGGAAAAATGACATGTGTCATGCACAAAGTAGATGTCCTAACCGACTTGCCAAAACTATAGTTTGTTAACAAGAAATTTGTGGAGTGGTTGAAAAACGAGTTTTAATGACTCCAACCTAAGTGTATGTAAACTTCCGACTTCAACTGTAGTATGTATAAAGCTGGAAGTAAAAGCCTAAGAGTTTTTGTCCATTAGTTTATTCCATATAGGGGAGGGATGGTAGGGTTAGGGGAAAATAATAAAGGAAAATATATAAAAAATATATATACAGTATTTGGCAGTACGTCCAACCGGCCTCACAACCGAAGACCACGTGTATGCCGTCGTGTGGGCGAGCGGTTTGTTGATGTCAACATTGTGAACAAAGTGCCCCATAGTGGCAGTGGGGTTATGGTAAGAGCAGGTATAAGCTACGGACAACGAACACAATTGGATTTGATCAATGGCAATTTGAATGCACAGAGATACCATGACGAGATCCTGAGGCCCATTGTTGTGCCATTCATCCGCCGCCATCACCTCATGTTTCAGCATGATAATGCATGGCCTCATGTCGCAAGGATCTGTACACAATTCCTGCAAGCTGAAAATATCCCAGTTCTTCCATGGCCTGCGTACTCACCCGTTGAGCATGTTTGGGATGCTGTGGATAGATGTGTCGACAGCGTGTTCCAGTTCCTGCCAATATCCAGCAACTTCTCACAGCCATTGAAGAGGAGCGGGGCAACATTCCACAGGCAACAATCAACAGCCTAATCAATTCTATACGAGGAGATGTGTCGCGCTGCATGTGGCAAATGGTGGTTACACCAGGTACTGACTGGTTTTCTAATCCACGCCCATACTTTTCTTTTAAGGGATCTGTGACCAGCAGATGCATATCTCTATTCCCAGTCATGTGAAATCCATAGATTAGGGCCTAATAAATTGATTTCAATTAACTGATTTCCTTATATGAACTGTAACTCAGTAAAATCTTTGAAATTGTGGCATGTTGTGTTTATATTTTTGTTCAGTATAATATGCATCTAACTCACCAGCACAGTCATATAGGGTCAATAATAAAAAAAAGAAAAGCATCTGGTACCTTCAGGAAGACTTGCTCAGAGAGGTGTTTCTCTACCTACTCACCATCAACTCAGAAATAATAATTCAGAAGTGAACATGTATGTCAGTTAATAAGGATAATGAAGATGAAGGGACATTTACATTTACATTTACGTCATTTAGCAGACGCTCTTATCCAGAGCGACTTACAAATTGGTGCATTCACCTTATAGCCAGTGGGATAACCACTTTACAACGTTTTATTATAATTTTTTATTATAATTTTTTTTTTTTTTTTTGGGGGGTGTTGTAGGGGGTAGAAGGATTACTTTATCCTATCCCAGGTATTCCTTAAAGAGGTGGGGTTTCACGTGTCTCCGCTGTCCTGGCGTCGTGAGGGAGCTTGTTCCACCATTGGGGTGCTAGAGCAGCGACCAGTTTTGACTGGGCTGAGCGGGAACTGTGCTTCCGCAGAGGTAGGGGGGCCAGCAGGCCAGAGGTGGATGAACGCAATGCCCTCGTTTGGGTGTAGGGACTGATCAGAGCCTGAAGGTACGGAGGTGCCGTTCCCCTCACAGCTCCGTAGGCAAGCACCATGGTCTTGTAGCAGATGCAAGCTTCAACTGGAAGCCAGTGGAGTGTGCGGAGGAGCGGGGTGACGTGAGAGAACTTGGGAAGGTTGAACACCAGACGGGCTGCGGCATTCTGGATGAGTTGTAGGGGTTTAATGGCACAGGCAGGGAGCCCAGCCAACAGCGAGTTGCAGTAATCCAGACGGGAGATGACAAGTGCCTGGATTAGGACCTGTGCCGCTTCCTGTGTAAGGCAGGGTCGTACTCTCCGAATGTTGTAGAGCATGAACCTACAGGATCGGGTCACCGCCTTGATGTTAGCGGAGAACGACAGAGTATTGTCCAGGGTCACGCCAAGGCTCTTTGCACTCTGGGAGGAGGACACAACGGAGTTGTCAACCGTGATGGCGAGATCATGGAACGGGCAGTCCTTCCCCGGGAGGAAGAGCAGCTCCGTCTTGCCGAGGTTCAGCTTGAGGTGGTGATCCGTCATCCACACTGATATGTCTGCCAGACATGCAGAGATGTGATTTGCCACCTGGTTATCAGAAGGGGAAAGGAGAAGATTTAGTTGTGTGTCGTCTGCGTAGCAATGATAGGAGAGGCCATGTGAGGATATGACAGAGCCAAGTGACTTGGTGTATAGCGAGAATAGGAGAGGGCCTAGAACTGAGCCCTGGGGGACACCAGTGGTGAGAGCACGTTCTCAGTGGTGGAGACAGATTCTCACCACGCCACTTGGTAGGAGCGACCTGTCAGGTAGGACGCAATCCAAGAGTGAGCCGCACCGGAGATGCCCAACTCGGAGAGGGTGGAGAGGAGGATCTGATGGTTCACAGTATCAAAAGCAGCAGACAGGTCTAGAAGGACAAGAGCAGAGGAGAGAGAGTTAGCTTTAGCAGTGCGGAGAGCCTCCGTGACACAGAGAAGAGCAGTCTCAGTTGAATGACCAGTCTTGAAACCTGACTGGTTTGGACATAATAATAATAATAATATGCCATTTAGCAGACGTTTTTATCCAAAGCGACTTACAGTCATGCGTGCATACATTTTTGTGTATGGGTGGTCCTGGGGATCAAACCCACTACCTTGGCGTTACAAGCGCCGTGCTCTACCAGCTGAGCTACAGAGGACCACATGAGAGTTGTAGTATTGTTTCCCCACAATATTCTGCTCAACCCAGATAAAGATGTGTTGGTATTTTTGTTCTATCAGATCTGGTTTTGACAGACAGAATTCTGGTGTCAATGTGAAATATGGACAGGACTCAGCACTTTGGCTTACAGGAACATCATTTGATCCTATCAAAGAAAATACTGCCTACAATGTTGAACATATTTTTTCATGACTATTGAGGGTCATGGGCTTATGTCATGTCGTTATCTGCGTGAAATACCATTTATTTGTGTTGTCTCATCATACTCCATCCTCGAGAATTTACACAAGCCTTCTTCGTCATCGGAGACACCGTTCGACGGTTACCATGGTTACAACATCACTTTGTGCTCAATGTCACCACTTCTTGAGACAAACGTTGTGCGCGTAACATGTTTTGAGGAGGCGTTCTTTGTGCCATTGTTCAATGAAGTAAAAACGAGAAAACGGATAAAGTGAGTGATATTTTCAATATAATGCATAATTGACAAAAGAAAGTAGCTTGCTTTTATGCAGAGAAGCCAAAAAAAACAAACATTTTATTTTCCGAAGATAATGGAATGAGTACTACTAGCGGGTCGAATCATGGCTAGCCGGCCAGCTAGTCTGACGGTTTACTGCTGTTTAGCTAGCTAGCTAGCCTATTCGTAAACAATAGAGTTATCTACTGAGCTAGCTAATGTTAGCTACATTGTTACTGGACGTGTAATTCCGCTATTGTTACAGTTGTAGGTAATAGCTATGTATTTGCATTATCTGTCAAAACGTGTGTTCTGTAAGCTAGCTAACGTTAGCTAGCTAGCATTGTCCCCATAATAATTGAATGGATAATGCTAGCCAGCTAGCTAGCTAGTTTAGCTAGCCATATCCCTGCAGGTCAAGCTGTGATGCCTGCATAGCAACATGTACTTTACTCTTGTCTCAACCACCACAGACACTATCATTGTGACTAGTTAGTTATGTGTATTGCTATGATTACCAACACCACAACACCTGCTTGCATAGGCTAGCCTATATTCATATTGTATTTCTGATACTGAGAATTGGCAATTATTGCAATATGGATTTTGATCAGTCGAAAATAACAAAGCAAGGCAATGGTAGCTGAAAATTTGCAGCAGAATAAAATTCATTGTTGATTTGATTTGTTGTGAGTTATTTGTAATCATGATTTATATGTGCAATGTTCAGTACATTAAATGGCGACCCAGGCCTGGCTTTAATGGTAATGGTGGTGGTACTTCTCTTCCATGGCACTGAATCTCCTCTGCTCCTCTCCTCTCCCCAGTGGACCGTGGGTCGAAGCGCAGGCAGGTGAAGCCTCTGGCTGCCTCTCTGCTGGATGCCTTAGATTATGACAGCTCAGATGACAGTGATTTCGAAGTGGGAGACGCAGATGCCTCAGGTAACCAACAGCAGTGGGGGTCCTCTTCCATCCACTCCCTGGAAATGTAAATTACACCCTTTCTTCCCCCACACACTCAGTTCATTCCTGTTATGTTGTGATGCACATCTTCTTCTGTCAGTTCAGATAGAACTGGAGAGGAGGAAGATGGAGCTCAGAATTAATTATTCAAACCAATCGTCATCCACCCTATCTGAAACACACACACTGAGGCCAGCAGCTGATAATGAGATTCTACAGTACTGTGAATCTCCTGGGCTCTGTGGTGTTGGAGTGTTGGACGCTGGACCTGTCAACTGAGACCTTGAAATCCAACAGCTCTTGTTAATCTTATTATTAATCTGCATTGCAGATTAGACTACATTACATAACGTTAGAGAGCTGAATTCAACTTTGTTATCACATATCAACATGATTTGTTCATAACAGTCCTTCAGGTCATGTTAATCTTTATTTAAAGTGTCTCAATACAAACAAATAACATCAAAAGAGAGCGAGATTAAGACAGCAGACATGCTTTCATTCATACTCCATGTTGAACACGCCTTCTGTCCTCTTCCCCCCTGTTCTAGGGTCAGAGGGTAGTGCCATTGGGAGTGATGAGGAGGAGGGGTCCAAGGAGGAGAGCGCTGCTGAGGACTCTGACAACGACAGCGACTCGGACAACATCGGCTCTGCAACGGACGGCATCAATGAGGAACAGACCAAGGAGCTGACAGGTGACGACACCCCCACCGAGGAGAAGGAGAAGACCAAGGAACAGCAGCCGTCCTCTGACACTGGCACCACTACCACTAAAGACCCTGCTCCATCAGGGGTGCCCAGGGGCCAACGGAGGAGAGAAGAGAAGGCTTCGGACACAGAGGCTGGGAGTGGAGGAAGCGGGAGTGGCACAGGTAGGCTATGTTTTCAAATGTTATTTTTTTATATTCATGTTTTGAAATGATAATAAACGTGAAAAATTAAAACCCTTGATCCAGGTAGTGGTAATGCGGAGGACGGCGGCTCAACAACGGCCGCCACACAGGAGCCCAAGAAGTGGAATCTGCGTCGTAACCGCCCCATGCTGGACTTCACCACCATGGAAGAGCTCAACGAGATGGACGACTACGACAGCGAAGATGACAACGACTGGAGGCCCGCCGCCGGCAAGAAGAAAGCCAAGACGGCGGCTGCCCAGAAAGGAGGAAGCGAGGGAGAGGAGGATGAGGAAGATGACGACAGAGGGAGCGGTAGTGATGAGGATGACAATGGTGGTGATGATGATGAAGCTGAGAACGAAGAAGGGTGCAGTAGCGACAGTGATAAAGAGGTGAAGAAACCCAAGAGGAAAGTGAAGAGCAGCAGTGTGTTTGACGAGGAGCTGACCAATGACAGCATGTCACAGGGAAAGAGCAACGAGGTAAACACAACTTGATGTCCTTGTCCTCTTTATCACTTTAATACTTTGTTGTTTGCAAACTGCCTCACGCCCTCAGCATGTAGGCGTATCATGTAGTCGTGAAAGTTGTTAGAGAAGTTTGTATAACTCTCTGATCCCTTCATTGGATCCAGTGTGGTAGCCAGCCCAGCACTATGTTACTATGTGCCACAGAGTTATCTTATAATCCAATGAGGAGATTGGATGGTATCAAGAGTGAGAGAACCACAGAGACTGTTAAGCTAATCGACTTAGCTTGGAGTCCATCAGTGTGAATGAGATTTAGCCTACTGCTGTCTATCAATTACGATCTGTGGCCAGATGAGAGGGGAGATTGTGAGAAGCTTTAGATTTAGGACTTGGAGGAACTTTGTTTGAAGAGGCCGGGGAACTTTATTTTTTGCGGTCCGGTTGCGTACAAACATATTAGAATCACACGTAACAGTGTATTACATTCAAACACGGAGATGAAGACATTTTAGAGACCTATACATTTCACCTAGTTAAAAACAGAACACGTGTACAACAGCCACAATATAGTGTATAAGAGTACATTGATATTGGTTTTACTGAAACTTTACTGTGTCTCCCACTTCCTGTCTACCCAGGAAGCCCTGCTGGAGCGTGCCCAGACGTGGAGCGCGGCGGCCCAGAGGATGGAACACATCCTGATCTGCTGTGTGTGTCTGGGAGACAACAGCGAGGACGCTGACGAGATCATCCAGTGTGACAACTGTGGTGTGACCGTACATGAAGGTAAGCACCACCAAGAGATATGTAGCTTATATAATAGTAGCCTTTTCTTATTCTAGTTCTATGGTAAGCACAGGTCAGAAACACAGCTGTTCAGAAGGGCTAGGACTACCTTGGTAGCTGTTCAGGTTTTTTTTGTCAAGGCAAAGATTTAAGGATGAGCAGGTGTTTAGGTGCCAGGCTGGGTTTTGGTAGCAAGTTCCATATACCCACAACCAGAATCAAACACAAAATAATCACCACTTCACCGTCCACCCCACACCTAAACATAAGCAGGGAAACCAGCAATACAAAAGGGCATTCTCCCCATATAGCCCTGGCCTGGGGAATCAACAGACTAACCCTCTTCCTCTTCATCTAAATTATGGGCTCATTGAGTCTCCCTCTGACAGGTTGGAAACAAATCAACGCTGGCCATGGACACCACTGGATCAATGTGACAGCGCTAATTTTCAATTACAGATGTTTTACTGATTTAAAGCACCTAGAAACGGAATGTATGCAGGCACACATGCAGGCACGCACACACACACACCATGGCCATTGGCAGCACTAAATCAGAGGGTAACCTTGAAACAGCCAGGGTCTTTCAAGTGCCCCCCCTCTCTCACTCACTCATTCACTCACACACACACTTATCTCTCCCTCCCTGTGTTAATATTGTGTTCCTCTGAGACATGTCTAATCTCCATGAGAAGATGGGACCATGATGAGTGGTGTGGTCAGGGACTGGAGAGACCAGGGCAGAACAGAGGGGACCATGCTGAGTGGTGTGGTCAGGGACTGGAGAGACCAGGGCAGAACAGAGGGGACCATGCTGAGTGGTGTGGTCAGGGACTGGAGAGACCAGGGCAGAACAGAGGGGACCATGCTGAGTGGTGTGGTCAGGGACTGGAGAGACCAGGGCAGAACAGAGGGGACCATGCTGAGTGGTGTGGTCAGGGACTGGAGAGACCAGAGCAGAACAGAGGGGACCATGCTGAGTGGTGTGGTCAGGGACTGGAGAGACCAGGGCAGAACAGAGGGGACCATGATGAGTGGTGTGGTCAGGGACTGGAGAGACCAGGGCAGAACAGAGGGGACCATGCTGAGTGGTGTGGTCAGGGACTGGAGAGACCAGGGCAGAACAGAGGGGACCATGATGAGTGGTGTGGTCAGGGACTGGAGAGACCAGGGCAGAACAGAGGGGACCATGCTGAGTGGTGTGGTCAGGGACTGGAGAGACCAGGGCAGAACAGAGGGGACCATGCTGAGTGGTGTGGTCAGGGACTGGAGAGACCAGGGCAGAACAGAGGGGACCATGCTGAGTGGTGTGGTCAGGGACTGGAGAGACCAGGGCAGAACAGGCAGAAGGAGCACTTTGAGGCCAGTTCTAATCTTTCTCTGCTCTCTGAAGAGGTTGGTTTGTCTTTTTACCAGGTAGAATAAGTTACCTTTCTCAGGCTATCTGGTCTTGTAAAACTTTTCAGGTAATTTACTGTGCCGGCTACTTCATAGGTTTAAAATAATTGTTGATATTTTTGATCAACAGCTGGAGTATTAATGTTCGTACCTATTATCTGTATTGTAGTAATGTATTAAAGGTGCCTGGTTAAACAATGCATATTCCTGTTCTACTATTCTACAGCGCCACAGAACAAGTTGTGCGCCATAAGAAAATGCAAAAACTACAAATGTTTTTGCTCGTACTAACATGCAGCATCTAATTATTTGGGTCCTCCTGTATTTATTTTGTCCATTTATTCCTAATGTCAATTACAGTTGGGAAAGAATGCATTACATTTACCAACCAGACTTTCTCCGGTTATTATTAAATTAATTTAATCGGAATGGCATGTACCAGGCCAGCGGCTTTCATTTTCTTTCTATTGCAATGTAAGATGAAGAGGATGCAAGTGTTGTAAGAGAGGGGAGAGAGAGAAAGGGGGTGGAAAGAGGGAGTGGGAGGACTGTAGAAAATGCACAATAAGACATGCATAGAAGTTGGAGGACTGTAGAAGAGCAAGAAAGCGACAAGTAGGAACTCTCTTTCTCCTTCATTTGCCTCGCCGTGGCATTTTCCCCTCCCGTGGTGGAGAGGGCCAGGCAGGTAGGAGTGTCGTGGCCACCCCCTCACTGAACAGACAGCTGTTCCATACTGAACACTGCCCCTCCCTCGCAAGCCATTTCTTAGACACACAGATACACACACAGCCCCTCCTCGTGAGCCAGATGCACCACAGTGCCAGGCGCCCTGAGGGAGAGGGGGGTTGATTGGTTCAGGAGAGGGTTGGCCCACATGGTTGCCTCCATGTCACAACTGCTCACCTGCAGCTCTGCGCAGCAGCTTGGAAACACACACACACACACACACACACACACACACACGTCAAGGCAGAACCTGTCAAATGCATGGGATGATGCTGGCATGAAATGGGAAACAGAGGAACAGCCAAGGCCTTTCTACAGATTCTGTGCCCAGTGCCCCACCCTGAGGAGAGGATATTGAGCTGCCGTTTTGGCAACTCAGGAGTTTCAACTGTAGTGGGAGGTGTAGAGGATGCTGGATGCTAAAGCTATGCATTGTTCTGTTAGCCTTTTTGGCTCCAACTAGCTCACGTATAGCTCATGGTTTTGGGGTCAAAAGGTGCTGGGTTATCCTCCATCCTCCTTTCTCTGGGCTGTAGAGGCACAGTGCTCTTTATGATGTCCCTGACTCACTATTCTGAGAAAATAAGAGAGTGAGGGTGGAGGGAGAACAAGGGATGGTAACAGGAAAGAGAGAGAGAAAACGAGGGAGGGATCGTGAGGAAGAGATGAGAGATGAGCTGTCATTATCTGCAGCTTGGTTGAGTCGTCCGACCGCCTCGTCTCTCTGCTTGACTCTAGAACTCTTTGTTCTCCTTTCCGGAGCACTGCACATTCCCTCGTTCAGACAGACACTCCTCCTTGGACCAGAGGGAAGGAACGATGGATGAAAGATGAAAGGAGAAGATGCAGGAAGTAAAGTGCAGAGAGAGAGAGAGAGAGAGATCAAAAGCCTTGGTGAGCACAGCAGAGGCTCAGAGAGCCAGTTGTCCATACAGACAGAGCCTGTATCTGTCACAGCCCTGGAACCTGCAGACTAGCTGCTTTTGATTAGCATGGGCTAGTGTGTGTTTGTGTGTGTGTGTGTGTGTGTTGAATGATCACAGACATCATTAACTGCATCGCCATTAAAGAAGCTCTGATGCTCTCTCTCCTCTCTCTCTCCTCTCTCTCTCTCTCTCTCTCTCTCTCTCTCTCTCTCTCTCTCTCTCTCTCTCTCTCTCTCTCTCTCTCTCTCTCTCTCTCTCTCTCTCTCTCTCTCTCTCTCTCTCTCTCTCTCTCTCTCTCTCTCTCTCTCTCTCTCTCTCTCTCTCTCTCTCTCTCTCTCTCTCTCTCTCTCTCTCTCTCTCTCTCTCTCGATCTGCTTCATGTCTTCTGGACTGAAGCCTAAATGCTCATTCTAGCCTTTCAGTAGTGAAGACAGTCACTTGTTGATTATTTTTATGTCCCTTCTTTACAATTTATTTTATTTTTCGTCTTGCAGTTTTACTGTTTCAGCAGTGTAATGGTATCCAGTGTCATTTTAAAGCAGTATGGCTGTTAAAATGCTCTCCCCTAATATAAGAACATTACATTGTCATTAATAGGCCTAGGCTGCGTCCCAAATGGCACCCTATTCCATACACAGGGCTCTGGTCAAAAGTAGTGCACTAATAAGGAATAGGGTGCCATTTGGGACACATCATTCTACCACCAATTAAATCCCTGTGCTATTGATTTCACTCGGCTCCCTAACGAGTTCTGGACCGTAAAGTTAATGATTTTCTCAAATGTGCTTAATTCATTTAGGCACCACTGTTTGGGCTTATTTGTTTAAATGCATATTCAGTAGAAAACAATATGTTTGGGAGGGACGCTTTAGTTGTTGCTGCAATGGATATCACATTTAGCAGTTGAAATTAATTGTTTTTTTTTCTCATTTAAAACACAAGCTTTTATTGCGTTTTACATCCTTGGGCTAACCACTGGCGGGTGGCGTGTACTGAGCCCTAGAAATCACAGCTAGAGTTTTTAAGAGTCCCTACAATGCCCATTTGTGACTAACTGGTCTGGCGTGTGACATACTGTAGTAGCAGCAGAAAGACAGTTGACTGACGCCCCAGTAGATGACAAAGGTTCACTCTGACAGTGTCCTTGGGGCCTTGTACTGTAAAACAGATACAGGACAAGGCACAAATCATATACTGTTTCCTTCTATCCCCCTTTACTGTAAGGGTGCTAGTGTAATGCTGCGTATTAAATGGCACCTAATTCCCTATACAGGGCCTTCGAAAACTATTCAGACCCCTTGACTTTTTCCACATTTTGTTACGTTACAGCCTTATTCTAAAATGGATTAAATAAAACAATTTGATCAGCAATCTACACACAATACCCCATAATGACAAAGCAAAAACAGGTTGTTAGACATTTTTGCAAATGTATTAAATACAAAAAACAGAAATACCTTATTTACGTAAGTATTCAGACCCTTTGCTATGAGACTCAAAGTTGAGCTCAGGTGCATCCTGTTTTCATTGATTATCCTTGAGATGTTTCTACAACTTGATTGGAGTCCACCTGTGGTAAATTAAATTGATTGGACATGATTTGGAAAGGCACACACCTGTCTATATAAGGTCCCACAGTTGACAGTGCATGTCAGAGCAAAAACCAAGCCATGAGGTCGAAGGAATTGTCCGTAGAGCTCCGAGACAGGATTGTGTCGAGGCGCAGATCTGGGGAAGGGTACGAAAACATTTCTGCAGCATTGAAGGTCCCGAAGAACACAGTGGCCTCCATAATTCTTAAATAGAAGAAGTTTGGAACCACCAAGACTCTTCCTAGAGCTGGCCGCCCAGACAAACTGAGCAATCGGGGGAGAAGGGCCTTGGTCAGGGAGGTGACCAAGAACCCGATGGTCACTCTGACAGAGCTCTAGAGTTCCTCTGTGGAGATGGGAAAACCTTTCGGAAGGACAACCATCTCTGCAGCACTCCACCAATCAGGCCTTTATGGTAGAGTTGCCAGACGGAAGCCTCTCCTCAGTAAAAGGCACATGACAGCCCACTTGGAGTTTGCCAAAAAGCACCTAAAGGACTCTGACTATGAGAAACAAGATTATTTTGTATGATGAAACCAAGATTGAACTCTTTCAAGGCTGACGTTTGGCAACTCAAACCTTCAGCTCTCTCCACAGATTTTCTATGGGATTAAGGTCTGGAGACTGGCTAGGCCACTCCAGGACCTTAATGTGCTTCTTCCTGAGCCACTCCTTTGTTGCCTTGGCCGTGTGTTTTGGGTCATTGTCATGCTGGAATACCCATCCACGACCCATTTTCAATGCCCTGGCTGAGGAAAGGAGGTTCTCACCCAAGATTTGACGGTACATGGCCCCATCCATCGTCCCTTTGATGCGGTGAAGTTGTCCTGTCCCCTTAGCAGAAAAACACCCCCAAAACATAATGTTTCCACCTCCATGTTTGACGGTGGGGATGGTGTTCTTGGGGTCATAGGCAGCATTCCTCCTCCTCCAAACACGGCGAGTTGAGTTGATGCCAAAGAGCTCGATTTTGGTCTCATCTGACCACAACACTTTCACCCAGTTCTCCTCTGAATCATTCAGATGTTCATTAGCAAACTTCAGACGGGCCTGTATATGTGCTTTCTTGAGCAGGGGGACCTTGCGGGCGCTGCAGGATTTCAGTCCTTCACGGCGTAGTGTGTTACCAATTGTTTTCTTGGTGACTATGGTCCCAGCTGCCTTGAGATCATTGACAATATCCTCCTGTGTAGTTCTGGGCTGATTCCTCACCGTTCTCATGATCATTGCAACTCCACGAGGTGAGATCTTGCATGGAGCCCCAGGCCGAGGGAGATTGACAGTTCTTTTGTGTTTCTTCCATTTGCGAATAATCGCACCAACTGTTGTCACCTTCTCACCAAGCTGCTTGGCGATGGTCTTGTAGCCCATTCCAGCCTTGTGTAGGGTCTACAATCTTGTCCCTGACATCCTTGGAGAGCTCTTTGGTCATGGCCATGGTGGAGAGTTTGGATTCTGATTGATTGATTGCTTCTGTGGACAGGTGTCTTTTATACAGGTAACAAGCTGAGATTAGGAGCACTCCCTTTAAGAGTGTGCTCCTAATCTCAGCTCGTTACCTGTATAAAAGACACCTGGGAGCCAGAAATCTTTCTGATTGAGAGGGGGTCAAATACTTATTTCCCTCATTAAAATGCAAATCAATTTATAACATTTTTGACATGCATTTTTCTGGATTTTTTTGTTGTTATTCTGTCTCTCACTTTTCAAATAAACCTACCATTAAAATTATAGACTGATAATTTCTTTGTCAGTGGGCAAACGTACAAAATCAGCAGGGGATCAAATATTTTTTTCCCTCACTGTAGTTTAGTCTGTTGCAGAACGGTAAAGAACCTACCCTTCGTACTGTTTGAAGTATAAGCCTAGTAGCCTAATCATAGTCATTTGTCAATACCTGCTCTTGTTGTTCCTCTGTCACACAGTCCTCTTAGTAGTGCCATTTGAAGGCAGCCTTGGTAAGGCGTTAGCAGTTTTAGATGAGGTTCATAAAATGCTTAGTGCTTAGCAGAAATATGGCCTCATCCATGGCAGTGAGGTGTCTTCTGTACATCCTCCGTATTATCATGTTATACACCAGGGTAATTATCACATCAATGTGGGTTAATGTGTTTTCCCTCATGCTGTTTCAACTAACTGCAAAAACCTTATTGCCACAAGGGCAGCTCCCGAAGCCCCTGAAATGCATTCAAAGCCCGCACCTTAATAAAAAGAATACAAAACGCCAGCCCCGCCACTTGATTTTCTATAATGAGGCTGGAGAAATGTGGCCTATCCACTCTCAAATTCCTAGTAAATATCACAGAGTGGGCCTTTAAGTGATCCACAACATATTAAGCTGGTATTGTGTTATATCCAGTGATTTCAGATGAATTAATGAATTAATGGGATCCATAGAGGAAAACAATGCATTGTGAAGCTGCTTATTGACAGTTCGTTTTCATTTTAGAAATAGCGTTGTAATCCATTGTCAGGCCTTTGTCAGACGAGAACATTGAATTATACCTATTATTGAATTACTCCACTCTTTCTCTCTCTCTTTCGCTCTCCCTCTCTCTCTGTCTTCCTTTCAAAACAGGTTTAGAAAATCGAATTGAAATGAAAATGAAAAAGCTATCAAGCCGTAGTAGCCTTGTGGTTTTTCTCCCCTTTATAAGAAGGAAATATTTATTCTATGGTATACTGGCCATGGGAATGATTGCATTGTTTTTAAAAAGGAGCAGACTAAAGTAATGTTTTGAGAGATTGTTCTCCATCTTATTATGGAGTTTTAATTTAGTGCCGCTGATTTAAAGGAAGACAGCTGGCAGTTGTTTTCTGCTCATTCCATCTGAAAACACACACACATCTGTCATGAAAAACGTCAATTACATAATGTGTAATTGGTGTTATTCAGTGAGATCTTTGTATTTGTATTTATTAGGGATCCCCATTAGATGCTGCCAAGGCAGCAGCTACTCTTCCTGGGGTCCAAACATAATAAAGCACTTACATTACATATAAAACGGTACATCATACAACATTATTACACCACTACATACAATTGAAGTCGGAAGTTTACATTCACCTTAGACAATGTCACGCCCTGACCAGGAGAGACTGTTATTCTCTAGGTAGTTTGGTCAGGGTGTGAAACTCTATGTTTTGTATTTCTATGTTTGGCCGGGTGTGGTTCCCAATCAGAGGCAGCTGTCGCTCGTTGTCTCTGATTGGGGATCATACTTAGGCAGCCAGTTTTCCTGCCTGGGTTGTGGGATTTTGTTTGTGTTTCAGTGTGTTTGGCTGGTTTGTATATAGCCTTCCGAAGTCACCTTTTGTTGTTTTGTCAGTGTTTATTGTTTTAATAAACATGTATGCATTCCACGCTGCGCCTTGGTCTAATCCGTCTCTCAACGATCGTAACAGCCAAATACATTAAAACTCAGTTTTTCACAATTCCTGACATTTAATCCTAGTAAAAAATCCCTGTTTTAGGTCAGTTAGGATCACCACTTTATTTTAAGAATGTGAAATGTCAGAATAATAGTAGAGAGAATGATTTATTTCAGCTTTTATTTCTTTCATCACATTCCCAGTGGGTCAGAAGTTTACATACACTCAATTAGTATTTGGTAGCATTGCCTTTAAATTGTTTAACTTGTGTCAAATGTTTCGGGTAGCCTTCCACAAGCTTCCCACAATAAGTTGGGTGAATTTTGGCCCATTCCTCCTGACAGAGCTGGTGTAACTGAGTCAGGTTTGTAGGCCTCCTTGCTCGCACACGCTTTTTCAGTTCTGTCCACAAAGTTTCTATAGGATTGAGGTCAGGGCTTTGTGATGGCCACTCCAATACCTTGACTTTGTTGTCCTTAAGCCATTTTGCCACAACTTTGGAAGTATGCTTGGGGTCATTGTCCATTTGGAAGACCCATTTGCGACCAAGATTTAACTTCCTGACTGATGTCTTGAGATGTTGCTTCAATATATCCACTTAATTTTCCTTCCTCATGATGCCATCTATTTTGTGAAGTGCACCAGTCCCTCCTGCAGCAAAGCACCCTCACAGCATGATGCTGCCACCCCCGTGCTTCACGGTTGGGATGGTGATCTTCGGCTTGCACCTCCCCCCTTTTTCCTCCAAACATAACGATGGTCATTATGGCCAAACAGTTCTATTTTTGTTTCATCAGACCAGAGGACATTTCTCCAAAAAGTACGATCTTTGTCCCCATGGTGCTTTTTTATGGTGGTTTTGGAGCAGTGGTTTCTTCCTTGCTGAGCGGCCTTTCAGGTTATGTCGATATAGGACTCGTTTTGCTGTGGATATAGATACTTTTGTACCTGTTTCCTCCAGCATCTTCATAAGGTCCTTTGCTGTTGTTCTGGGATTGATTTGCACTTTTCGTACCAAAGTACATTAATCTCTAGGAGACAGAATGCGTCTCCTTCCTGAGCGGTATGACGGCTGCGTGGTCCCATGGTGTTTATACTTGTACTATTGTTTGTACAGATGAACGTGGTACCTTCAGGTGTTTGGAAATTGCTCCCAAGGATGAACCAGACTTGTGGAGGTCTACAATTATTTTTCAGAGGTCTTGGCTGATCTCTTTTGATTTACCCATGATGTCAAGCAAAGAGGCACTGAGTTTGAAGGTAGGCCTTGACACACAGGTACACCTCCAATTGACTCAAATGATGTCAATTAGCCTATCAGAAGCTTCTAAAGCCATGACTGTTTAAAGGCACAGTCAACTTAGTGTATGTAAACTTCTGACCCACTGGAATTGTGATACAATGAATTATAAGTGAAATAATCTGTCTGTAAACAATTGTTGGAAAAATTACTTGTGTCATGCACAAAGTAGATGTCCTAACCGACTTGCCAAAACTATAGTTTGTTAACAAGAAATTTGTGGAGTGGTTGAAAAGCGAGTTTTAATGACTCCAACCTAAGTGTATGTAAACTTCCGACTTCAACTGTATCTACAATACAAAATGCTTAATACCACCATACAACAATATCACAATGTGTGCGTATGCATGTGTCTGTACCTTTTTGTGTGTGTCTCTTCACAGTCCCTGTTGTTTCATAAGGTGTTTTTTTACCTGTTTTTTTAATCTGATTCTACTTGCATCAGTTACCTGATGTGGAATAGAGTTCCATGTAGTCATGGCTCTATGTAGTCCCTCTTTGTGACACCTGACCAGACTACTGAACAGTAGTCTAGGTGCGACAAAACTGGGGCCTGTAGGACCTGCCTTGTTGAGTGTTGTTAAGAAGGCATTTCAGCGCTTTATTATGGACGGACTTCTCCCCATTTTAGCTACTGTTCAATATGTTTTGACCATAATAGTTTACAATCCAGGGTTACTCCAAGCAGTTTAGTCACCTCAACTTGCTCAATTTCCACATTTTTCATTATGAGATGTAGTTAAGGTTTAGGGTTTAGTGAATGATTTGTCCCAAATAAAATGCTTTTAGTTTTGGAAATATTTAGGACTAACTTATTCCTTGCTACCCATTCTGAAACTAACTGCAGCTCTTTGTTAAGTGTTGCAGTTATTTCAGTTGCTGGTGTAGCTGACATGTATAATGTTGAGTCATCCGCATACATAGATACACTGGCTTTACTCAAAGCCAGTGGCATGTCGTTAGTAAAGATGGAAAAAAGTCAAGGGCCTAAACAGCTACCCTGGGGAATTCCTGATTCTACCTGGATTATGTTTGAGAGGCTTCCATTAAAGAACACCCTCTGTGTTCTGTTAGACAAGTAACTCTTTATCCACATCATAGCAGGGGGTGTAAAGCCATAACACATACGTTTTTCCAGCAGCAGACTATGATCGATAATGTCAAAAGCTGCACTGAAGTCTAACAAGACAGCCTCCACAATCATTTTATAATCCATTTCTCTCAGCCAATCAGTCATTTGTGTAAGTGCTGTGCTTGTTGAGTGTCCTTCCCTATAAGTGTTCTAAAAGTCTGTTGTCAGTTTGTTTACTGTGAAATAGCATTGTATCTGGTCAAAAACCATTTTTTCCAGAAGTTTACTAAGAGTTGGTCGGCTATTTGAGCCAGTAAAGGGGGCTTTACTATTTTTGGGTAGCGGAATGACTTTATCTTCCCTCCAGGCCTGAGGGCACACACTTTCTAGTAGGCTTAAATTGAAAGATGTGGCAATATCGTCCGCTAATATCCTCAGTAGTTTTCCATCCAGATTGTCAGACCCCGGTGGCTTGTCATTGTTGATAGACAACAATAAACTGACTTTACGGAATTCAAAAGTACAATTCTTGTCTTTCATAATTTGGTCAGATATAATTGGATGTGTAGCGTCAGCATTTGTTGCTGGCATGTCATACCTAAGTTTGCTTATCTTGCCAATGAAGAAGTCATTAAAGTAGTTGGCAATATCAGTGGGTTTGATGATGAATGAGCCATCTGATTCAATGAATGATGGAGCCAAGTTTGCCTTTTTTCATTTAAGGTGCTCCAAAGCTTTTTACTATCATTCTTTATATCATTTATTTTTGTTTCATAGTATAGTTTCATTTGATTTAGTTTAGTCACATTTCTTAATTTGCAGTACGTTTGCCAATCAGTATGGCTGCCAAACTTATTTGCCATACCTTTTGCCTCATCCCTCTTAACCATACAATTTTTCAATTCCTCATCAATCCAAGGGGATTTAACAGTTTTTACAGTCATTTTCTTAATGGGTGCATGCTTATTAGTAACTGAAATAAGCAATTTCATAAATGTGTCAAGTGCAGCATCTGGTTGCTCTCATTACACACCACAGACAAGCAAATATTCTTTACATCATCAACATATGAATCACTACAAAACGTATTGTATGACCTCTTATACACTATATTAGGCCCAGCCTTTTGAACTTTGTTTTCCTAGATATGGCTACTATATTGTGAGCTCTGTGTGTGTGGGTGTTGTCTCTGTGATGCCCGATTTTGCACACCGGCTCTGCTTATATGAGTGCTTTTGAATAGGTCCACTTAATCTTGGAATCAAAAGTGTTACCATTCATGGAGAAATTGAATTGAACTAATCTAAGAGCATCCATCTTGAACACGCTGGATACTGGAGTTTTTATTTCTGGGGGGAAGAAAAATAAATATTTTGACAGGTAGCCACATAGTAAAGAGATTCAACTGGAGATGGAGATTAGAATATAGTAAATTTGAGTAAAACCTTATGAGTTCAATCACAAAAAGCTTATATTTTCAGACCTTTTTACATAGCCTATTGGTGTATTGAATTGATTAAACAATTATTGAACTGCATGTATGAAGAGATACAGCTGCTATGTACATTTCTCAAAATATTCAAACAATATTGATGTGTTCGACTTCCATCTGAAATAATTTGTGTCTGAAATCTAAATGGGATGTAATGATGGAACAGGTAACACTGAAGCAGCATCGATATCAATGAACTGAATTACCCTTTAATGGCGTAGCTCTGACAGGTGTCTGTGTGTGTGTGTACTCTCGCTACCTCACTCTCAGGAGGATGCAGAGATGGACGTTATGTTGGGTGTGTTGAGAACCGTAGAGAGATGATTAGTGTGACATCGCTGCCAACATGAAAATGGGAACCCATCTATGCACTGTCAAAATAACTGATTGCTCGATTGCCAATATGAGGTGTGCCCATTACTTTTCCTTTGATCCTGGGAAGAAGAACACAACACTTCCTCCCTCATCATCTTCATATTAGAACAGATGGAGATTCTGAACGACACACTTATATTCACACTTAAAGTACCAGTCGAAGGTTTGGACACACCTACTCATTCAAGGGTTTTTCTTTATTTTAGCTATTTTCTACACATTGTAGAATAATAGTGAAGACATCAAAACTATGAAATAACACATATGGAATCATGTAGTAACCAAACAAGTGTTAAACAAATCAAAATATATTGCTTATATCGAGAATGTACTGCTTTTCCTTCACTCTGCGGTCCGACTCATTCCAAACCATCTCAATTGGGTTGAGGTCCGGTGATTGTGGATGCCAGATCATCTGATGCATCACTCTCCTTCTTGGTCAAGTAGCCCTTACTCAGCCTAGAGATTTGTTGGGTCATTGTCCTGTTGAAAAACAAATGATAGTCCTACTTAGCGCAAACCAGATGGGATGGCGTATCGCTGCAGAATGCTGTGGTAGCCATGCTGGTTAAGTGTGCCTTGAATTCTAAATAAATCACTGACAGTGTCACCAGCGAAGCACCCCCACAACATCACACCTCCTCCTCAATGCTTCACGGTGGGAACTACACATGCGGAGATCATCCGTTCACCTACTCTGCGCCTCACAAAGACACGGCGGTTGGAACCAAAAATCTCAAATTTGGACTCCAGACCAAAGGACAGATTTCCACCGGTCTAATGTCCATTGCTCGTGTTTCTTGGCCCAAGCAAGTCTCTTCTTCTTATTGGTGTCCTTTTAGTAGTAGTTTCTTTGCAGCAATTCGACCATGAAGGCCTGATTCACGCAGTGTCCTCTGAACAGTTGATGTTGAGATGTGTCTGTTACTTGAACTCTGTGAAGCATTTATTTGGGCTGCAATTTCTGAGGTTGGTAACTCTAATGAACTTATCCTCTGCAGCAGAGGTAACTCTGGGTCTTCCTTTCCTGTGGCGGTCCTCATGAGAGCCAGTTTCATCATAGCGCTTGATGGTTTTTGCGACAGCACTTGAAGAAACTTTCAAAGTTCTTGAAATGTTCCGTATTGACTGACCTTTATGTCTTAAAGTAATGATGGACTGTCGTTTCTCTTTGCTTATTGGAGCTGTTCTTGCCATAATATGGACTTGGTATTTTACCAAATAGGGCTATCTTCTGTATACCACAGCTACCTTGTCACAACACAACTGATTGGCTCAAACGCATTAAGACGGAAAGGAATTCCACAAATTAACTTTTAACAAGGCACACCTGTTAATTTAAATGCATTCCAGGTGACTACCTCATGAAGCTGGTTGAGAGAATGCCAAGAGTGTGCAAAGCTGTCATCAAGGCAAAGGGTGGCTATTTGAAGAATCCCAAATATAAAATATATTTTGATTTGTTTAACACTTTTTTGTTTACTACATGATTTCATATGTGTTATTTCATAGTTTTAATGTCTTCACTATTCATCTACAATGTAGAAAATAGTAAAAATAAAGAAAAACCCTTGAATGGGTAGGTGTGTCCAAACGTTTGACTGGTACTGTATATGTTAACACCTAATGTCTTCTAAGCACTACTGCATCCTTCCTTCTCAGCAGCACCATATACCCAGTGAGACCTTTCTTTCACTATAAAATCTTAATACAGTTAATACAGTTCTTGATTTAGTCAACACTATACCCTACCCCCTATAACCTCTTTAACTGCCAAGCTCGTCATTTGTGACAAGGATCATCTTCACTTGGAGGATTATGAAGCTACCCTGTAGTCATCACTTTTGGTCAGCTTAGCTCACATTAGCCAGCACCCCATGGCTTAGTGCTTCCAGCTTTGTATCTCGGTTCAAAAGGAACATCGGAGATTTGCGGCGACGGTTGAGCCGTAAGTCGGTAAAACCAGCGTGGTGATCGTTCACAGCTCCAAGTTCCCTTGGTTCAAAGCACCAATCACTATTAAGCGCCCAACTGTTGCCAGCAGTATTTTCAGTAATATATTTTCTTTAAAAAATAAACCTTGAGCTATATTGGAGCACCTGGGGACTTAGCCTGTTGCCCTTGCCTACATACTGCGGGGGGAATAATTGAGAAAGAAGGAAGGAAGGACATTTTTTGTAGTTAAATGTGAGGCAGAGATTGTGGTTTGGAGGTCAGGATGAAGCTCCAGCTGTGTACTAATTGCCGTATTGAAATAATCTGTGCTTGATTGATGTAATCCTGACTTGATTGATGTAATCCTGACTTGATTGATGTAATTCTGACTTGGACTTCCTCTCATATTGAGGCCAAAGACCTGGTCATAAATAAACCTGCTGGATACAGCAGTACCCTATATAACCCCCCTATTTTCTACACTGACGAACATCGTTTTCAAGCCACTCTAACCTATCTTTTCACTGTGATGCGAAGCAAATGGGCAAAATCAGAGAGCACATATGGAGGACATGTATGCACTGAGAGAAAAAACAACATACAATTGAATAAAGATTGCCGTCTGGAATGGCTTCTCAATGTTTGCCGTTGGTGGGTCGTCAGACTCGACTGATTCGCCAGTGTGGTCCAGAGTGACGAGCATACAGAGCATGTAGAACATTGAGCATTTGATTTGTGAGTCTCTCCCATAGCTCAGAGAGCCTGGAGGCTGGTTGACTGAATTAGGAGCCAGTGTGTTATCTCTCCAATGGAAGGCAGAGAGGCTGATTGCTGCCCTCATTGGTAGCACGGAGCACGTTTGGCCAGTGTAATAGCAGCCATAGAAACCGCATCAACGAAAGTAATTGTTTTGGCAACCCTGGAAAATTAAGAATACAACATTAACATGCTTTGCGTGTGGCTTCTCTCTCTTTAGTCTGAGGCCTTGACAATATGATAAAATGTTCCGGCTTAGAACGCTGAAGCAAAAGGTTTTAGAGTAGATTGAAAGCTCTCTGGAGGTTTGAGGGGAAACAAGTAAACAGAAAGTTGACACGTTGTTTGCTTGTCAGGGCACTGTTCTCTGGTCTTCTCTGTCCTAGGTGTGACACAGCCTTCACACCTTTTAAGAGGATCCACCAACTTGTTGTTAGACAATGTAATGGATTCAGCAACCCTTACTCTGATGGAGCTATTGCATGATAGAACAAATACAAATCTGTAACGTTTCTAACTGTTATCTACTAGTTAAAGTCACTGAATGTTCGCAGCAAACGTAAAAGCTAATGGAATTTGTTAGCTGTTATTAGCTACCGATCGCTACCGATCAGCATTGTTGAATGCACCTCTGACGATGCGACTGACAGACGTTCTACATGTGTTCCAGGTTGCTATGGAGTGGACGGGGAGAGTGATTCCATCATGAGTTCCGCCTCGGAGAACTCCACGGAACCGTGGTTCTGTGATGCCTGCAAGAACGGAGTCATGCCCAGCTGTGAGCTCTGCCCCAATCAGGACGGGATCTTCAAAGAGACTGACGCTGGGAGGTGGGCCATGATTCTACACACTGATTTTATGATTTTTCACATTATTTAATTTGTTCATTTGGGAGAATTACATTGGATCAATCACACACACTCTAGGAATTGTTATCAACACACTAGGAATTGCCTTCAACTACTTTAACAAAAGTAGTTGGCCATTAATGTCAATTTACTGTAGGCAACCTAAAGCCTCTGTCCATTTAAATCGTGCATACATTCAGCTTTGGAGAAAGTGTAGCAGGTGGAGATAGGGAACGAGAAGAGATGGAAGACCGGGAGAGAGAAAGAGAGGGGAAGAAAAAGATAGGAGAGAAGGGTAGGGAATGAGAGAGGGGAAAGAAGGCAAGTGAGGGAAGGAGAGAAAGATTGGGAAAGAAGGCAAGTGAGGGAAGGAGAGAAAGATGGGGAAAGAAGGCAAGTGAGGGAAGGAGAGAAAGATGGGGGAAGAAAAAGAGAGGAGAGGACAGTGAGGGATAGAAAGAGAGAAAGTGTGTCATGTGAAGCGTGGAGACTCCAGCCACGCTATCGCTGATAGTGCTCCTCAGCCAGCCTGCACCCGAATTTACTACTTCACTAGAGCATGAAAAACACAGCAAATTAAACTGTGGAGCGCTCGCTTGCTTGCTGGAGATGGATATCTTTATATTGGACTTCGGATTCTCTTCCCCAAAGTCCGCATTTGAAATTGTGTCACACCAAACGGATGCTCAGTCAGAGAGTGTGGCTTGGGCTGCTGAAGTCAACTACTGAAGATTTAAAAGCTTTTTAAGCGTTTAAGTGATTAATTTCTGTTAATTATCTGAGTGAAGTTTTCAAATTTTGCAATGTTTACTTTTTCCGCTTTTGCAGTACCTAATTTGATAGAGCTTTGTCAGCACACATTTACTTGTATAACTTAAAGATGCGTTATAATGGTTTTGTATAATTTCAGCCAGTAGTTTTGAAAGTAGTGCTCACAAGCCAAAACAGGTCCACGAAAATGTTGCACAATTGTGTACAACGTCATCCATTTCATATTATATGTTACATCCTGCTAAAAATTAAAATTAAAATTGCAATTCGTATATATTACGAATTCCAATTCGTACAATATGTTACAAATGTGAAAGTGCTTAATATTCTGTTGAATCTCTTTAATTGTGACAATTAGAAAGCTTGGGTTTAATTCACATGTCAACTACTCAATCTCTATCTAGTATACAGGCCTCCTGTAGCTCAGTTGGTAGAGCATGGCGCTTGCAACGCCAGGGTTGTGGGTTCGATTCCCACGGGGGGCCAGTATGCAAAATGCATGCACTCACTAACTGTAAGTTGCTCTGGATAAGAGCATCTGCTAAATGTATACTCTGCTTTTATTGGTTAAGTAGGCACATGCTTCATAGCCCCTTTGCTAATGTATCTTTGTTTCTTTTCATGTGTATTCTCTAGATGGGTCCATGTGGTTTGTGCGCTCTACGTCCCTGGAGTAGCATTTGGGGACATTGATAAACTACGACCAGTGACTCTCACAGAGATGAATTACTCCAAGTATGGGGCCAAGGCAAGTACAAATGAAATGTTTTTATATGTTTCAAAGAATAAAGATGATGATGTAAATCGTGTGAAACAAAATCAATCCATATTACTTCAAACATGCTTTATCACAGTAGAAGACTGAGGAATGTCTTTTAGATTTTTGGACTCCCTGTTTTTGTGAACACAGTCAATAGATTTCCATTTTCTGTTGATGAATTAGTCTGGTTTATGAGAAGCAGCACATTAAGACAGTCATAAAGTGACTCTTGTGTGGTTGGTTACTGTCTAAAACTTTACATCCAACTAAACACAGTGATCCATCAGTGGAGTCACTCTGACATTCATTCTAGCTGAAACCCTTTTGAAGGTCACTAAGCCAATAGAATACACTTTTATTGAGGAGAATGACTTTTAGAAGCACTTGAAAATGCTTCCTGCTGTGATTTAGGGCCTTTTCAAACTAAAATAAATTGCTGCTGGAAGACGGGTATTATATTTGAGAGGAGAATAATTAAAGCATTTGCAAGTTTCTCCATGTGGTCACCTTGTTCGTTTGGCAGAACTGAGCGTTTCTGAACCTTTATGTACTCCTTTGTCCCTGAGTGCGGTTTCTGAGCTCTCCATTTTTCTTTACCTTAGGTCAGAAACCCCACTTATGAACAATGTTTTTGCTTCCTCTTTGTCCAGGAGTGCAGTTTCTGCGAGGACGCCCGGTTCGCCCGGACAGGCGTGTGTATCAGCTGTGATGCTGGCATGTGCCGATCCTATTTCCATGTGACCTGTGCTCAGAGGGACGGGCTTCTCTCCGAGGCAGCTGCGGAGGAGGTAAGAGAAGAAGACAGGACATGAATCATGTGACCCTGTGTTTTTTGTTTTCTTTCTGTGAAATTCCTCACATATGGTGTCAGAAGTGGGATTTTATTAAATCTCAGTCTGTTTTTAAAGCCTTTTGAAGTTATTGAGTGTCAGATAGCTCTTTCACAGTCCCTGTAATGCATTTGAACAACATAGCGGGGTGGGTGTGTTCTTAGTGCAGGATATCCATCAGATCCCAGTTTCCTGACCTCCCAACAATAGCCTTAATTAAAATGATCAATTGACTTCATTACCTGGGATCAGTTTGTCAATAAGACAGTAACATATTAATTTACTGTAAGATCCTCTGGTCCCAAACGAGTAGTCCTTTAAAACAGTCTCTAAAACCGGCCCTGGCTCCTACACCAACCTCCTGCTTATATCGAGAATATACTAACAACTCTAAGGCTGTATAATATTGACACTTTAAGGCTTTGGTAATAGTTAGTATTCAGGATCCGTCTGCAATGCAGCTCATATATGCGCCTCGCGTCACTTATTTCTGCGGCATAAAGGTGGCCGGCGCACCGATAAACCCAGCCCAGAAAGTGCCTACTCACCGCTATCCACTTAATCCAGTGAGCTGTGGCAAAGGGCCCCTATCAACAGGTGAAGCCTCTGATAAAATCCGCTGAAACACGTTAAGCCTAAACGATTCTAGGGGAGCCAGGGGCCTGCCTGGGAAATGGCTGTTGGGTTTTGTAGTGGGTTTTTCTCCATATGACTGAGGAGGAAGACGGAAAGAGGGAGATACATGTCTTAGGACCTTGTAGGTGAGATGTATGGTTGTTGTGGATATGGAATATAATTAAGAAATCGAGGCTTTCATTGTAATTCACCGTTTTCTATTTATTATATTAAAAAAATGTATTATTGTGTGTTAAAAAATTTTTTAGGGGGTAGATCAGCTTTAATATTGCAGATAGATTGTAACTTCCATCAATGTAATTGTCTGCATCACTTCCAATCCCCCATATATATTTTTTCACTAATATATATACACTACCAGTCAAGAGTTTAGACACACCTACTCATTCAAGGGTTTTTCTTATTTTTACTATTTTTTACATTGTAGAATAATAGTTAAGACATCAAAACTATGAAATAACACATATGGAACCATGTTGTAAACAAAAAAGTGTTAAACAAATCAAAATATATTTTATATTTGAGATTCTTCAAATAGCCACCATTTGCCTTGATGACAGCTTTGCACACTTTTGGCATTCTCTCAACCAGCTTCACCTGGAATGCTTTTCCAACAGTCTTGAAGGAGTTCCCACATATGCTGAGCACTTGTTGGCTGCTTTTCCTTCACTCTGCGGTGTGTGTGTCCCACCTTGCCACAACACAACTGATTGGCTCAAACGCATTAAAAAGGAAAGGAATTCAACAAATTAACTTTTAAGAAGGCACACCTGTTAATTGAAATGCATTCAAGGTGACTACCTCATGAAGCTGGTTGAGAGAATGCCAAGAGTGTGCAAAGCTGTCATCAAGGCAAAGGGTGGCTATTTGAAGAATCTCAAATATATAATATATTTTGATTTGTTTAACACTTTCTTGGTTAGTACATGATTCCATATGCATTATTTCATAGTTTTGATGTCTTCACTATTATTCTACAATGTAGAAAATAGTAAAAATAAAGAAAAATCATTGAATGAGTAGGTGTTCTAAAACTTTTGACCGGTAGTGTACATATATATACACATCCTTTAAAAAAATATAATTTCCTTTAGTATTTTCCAACCCCACCACCCCTCCCCTAATTGGAGTAAACTAGTGAACAACAACGCTTAGGCCTCTACTTCCAGCTTATACATACTATATACATTTTATGGACACAGTCAATTTTACAATAGTTCTATTTTGTTTGTTTTTACTCCTGAACTTCCTCTACCCTCAACCTCTCCGATCATTTTCATGATGTCCATCCGGTTTGCTTCTATATGCCATATCTTTCAAACTGTGCTCTTTCACAAAAGTTCTTAACCTATAACCTATATACTTTTTACATTTTAGTCATTTAGCAGACGCTCTTATCCAGAGCAACTTACAGTTAGTGAGTGCATAAATTTTTCATACTGGCCCCCGTGGGAATCGAACGCACAACCCTGGCGTTGCAAGCGCCATGCTCTACCAACTGAGCTACAGGAGGCCTATTGTGGACACAGTATGTTTTACATTAGTTATCTTGTTGTTATTAGTCCCAACCTTCAGCCCCATTCAACCCCTCCCATCTATCGCTTAACACCATCCATATTGGATTTCTATTTGCCATATATTTTTGAACTGTACTGTGATGTTTCACAATAGTTCTGAACCCTTCTATTCTCATTGTTTCTACAGATTGTAAATTGAAAATAAACATTTTTGCTAAAAGTATTATTATATTATTGATCGATTGACTATGACTTTTCAGATCACCCAGTAGTGCTATCTGCAGGGTTAGCTCCAGGTAAATATTGCAATCCTTCAGCCATTCCTGGACCTGTGACCAAAAACAAGCTACAAATGGACAGTACCAAAACAAATGATCTAATGATTCTGTCTCTTCGCAGCAGAATCTGCGGAGCTGCGACGATTGTATCCCCCATATAAATAACATTATATTGGTAGCAAGAATTTTGTATAATAATTGAAATTGAAAAATTCTAAGTTTTGAATCCAGCGTTGTTTTGCATATCAGTTCATAAACTGTGGTCCTCTGTAGCTCAGCTGGTAGAGCACAGCGCTTGTAACGCCAGGGTAGTGGGTTCGATCCCCGGGACCACCCATACACAAAAGAAAAATTATGCACACATGACTGTAAGTCGCTTTGGATAAAAGCGTCTGCTAAATGGCATATTATTTATATTATTATAAACCATTTGCCATGGAATCGGTACGGCAAATCTCTTCCCAGCTATTTTGCAATCTATATGGGAAGGCTGTCAATCCTTTGGTCCTTAAATGAAACTGGTATACTTTTTTATTTATCACAATTTTCTATAACCAATTATGGTCTTTAATGCAGGGCCATACTTTTTCCACTTTCCACTTTCCTCTTCTATTTTTGCAGTAATGCTGCAGTTATTTGGTTGTCATTTTGGGTAGAGCAGACATTTTCATATGTTTTTGTTAGCTGCATGTGCAACATAACTCCACCAGTCCTACCTATGATATAATTTACGAAGATTATATATATTTTTTTATTATTAAAAAAACATTGTTTTTTTTATTATCAATTAGTATATTTGAGTTCAACCACATTATTTGGGAGATGATTTCCTTTTAAAATAACTGAAAGTGAGAGGTTGTAATCTGAATAAAGGGAAAAAGGCCATTCTTGAACATGGGATGAGACAATCTTACTAATTTGCTAGAGAACAAGTTCAGATTTAAGTATAATTTATGTATGACTGAAGCTTTTAGTGATAGGTCTAATGCTTTAATATTTAATAATTTCTGTCTTCCGAATTCATATTCATTGTATAAATAGGCCCGTTTAATTTTGTCTGGCTTGCCGTTCCAAATAAAATGGAATATTTTTTTCTCATATAATTTAAAAAACGTTTCGCTAGGCGTAGGCAAGACCATAAGCAAATAGGTAAACTGGGATAATACTAAAGAGTTAATCAGGGTGATTTTTCCACAAATAGACAGGTATTTACCTTTCCATGGTAGCAAGATCTTATCTATTTTTGCTACCTTTCTATTAAAATGTATTGGAGTGAGATCATTTTCACAGTTTTCTTACCTGGAATTTGGAAGACCATTTCTGAGAAAAATCACCATCGCCATACTCAGTTCTAGGAATAAGATGCACTCTTCTTCACCAGTGAGCACAGTTCATCACTCTATGGTAGCACTAAATTGATGTTATTTTGATCTCGTATAACAATGAATCCATTACTATTAATTTGAATGATGTAAGTGACTTTATTTTACACAGGAAAATGTATCTCTTGACTTAAGAGTGCTGAAAGGCATGCATACACAGTACATAAGGAACAATGTTCACCTGTGGTTGATCGTGTTTTGAACACGTGTGTGTGTGTTTCCCCAGGACATAGCCGATCCCTTCTTTGCGTACTGTAAGCAGCATGCGGACCGCTATGACAGGAAGTGGAAGAGGAAGAACTACCTGGCGCTCCAGTCCTACTGCAAGGCGTCTCTACAGGACAAAGAGAAGCAGCTAGCCCCCGAGGCACAGGTGAGAGGTCAAGACTGGCTCAGACTCACACTGGCTCTCTGCTGTTAGGACTGCAGAATGTTGACTTTAGTCATAAATAGAAATGCTTGTCAGTGTTTGCGTCATAGTTCATTGTTCTATGTACAAGATTCAGTCTTCGACAGTAAGTTATCCATGATTGACTTATTTACATTTTAATCATTAAACAGATGGTCTTACCCAGAGCGACTTACAGTAGTGAGTGCATACATTTTGGTACTTTTTCATACTGGTC
Organism: Coregonus clupeaformis; assembly: GCF_020615455.1. Classification (NCBI taxonomy): domain Eukaryota; kingdom Metazoa; phylum Chordata; class Actinopteri; order Salmoniformes; family Salmonidae; genus Coregonus; species Coregonus clupeaformis. Next base: position 10,181,298 of record NC_059208.1, on the reverse strand, counting down.
CCTCGTGGGATTTGAACCCACAACCCTGGCGTTGCAAGCGCCATGCTCTACCAACAGAGCCACGCAGGAGTGAGTTGAAGAAGAAGGCAGCTGGAACAACCTGGGGAGGTTTTAAGTTGTAATGGCTGCGTCCCAAATGGCATCCTATTCCCTATATAATGCACTACTTTTGACCAGGGGCCATTTAGGGAATACGGTGCCATTTGGGACACAGCCAAACTGTAATAAGATAATGAAGTGTGTGTTTCTTTGTGTTGTGTTGAACCCCTGGCAGGCCCGTATCACCACCCGGCTGCAGCAGTACCGGGCCAGGGCAGAGCTGTCCCGTAACACCCGGCCCCAGGCCTGGGTCCCCCGGGAGAAGCTGCCGCGACCCCTGACCTCCAGCGCCTCCGCCATCAGGAAGCTCATGAGGAAGGCTGAGCTCATGGGCATCAGGTAGGAGTTAATGTCTGTGGGAAAAGACCGTGTTGAGATCGACCAAGAGTTGTAGAATTCACTAGGGTTGTGCCAACATGGCAGTACTCATATTCGTAATCGTATCCGTAAATTGACAGTTGATAGTCGGATCGGATGATACTCGTGATCGGAAAAAATGTGTTTTATTATGCCTAAATAGATGTTGGCAAAATACCTCCCTGCAAGTTCTCACTGCAAAAAAGCTGCAGATTAGGAGCAGCTTGCGGAGGGGTGGGTGTGTCTGTGTGTCTGTGTACTCAACTTGCAGCGGGCAGCCAAGTTTGCTGTCACCCAGTCAGAATGCGCATCAGTGATTCATCTTTTTTCCCTACCCTTGCCCTGCTTGTTAGATATTATGCACATTGATAGCAATCGTCCTCGCCATGTGTTTTATCATAGTAGCAGGCAGCAGCAATCTAAATGATCAGACCGAAAACATGCAAGGTAAAGTGATCGGGTGAAATTATGAAGTGGACGGAGAAATACGGCTTCACTCTATCCAATCAGAGCAGCAGGATCAACGTACAGCCCTTCTCTTTACAGACAGGCAAACAAGCTAGTTTAGTGATTTAGACTACGCACATGACTGACTCAAAGACAGTACAGTATGGTTTAGAAACGATGTGTCTGACTGACATGAGAAAGATGCTTACAAAAATTACTCGGATCATAATCGCGTCCATAAAATCCGTTACGATACTCATTTTGTCAGACTATTCGGCACACCCCTAGAATTCACATTCCATATTTTTTTTCATACAATTCTATATAAAGATTTGTTTGAACTGGAAGCGCGAGAGCTGCACCTTTTTCCCCTCATCAGGGAGGGGCTTAGAGCTTAGAGAGGTGGACCAGCAACCAGAGGGTTGATGGTTCAAATCCCGGGTCTGTCCTCTGTTTTTCTTCTTCAGCACGGACATCTTCCCCGTAGATACGTCAGACATCAGCGCCAGTGTGGACGGACGCAGGAAACACAAGCAGCCCGCCCTCACTGCCGACTTTGTCAACTATTACCTGGGTGAGTAGGGAAACATTACCAACCTAATATACCATTATAGTTAATGTTGTTACTACATGTAAACTGTCTTTGAGAGTCTGTGCCAGAGTTCTATAGGCTCTCAGCATGCAGCCTTGGATAAAGACATTTCCTTTCCTAAATGAATGAATGATGATGTGTGTGTTTGCGCGTGTGCGGGAATGTGTGCGCTCGCACGTGTTTGTGTGATGACCCAGCGTGCCAGTAACCTTGAACAACATCCCCCACCCCCAGCTATCTCCAATCACATCAGTACACCCTGTTTCTTATGTGCCTTTTCCTGTATATAGATGTAGATAGATTGTGATCGGTCCTATTGATGTGTGTGTATAGATTGTGATGGTGGTTTATTGATTGGTGTCCTTATTGCTATGCAGAGAGGAACATGAGGATGATCCAAATCCAGGACAATATCTCTGAACAGAAGAACCTGAAAGACAATCTGGAGAGTGAGCAGGAGAAGCTGCATGTCGACTACAACAAGGTTAGTGGTGGTGGAAATCACGCACACACACACACACACACACACACACTGTTAGAAGAACATGAAGAAGCTGCTTGTTGACTTCAACAAAGTTAGTAGTGGTACAAAACAATGCTTGCTTGACTGCTGTGTGGTAGTAGACACAGCCAGGAAGACGGTGAACAAAATGTTAATCCCCTCTTACGCTGTTATCAACCACTCACTAGGGGTTTACCAGTGATTCTCCAGTAGCATTGCTTGCTCTGAATCCTCACACTAAAGTTGTGCTATCTCTTTGTACTGCATGGCCTCTAGTCTTCAGAAACACACACAGTGCGTCATTCATAAACAGCATCGCTTTGCACTACAACGTCACATTAACCACTGTTTTACTACGTACCGTGAAAAATACAATTTTGAGAGCCTTGTTGTTCCTCCTCCATCTAGCTCTCTCCATCTCTCATTGTTCTGTCTCTCTCTCTCTCTCTATCTCTCTCTATCCCTCGTTCTCCCTCAATCTCTCTGTGTCCCTTGCCGTTTCTCTCTTTCGCTGTCTCTCCGTCTCTCTCTCCATCTATCTCCTTTCATCTGTCCTCCCCATGTGACCTGGGTGTGGTGACGCAGGGCAGCTTCGCTCCATCAGGCCCGAATGAAGAAGGGAATAAAACAGCGGAGTAAAAGTCAGGAGTTAATGTTGCGCTCAGTCTTTCTGCCACACGTATTAAGCGTTATTAATGGAGTGTGTGTTGCTAATTGCACCGCTCGACTTGCTTTTACACAGAGATAGAGAGATGGAAAGAGAAAAACAGAGAAGGAGAGAGAGAGCGATGAAGAGAGAAGCGGCCCTGGCCTTGGAGAGAGTGGGAGAGATGGAGAAAGACCGAGAGGGAAAGAGAGAGAAGGATCGTTAAGATTTGAAGTCTAGCTACTGATACAGCTATAAAGCCCCTGACAAGGTGTTTCCGTGTGTGTGTGGAGGAGGAGGAGGAGGTAGACTCAGTAATCTCTGGGAGATAATATGAAGTGTTAGTGAATGTTTCCCTTTCACCTCGTCCTCTGGCAGAGCTGATTAAGTAAAGTCCAGAGAGAGATGGCGAAAGAGAGGGGGAGGAAGAGAGAGAAGGAGACAGAGAGAGAGTTAGAGAGAGATGGCGTTCAGTACTTGAGATTCACATCCAGTGAATAATTCTCACCTCTTTTCCTCCCCTCTCATCTCTCTTTGAGGAGCTTCACATCTTATCTAGTGTCTGGCTTCAAATATAGAAATGACAGGTGTTTTTACTTGTGTGTGTGTGTGATGTTTCTCTCTGTATGAGTATGTAAGGAGGAGAACAAGGGTATGTGTGTGCGTGTGTGTACATCTATCCATACATTAAAGAGTGTCCTTGTCTCGTGATCTCCCCTGGGTGATGCTTTATCTCTACCTCGCTCTCTCCCCCTCTGTCTCTCTCTCTCTCTCTCTCTCTCTCTCTCTCTACATGACCTACCTCTGTCTCTCTCTCTCTCTCCCTACATGACCTACCTCTGTCTCTCTCTCTCTCTCTCTCACTCTCTCTACATGACCTGTCTCTGTATATCTCTCTTTCTCTCTCTATCTGTCTACCTATACCTCCCTCCCTAGATGACCTCTCTCTCTCTCCCTCTCTCCCTCTCTCTCTCTCTCTCTCTCCCTACATGACCTGTCTGTCTGTCTGTCTGTCTGTCTGTCTCTCTCTCTCTCTCTCTCCCTACATGACCTGTCTGTCTGTCTCTCTCTCTCTCTCTCTCTACCTACATGACCTGTCTGTCTGTCTGTCTGTCTCTCTCTCTCTCTCTCTCTCTACCTCCCTCCCTACATGACCTCTCCCTCTCTCCTTATCTCCCCCTCCCTACATGACCTGTCTGTCTGTCTCTCTCTCTGTAGCTGTGTGAGTCTCTGGAGGACCTGCAGAATGTCAACGGTGTTCTGAGGAGTGAGGGCCAGGTCATATGGACCATGCTGGGAGGAATCCTAGGACAGGTATGTTAATATCTCACCACGTTCTCCTCCTGTCTTATCCTCCTTCCCTCTTCCTCACCCCCTTTTTAAAAATCTTCCTTTCCTCCTCTCTGTCGACGTTCTCATCCTCCTTTCCTCCTCATCCATTCTCCTCCTCCTATCTTTCTTTCTTTTTTATATTTAGCCCTGAGTTGGCAACACTTCCACTAAACCAAGCTCCAGCATCGGTCCTTCGTTTGTTATTTCATAACACCTACGCAGAACAGAAACAGAACAGAAAAGTTGGTTAGAAAGTCAGAGGATAAAACCCAACCTGACAGGTCTCCCTGCTACATGCCCAGGACCTGGTGATGATGAGGGATTGAGAGGAATCTAGATTGGCCATAGCAACCCGCCGTAGCAACCCACAAAGTTACCATGGGGTAATTCTGCAGCCTATAATAGGCTCCTGTAAAAAAAATACAAAAACTTGAATTTGCACTAACGGATTGACCTGTCATTTGCTATAAAGGCAGACTAGACCTGCCTCTGCTTCACTCTAAATGAAGTTAGAAGCTGTGCGCTTGCTTTCTACCACGTTCCCACGTGCCATGGCAACCAAATCGCCAAGGTGCGTCGCCACGGGTGATGGGTCATTTAACGAGTGCGAAATGCGGCTCTGCAGAAATTGCTCTGTGAGACCTTTTTAAATTGCTCTGTGAGACCTTTTTACTTTTTCACTGTTTGGAAGTGCCATTAAAAAATATTTTACTCAGAAATTCTGTCCAAGGCAACAACCAGTGAAACATATTCACAGGTAGTGTGTGAAATTATTAACTGAATCCAAGATGATCGAAATTGAAACGGTGCATGTTAGGTGATAATTTGAATTTAAACGTACAGATATAAACTGTGACAGAATTAGCTTGAGAGATGATGTTGATAATGTGTGTAAAGATTGATAATGTGTGTAAATCATCTCTAATTTAGATATCTTGGTAGAGCAGTGACACTGAAGAGATTATTAACCAGACAGGCTCTGTGCTGTGAGAGGGGAGGCAGCCAGGGTAACACACTGACGCAGTCTCAGACAGCCTCTCCCACATGAAGCTATGGAAACGACAAGGTGTGTGTGTTTGTGTGAGGTGTGTGCGAGGTGTTTGTGGAAGGTGTGTGTGTTTGTGCGAGGTGTGTGTGTGTGCGAGGTTTGTGTGTTGTGCTGTGTTGAGAATGAGAACTCAGGTGGAGAGCTGGAGCTCTGACAGGATGCTATAGCAAGACATGTACACACACACACAACACACAAAACCACTCTCACACACACACGCACACCTCGCAAGGTTAGGGGGTAGGCCTAGATAATACAACATACAGTTGCCGTGGACTGCAAATGTAATCAGCCCTTTAAAAATCCATCTACGTAAACGACTAACTGAATGCAAAAGTATGGCTGGCGATTGGGGCTGTCTTCAGATAAATGGATGGCGCGATATAGCTAGAGGATGGGAAGAAAGAAAGACTGGAAGGAAAGAACGACTGAACGAACGACATGAATCTGCAACGACCTCCATAAATCACATAATTAGAAATGTAGAAAGGTTTAAGTAGCTACATCAGTCACGTCCCCGCGTTGCTTTGTCATCTATCTGATACCTTTTCATTTCCTATTTGTCCTCCTTCCACCCGTCCCGTCCCATCCCTTACATTACCAGAAATTACTGATGTCCCCAACCGCAGCCCCATCCCTCATCCCAGACACTGACTCTGTGTTGTCGTTGTGGGGGACGCCTCAGGGAGAGATAGAGGTACTCTCTAAAAGTGAAGAGGGGACATTTTGTTTTTAAGACAGTCACAGCTTTTTTACCCATGAGATACTTCATTAACGTTACCTGGCAGTGTTCCGTTTAGCACTGAGGTAAAGCATCTAATTTGAAATGCTGTGCACGTGTGTGTCACACACCGAGACTCTTCCTTGAAGGTGTGCCGATCAGCTGACCCTTCCCAGGGTGCCGTGTGTGTGCTCTGTGTGTGTGCTCGCCGCTCGGTCCCCCAGTGCCTCATAGCCTGTCTGGCTCCCACTATGAACCAGACAGATGGCCTGAGGCTGGGCTGGTCCTCACTGCCTGTCTCCAATTCTTATTTTAGCAGATACCTTCACACATACACACACACACACACACACACATCTCTTTGATATTAGTTCTAACTGACAGGGGACTTCTCTCTATCAGTAGTGGAGGGATTCTTTACTCACTGAGCTATTGCACCAGGGAACTGTGGTCCACAATTAGTAGATAACACACCCCAGACAAACACACACACATCCTGGGGTCCTGTGGCCCTGGCCCCTCTCTCTTAGGTCCCCCCATAGGACCGGTCCCTGGGAGCCGTGGGCGATGGCGTACTGAGCGTACTCAGATTAGAGCTGCCCCAGGGAGAAGCCTGTCTGTTTAGTGGCCCACCAGCTCCCCAGTTGCTCCCTGGCAGATACGTTTTCTAATTAACCTGCGACAGACAGTAGCCACCATGCAGCCAACGAGATGCTGGGGAGAAATAGACCCACATCCGCCTCTGTCTGTCTGTCTATTTGTCTACAGACCAACAATAGGTTCCCTCTCTCTCTCTCCCCGTCTCTCCGTCCCTCTCCCTCCACTCTGTGGACACCTCTGACCTGTCTGTCCTTCACTGCTTCTCTCTGAAGTCTCTACTACACCTATGAGTTGATTGTGTGACGTGTCTCTCTCCGTGACAGAAACTGAACTCCCCGTCGGTCCTGAAAGCCCCTAAAGAGAGGAAGCCCAGCAAGAAGGAGGGAGGAGCTCCTGGGAAGTCCTCCAACCTACCAGCTGTCCTCTACAGGTAAACTAACTAACTAACACACAAACATTAAAACAACAGGCATTACAAACTAGCAAAAAGCCCCATATGGAGTGGCTGGGCAAACAGAGAGGTGCCAGTATTCAACCCTGGGGCACTCCAACACTCTACGACCATCACTATTCCTAAGGAGTATGTATTATCATGCCTTTATTCTTAATATGTACTTTATATCTAGCTTCTCATCTGAGAACTAACTTATTTTGATGTATTTCCTGTGTGTGTGTGTTCCTGTTTAGCTGTGGGATCTGTAAGAAGAACCAGGACCAGCATCTCCTGCTCCTGTGTGACACCTGCAAGCTCTACTACCATCTGGGCTGTCTGGAGCCTCCGCTGACACGCATGCCCAAGAAGACCAAGAACAGCTACTGGTGAGGGAGGGAGAGTGAGAGAGACTCGGGGAGGTAGATGGGGAAGAAAGGGAGAGGAACTGGGGGTGGTAAATGGGGAAGAAAGAGACGGAGAGCGAGAGGGTCTGAGGGAGGTAGATGGGGAAGAAAGAGAGAGTGAATGAGAGATAATAAGTGAATGGGTGCTAGAGGACTCGGTGGTACAAGAGTTACAAAAGCATAAGTTGGACCAAGTGCTGTCCATAGCACATACACATGCACAAACACACAACCCATCGCAATGACATACTGTACTGTAAATCTGCTATGACATTGTTATACCATTGTTGTATAAAAACATGTCATTCAAGCAATAAGGCATGAGAACACAGGGATTATGGTGTGATAACTCCCGATTTAGGTCTGTTCTTAGGCCCGAGGTGAAGCCAAGAGCCGAGAACAGCCCTTAGGAGGGAGTTATCACACAATAATCTCTGGGTGCAAGGACCTTATTGCTTTTATAAAACGGTGCCAACATATTTATAAAATATTAATGAAATGTTTTCATTAAAAACATTATTTAAACAAGTAAATTTGTTTTTGCATTCTGAAGTTGCTACCCAAGCGGCTGGTCGTTAGTTATTTTCTCATGTTTTGACCCAGTCATTAGTTCTAATCATTCTATTCATCCGATATTGCTGTGCTAAACAAATCATTGGCATGTAGCTAGCTAGCAGAGATTCAATGATGATGAGAGACAAGAACTTCAATATATCAAATAGGCCTACATAGGCCGCACTGCGTTGGTTAATGAATGAATGGAATTCTGAGTGTTTACGGTTTCCATGGTGGATTTTTAGTTTCCCCAACTGTTGCAAACCAAATAATAGCATGGGGAAGTAATGTGTAGATGCTTTTTTCCCCAAGGGAGATGAAGTTTAGGAATTTCCTGCCTGGGCTGCGGGACAGTGGAATTATGAGATTAGCACGTCATGGTATTTTGCAAAAGTTGTTGTCCCACATATCAGGATCCAAACAACCCGTTTTATAATAACTTGTAGTAGGAGATACATTAGTGTCCACAATTTATTTATTTATATAAAGTGTGACATTTCAGCTTACTCAGTGGCAGTAGATTTATCAGATGGAGAATGCAGAGATGGTGGAAATGTTCCACTTCACATAGAGCTAGATGTCCTTATCTGGATAGATAGATAGAGGAACTCTTTTGTGTATCTGTCTCAATAGTTTATATAGTATTCCATCTCTGTCGCTTAGTGAGCTACTTCCACAGTAAGTTATCTCCATAGAGAAGCTAGTCTAACCTTTTTGACTTCTTATTCTAACTAAAGGACGATGGGGGATTGTAGTGTGTATACACGTGTGTGTGCACATCTGAGATGTGTGTGTATTGTTTGTTTTTGTGGCACCTCAACTTGCACGTTCCTTGTGCCTGTGATTGGGAGTAATTCATTTAACCCATGAATAAGAGAGCGTGGTGGTGTTCTGCTCCGGCGGGCGGAAATTAGAAAGCATTTGGATGGATAACATTGTGTGGAGCCAAGGCCAAGTCATAGCCTACCTTATTATCAGGATCTGCACTCCAGGAATTTGACAGAGGCAGAAAGGATCCACAAGTTCACTTTATCTTAACTTATAATACTGATATTAACCTTTAAGACAAGTATTAACTTAGTCTAACTTATAATACTGATAGAAACCCATGTCACAGTCTTATGCTTTGCCTGGATCAGCAGAAACACCTTTCCTCAAATCCAGTGTCGGACCTCCAGGCTCAGATTTCAGTACTATGGGAAACCAGTATTTTTCTAACAAAACATATTATTTTCATAGATTTCAACACAGACATTACAGACCAAAGCCTTAGTGTCAGTGTTTTGTTTGTTTTATCTCCAACATAATTAGCATCATCCTGTTGTTCAGACATTGATAGTAATCAGAGAGAAAGCCTTCCGAAACCTGTTTTCCATGCTTAAGATGTTCACAGATAGTAAAATCAATACCCCTGCATAGAGGAGAGAACAATTTCTGGACCCTGAAACTTTCTTTCTTTCTTTCTTTCTTTCTTTCTTTCTTTCTTTCTTTCTTTCTTTCTTTCTTTCTTTCTTTCTTTCTTTCTTTCTTTCTTTCTTTCTTTCTTTCTTTCTTTCTTTCTTTCTTTCTTTCTTTCTTTCTTTCTTTCTTTCTTTCTTTCTTTCTTCTTTCTTTCTTTCTTTCTTTCTTTCTTTCTTTCTTTCTTTCTTTCTTTCTTTCTTTCTTTCTTTCTTTCTTTCTTTCTTTCTTTCTTTCTTTCTTTCTTTCTTTCTTTCTTTCTTTCTTTCTTTCTTTCTTTCTTTCTTTCTTTCTTTCTTTCTTTCTTTCTTTCTTCTTTTTTCTTTCTTTCTCTCTCTCTCTCTCCTCTCTCTCTCTCTCTCTCTCTCTCTCTCTCTCTCTCTCTCTCTCTCTCTCTCTCTCTCTCTCTCTCTCTCTCTCTCTCTCTCTCTCTCTCTCTCTCTCTCTCTCTCTCTCTCTCTCTCTCTCTCTCTCTCTCTCTCTCTCTCTCTCTCTCTCTCTCTACCTCCCTCCCTCCCTCCTCCTATCTGTCTCTCTCTACTTTCCTACTCCTGTCTGTCTCTCTCTACCTCCCTCCATCTCCTCAGGCAATGTTCAGAATGTGACCAGGCCAGTAGCGACGATGCCGACATCGCCATGGAGACACTGCCCGACGGCACCAAGAGGTCTCGGAGACAGATTAAAGGACCAATCAAATTCATCCCTCAGGAGATGTCCCCGGAGGCCAAGAAACGAGATGTGAGGGGCACGGTGTGTAATAACACACCGTTTTTTATTATTATTTACTGTGCCTTCAGAAAGTATTCACACCCCTTCACTTTTTACACATTTTGTTGTTACAAAGTGTGATTAAAATTGATTTAATTGTCAATTTTTGTCAACGATCTACACAAAATACTCTAATGTCAAAGTGGAAGAAAAATTCGGATTTCTTATTTTTATTAATGGAAAATAAAACACTAATATAGTTTGATTAGATAAGTATTCAACCACCTGAGTCAATACTTGTTAGAATCACCTTTGGCAGTGATTGTAGCTGTGAGTCTTTCTGGGTAAGTCTCTAAGAGCTTTGCAAACATGGATTGTAGAATATTTGCCCAATATTCTTTTAAAAATTCTTCAAGCTCTGTCAAGTTGGTTGTTGATCATTGCTAGACAGCCATTTAAGTCAAAACTGTAACTAAGCCACTCAGAAACATTCAATGTCGTCTTGGTAAGTAACTCCAATGTATATTTGGCCTTGCGTTTTAGGTTATTGTCCTGCTGAAAGGTGGATTTGTCTCCCAGTGTCTATTGGAAAGCAGACTCAACCAGGTATTCAATGTCTGCTTTTCCCCCCTTTTTTTTAACCAATATTCTTTGTGAGGCATTGTAAAACCTCCCTGGTCTTTGTCGTTGAATCGGTGCTTGAAATTCACTGCTCAACTGAAGGACCTTACAGATAAGTGGTATGTATAGGGTACAGAGATGGGGTAGTCATTAAGTAATCATGTTAAACACCGTTGTTGCACACAGTGTTACCCCATGCATTATTATGCGACTTGTTAAGCAAATTATTACTACTGAAGTTCATTATGCTTGCCATAACAAAGGGGTTGAATACTTATTTACTCAAGACATTTCAGCTTTTATTTTTTTGTTAATTTGTCAAAACAGCAACAAAAAAAAGGGTATTGTGTGTAGATTAGTGACACAAAATCAAAATGTAATCCCTTTTAAATTCAGGCTATAACACTACAAAATGTGGACAAAGTCAAGGGGTGTGAATACTTTCTGAAGGCACTGTATTTATTATAAATAATGTATTTAATATGATTTATTTATTTTGTTTATTATACAAGCCCGTATAATTGCAAAAGGCATGCTAGTAGATACCCATAGACTTTCAGTCATTGTGATAACGCTAGTTAGCATTTGTTTGTGAAACTACCTTTAACTTCCTTCATACTGGACACAGAGACATAAAAAGTGTATCCACGAGTTCATCTGACTCTGGGGAAGTAGAAAAGGGCATAACTGCAAAAATCCCGAAGTATCCCTTTAAGTGGTGGTCTGTCAAAATGGGTTTTGAAAGCCTCCCCTTTGCTAGTTTTGGGGTTGATTGGGTTGATATTTCTGGGGTAGCCTTTTTAATTTTCCTGCCATCTACTGTATAATCCAGAATGTATCTCCCAGGTTTGGAGAAACAGACAGTAATCCGTCAACCTATACCTGGGGTTAAAAGTACTCCATCATAGGTACTGTATACCAGGCCAGATTAACAGAGCCCAACAGAAATACCAGGTCAGACTAACAGAGCCCAACAGATAGCCCAAGCCAGACTAATAGAGTCCAACAGATAGCCCAGGCCAGACTAATAGAGTCCAACAGATAGCCCAGGCCAGAGTAGTAGAGCCCAACAGATATACCTGGCTGTCAGAGCCCAACAGATATAGGACATAACAGGCCAGACTCACGGGACTAATGGCTTGCCATTCAGCACACACAGGTCACGCTGCTGTACTAAACAGGATTGCTAGTGGACATGCCAGGAAACTAGAGGGGGTGGATCCAAACACACACTTCCTCTGGTGTTACATTTTTACATTTTACATTTTAGTCATTTAGCAGACGCTCTTATCCAGAGCGACTTACAGTTAGTGAGTGCATACATTTTCATACTGGCCCCCACTGGCCCCCCGTGGAAATTGAACCCACAACCCTGGCGTTGCAAGCGCCATGCTCTACCAACTGAGCTACATGGGGCCGTGTTCAGCCCCAAACACCCCCCGCCGGCTCGTTGGTTCAGGTCCGCCATCAGATTAAAACTGATCCAAATGGACTGAACTACTTCCAATCTACAATCATGTAAGAGGAAGATGGAATATTAACAAAGGGGGGAATCAAACATATCCTTGTTGTTCTTGACACGAGCAAGTGAGTGATGGAGCCGGGTTGTATGTTTTTTTTAAAGGAGGAAGAAAAATTGACAACATATTTAAACAGATTGTGAAAACGCTTATCATTATAAATGATAACTGCTAAACGCTAGAACCACAGTTACTTGGCTCCTTCACTTCAGCCCTCCCTCCTTCCCTAGCTCCATCCCTCCCTCTCTTCCTTCCTCGCTCCCTTCTAAGCCACTTCTCCCACCACCTCACAAAGGGCCCAGAATATGAGTTTATTTAACTGTTTGGTTTCTATAGTGGTTGACTCCATTAAGGTAATCTATGAAAGGCCAGGGAAATATCAACACATCCAATGCAGAGTTCAGTGCAATGTAGACTAAGGTTAAAAATAAATAAATAAGATATAATAAGGTAAAATGTGTACACCCACACACTCTCTCAGACCCACACACACGTACACACACACAGCATACCTAATCAGGGTCTCTGCTCAGGTGAGGAAATTAAAACTGGGGGCAGTTTGTACAACTCTGAGCTAAATCAATCTTTTAATTAAGTACATCATTGCATCTTTAACAGCCATGAATCATTTCACAGCACTATGCAGGATTAGAGAAGTTAACGGAGCGGAGGACCCAGCAGTAACTAGATGTAGTAACTTAATTCTCACTAGACTAATGGCATATTGTTCCTGTATAATCATGGAGGGGTGTTGCAGCAGGGCCACGTTTAATCACCACCCCAATACACACACTGTCACACAGAAGATTCTAGAAGAAGAAGCAATGATAAACAAGCCTCCTTGAAAATGCAGGATGGTTTTGGTCTGCAATTATTCATTTTGGAGATAATAATTAGAGATATTGTCAGTAGATTTTACTAGAAGAAGCAAAGACCAAGCTTTCTTGAAAATGAGGTACAGTTTGGGTCCGGAACTGATGGCTCTGAGATGTAATGATTCAATGAGTGTTGAAAGTATATGGCCAAATAAGTAGTGATGCGTTATGGAGTATAGCTGTCAGGCTGTGTGTAGGATGTCTAACAGATACAGTGGGGGGAAAAAAGTATTTAGTCAGCCACCAATTGTGCAAGTTCTCCCACTTAAAAAGATGAGAGAGGCCTGTCATTTTCATCATAGGTACACGTCAACTATGACAGACAAATTGAGGGAAAAAAATCCAGAAAATCACATTGTAGGATTTTTAATGAATTTATTTGCAAATTATGGTGGAAAATAAGTATTTGGTCACCTACAAACAAGCAAGATTTCTGGCTCTCAATGACCTGTAACTTCTTCTTTAAGAGGCTCCTCTGTCCTCCACTCGTTACCTGTATTAATGGCACCTGTTTGAACTTGTTATCAGTATAAAAGACACCTGTCCACAACCTCAAACAGTCACACTCCAAACTCCACTATGGCCAAGACCAAAGAGCTGTCAAAGGACACCAGAAACAAAATTGTAGACCTGCACCAGGCTGGGAAGACTGAATCTGCAATAGGTAAGCAGCTTGGTTTGAAGAAATCAACTGTGGGAGCAATTATTAGGAAATGGAAGACATACAAGACCACTGATAATCTCCCTCGATCTGGGGCTCTACGCAAGATCTCACCCCGTGGGGTCAAAATGATCACAAGAACGGTGAGCAAAAATCCCAGAACCACACGGGGGGACCTAGTGAATGACCTGCAAAGAGCTGGGACCAAAGTAACAAAGCCTACCATCAGTAACACACTACGCCGCCAGGGACTCAAATCCTGCAGTGCCAGACGTGTCCCCCTGCTTAAGCCAGTACATGTCCAGGCCCGTCTGAAGTTTGCTAGAGTGCATTTGGATGATCCAGAAGAGGATTGGGAGAATGTCATATGGTCAGATGAAACCAAAATAGAACTTTTTGGTAAAAACTCAACTCGTCGTGTTTGGAGGACAAAGAATGCTGAGTTGCATCCAAAGAACACCATACCTACTGTGAAGCATGGGGGTGGAAACATCATGCTTTGGTCATGGGTGCACTTCAGCCACGCTCAAGGTCCTAAATGATATTATAACCGCGATCGATAATAGACAGTACTGTGCAGCCGTCTTCATCGACCTGGCCAAGGCTTTCGACTCTGTCAACCACCGCATTCTTATTGGCAGACTAAATAGCCTTGGTTTCTCAAATGACTGCCTCGCCTGGTTCACCAACTACTTCTCAGATAGAGTTCAATGTGTGAAATCGGAGGGCCTGTTGTCTGGACCTATGGCAGTCTCTATGGGGGTGCCACAGGGTTCAATTCTTGGGCCGACTCTTTTCTCCGTGTATATCAATGATGTCGCTCTTGCTGCTGGTGACTCTCAGATCCACCTCTACGCAGACGACACCATTTTGTATACATCTGGCTCTTCATTGGACACTGTGTTAACAAACCTCCAAACGCGCTTCAATGCCATACAACACTCCTTCAGTAGCCTCCAACTGCTCTTAAACACTAGTAAAACTAAATGCATGCTCTTCAATCGAACGCTGCTGGTACCCGCCCACCCGACTAGAATCACCACTCTCGACGGGTCTGACCTAGAGTATGTGGACAACTACAAATACCTAGGTGTCTGGTTAGACTGTAAACTCTCCTTCCAGACTCACATTAAGAATCTCCAATCCAAAGTTAAATCTTGAATCGGCTTCCTATTTCGCAACAAAGCCTCCTTCACTCATGCTGCCAAACATGCCCTCGTAAAACTGACTATCCTACCGATCCTTGACTTCGGCGATGTCATTTACAAAATAGCCACCAACACTCTACTCAGCAAATTGGATGTAGTCTATCACAGTGCCATCCGTTTTGTCTCCAAAGCCCCATACACTACCCACCACTGTGACCTGTACGCTCTTGTTGGCTGGTCCTCACTACATGTTCTTCGTCAAACCCACTGGCTCCAGGCCATCTATAAATCACTGCTAGGCATATCCCCGCCTTATCTTAGCTCATTGGTCACCATAGCAGCACCCACCCGTAGTCTGCGCTCCAGCAGGTATATCTCACTGGTCATTCCCAAAGCCAACACCTCCTTTGGCCGCCATTCCTTCCAGTTCTCTGCTGCCAATGACTGGAACGAACTGCAAAAATCTCTGAAGCTGGAGACTCTTATCTCCCTCACTAACTTTAAGCACCAGTTGTCAGAGCACCTTACCGATCACTGCACATGTACACAGCCCATCTGAAATTAGCCCATCCAACTACCTCATCCCTATATTGTTATTTGTTTTGCTCTTTTGCACCCCAGTATCTCTATTTGCACATAATCTCTTGCACATCTAGCATTCCAGTGTTAATACTAATTGTAATTATTTTGCACTATAGCCTATTTATTGCCTTACCTCCATAACTTGCTACATTTGCACACAGTGTATATATTTTTTCTGTTGTATTTTATGACCTTATGTTTTTTTTACCCCATATGTAACTCTGTGTTGTTGTTTTTATCGCACTGCTTTGCTTTATCTTGGCCAGGTCGCAGTTGTAAATGAGAACTTGTTCTCAACTGGCTTACCTGGTTAAATAAAGGTGAAATAAAAATAAAATAAAATGCTTTGGGGCTGTTTTTCTGCAAAGGGACCAGGACGACTGATCCGTGTAAAGGAAAGAATGAATGGGGCCATGTATCGTGAGATTTTGAGTGAAAACCTCCTTCCATCAGCAAGGCCATTGAAGATGAAACGTGGCTGGGTCTTTCAGCATGACAATGATCCCAAACACACCGCCCGGGCAACGAAGGAGTGGCTTCGTAAGAAGCATTTCAAGGTCCTGGAGTGGCCTAGCCAGTCTCCAGATCTCAACCCCATAGAACATCTTTGGAGGGAGTTGAAAGTCCGTGTTGCCCAGCGACAGCCCCAAAACATCACTGCTCTAGAGGAGATTTGCATGAAGGAATGGGCCAAAATACCAGCAACAGAGTGTGAAAACCTTGTGAAGACTTACAGAAAACGTTTGACCTGTGTCATTGCCAACAAAGGGTATATAACAAAGTATTGAGAAACTTTTGTTATTGACCAAATACTTATTTTCCACCATAATTTGCAAATAAATTCATTAATAATCCTACAATGTGATTTTCTGGAGAAAAAAATGCTAATTTTGTCTGTCATAGTTGACGTGCACCTATGATGAAAATTACAGGCCTCTCTCATCTTTTTAAGTGGGAGAACTTGGTGGCTGACTAAATACTTTTTTCCCCCACTGTATACCTTGAGGGCGCATGTTGATTTAGAAGAGGGCACTGCCCTGCAGTAGGCAGTGTACTCAGTCAGCAGCCCCTGAACAAGGGCCAGAGGAGGCTAAGCTGCACCACAGAGTGGCAGTGGGCCACCTTACCCCTGTGGCCCCGCACACACACACATAAGCACCGTACACACACACACTCCAACACTCGTCCCCATGCAGGGGCCAGCGGGAGGTTGATTAGTCAGCCCTGATCAATTGAAAAAGGGCTTTAGAGCAGTGCCAGCGCCAGGGTGCCCTGGTAAAAGAATAAATGCAAAGCAGGGCCTTTTCAGCAGCTGCCATCGCATGCCTTGCATTTGAAGATAAATGCAGCATTGAAGCTCCTCGACTGGAGCGGACGCGGCGAGAGGAAATCAGAAAAAGACGGCTTAATCCCTGAGTACTTCCAGCAGCAGGGTCCTCAGCCCAGCGTACTCTGGGCACTTTGCTTTAGATGCGCTAACAGAAAAACACATTAACCCAGACCCACCGCCACAGCACTCTACACGACCTCCTTCTCTCCATCCTCCATCCTCCACCTTCCCACTCCCCTCTATCCCTCCTCCCTCTCTCCCTCCCTCTCTGAAAGAACATACAGAAAGAGCAAACCTCCAGAAGGAGTTCTTAAAAAAAATAAAAAAAATAAGGAACAGCAGGGTGTGTTTGTGTTATCTAAGAGGGCGACAGCCAGACAGCCAGCCAACCAGACAGACAGACAGACACTGGGCTATTCTCTGGCTCTTGCTAGGCAGCCAGGCAGTGAGTGGCCTCAGAGAATGAGTGTTCCTCAGGCTCTCTCCTTCCAGGTGTGGAGGGGGTTGGTTATTGACAGTCTAAAAACAAAAGACGGGGGAAATAAAATGGAAGAGGACTGGAGTGTGTTTTTCTCCCCTCCTCTCTCTGATGACTATCTGTTGTGTTCCTTCTGGGAGCTGGGATTGGGAGGGAGGATGGATGGGGAGGCGGGGGGGAAGCGGGCTGGGGTGGAATATCGGAGGAGGATCAGGGTATGGTGGCTGTAGATAAGTGAGATCCATGAAGAGGTGTAGGGAGAAAGGCAGGGAGGGAGCAGCCATATCTCCACAGCTCTTTCTCTCCTTTCTCTTTCTCTCTCCCGCTCCCTCTATCTCTGTCGAACCCGCCCCTCTCTTTCTCTCGCTTTCTCACTCTCTCTCTCGTGCAGCTGAATAGGACCTAGTCCACAGACAGCACTGTGTGGCTCTCTTGTCTTGTATGGCCAGAGGTAAAACAAAACACCAGCCTCACTGGGCAGTAGAGGATTAAATACAGGACAAACAAATGTATTTGGAAAACAGTTTATGCTTTCTGTTGTATTGTTGCAAAAGGCAGAGACCACAGTGGGTTTTCTTTGTTTGACAATCTGATTAAACAGCTGAGGGAGCAGACAGCGTCATAAACATACTTTCACTGGCTCCAGAATCTTTTGGAGAACAGGAAAGCAATAAATAGTTAGATTTTTCTGATGCTGCCAATACCTTGTGAAGCATATCTCTAATTAAGTCAAATTATTATTTTGACAGATTCTCACAGACAAAATTCCAAGAACGAAAGATTTGCCTGACCACTCAACAACTCAAAGTAGACATATATTATGACCTTGTTGTGACCTTGTGCCTTGCATGGCTAGCTGATAACCTTTCACAAGGCTTATGAGACTGACCAGAGCTCAGGTCAATTATCTCTCATCATTTCACACAGATCAATCAATTAGCACATGAATTACCACAGAATTCGAGCTTAGTTAAAACGGACCGCAATGAACCTAACATGGTGTTCTGTATTTCACAGAGAACCAGAGGGCAGAAGAGGAAGAGGGTGTCCATCTGTGAAGAAGAGAAGTTTGAGGTGCAGGTATGTCATTGGTCTAAATTTGTTACTAAACATTCCTAAAGCTCCTAACCTCCCTATCATACACACAACTACAGTGAGGGGGAAAAGTATTTGATCCCCTGCTGATTTTGTACGTTTGCCCACTGACAAAGACATGATCAGTCTATAATTTTAATGGTAGGTTTATTTGAACAGTGAGAGACAGAATAACAACAACAAAAATCCAGAAAAACGCATGTCAAAAATGTTATAAGTTGATTTGCATTTTAATGAGGGAAATAAGTATTTGACCCCTCTCAATCAGAAAGATTTCTGGCTCCCATGTGTCTTTTATACAGGTAACGAGCTGAGATTAGGAGCACACTCTTAAAGGGAGTGCTCCTAATCTCAGTTTGTTACCTGTATAAAAGACACCTGTCCACAGAAGCAATCAATCAATCAGATTCCAAACCATGGCCAAGACCAAAGAGCTCTCCAAGGATGTCAGGGACAAGATTGTAGACCTACACAAGGCTGGAATGGGCTACAAGACCATCGCCAAGCAGCTTGGTGATGTCACGAGTGTCCGTGTAATGCGGTGGATTGAGGTCAGGCGCAGGACACAGAACTCAATGAAACGTACTTTACTGAATAAGTAAAGAATCCAAATACAAAACACCTCCACACAGGGAGGAACAAACCCGCTCACCAACGACACACGAAACGAAAAAACAAACACGCACAAAACACATTGGGAGCCACCGGGTTAAATTGGGAAGGAGTAATCACGTAATGGGCAACAGGTGTGTAACAATCAGACAACAGATGCAACATAGAAACATAGAACATAGATCGGCAGCAGCTAGTATTCCGGTGACGACGAACGCCGAAGCCTGCCCGAGCAAGGAGGAGGGGCAGCCTCGGCAGAATCCGTGACAGGTGAGAAGGTGACAACAGTTGGTGCGATTATTCGCAAATGGAAGAAACACAAAATAACTGTCAATCTCCCTCGGCCTGGGGCTCCATGCAAGATCTCACCTTGTGGAGTTGCAATGATCATGAGAACGGTGAGGAATCAGCCCAGAACTACACGGGAGGATCTTGTCAATGATCTCAAGGCAGCTGGAACCATAGTCACCAAGAAAACAATTGGTAACACACTACGCCATGAAGGACTGAAATCCTGCAGCGCCCGCAAGGTCCCCCTGCTCAAGAAAGCACATATACAGGCCTGTCTGAAGTTTGCCAATGAACATTTGAATGATTCAGAGGAGAATTGGGTGAAAGTGTTGTGGTCAGATGAGACCAAAATGGAGCTCTTTGGCATCAACTCAACTCGCCGTGTTTGGAGGAGGAGGAATGCTGCCTATGACCCCAAGAACACCATCCCCACCGTCAAACATTGAGGTGGAAACATTATGCTTTGGGGGTGTTTTTCTGCTAAGGGGACAGGACAACTTCACCGCATCAAAGGGACGATGGATGGGGCCATGTACCGTCAAATCTTGGGTGAGAACCTCCTTCCCTCAGCCAGGGCATTGAAAATGGGTCGTGGTTGGGTATTCCAGCATGACAATGACCCAAAACACACGGCCAAGGCAACAAAGGAGTGGCTCAGGAAGAAGCACATTAAGGTCCTGGAGTGGCCTAGCCAGTCTCCAGACCTTAATCCCATAGAAAATCTGTGGAGGGAGCTGAAGGTTCGAGTTGCCAAACGTCTGCCTCGAAACCTTAATGACTTGGAGAAGATCTGCAAAGAGGAGTGGGACAAAATTCCTCCTGAGATGTGTGCAAACCTGGTGGCCAACTACAAGAAACGTCTGACCTCTGTGATTGCCAACAAGGGTTTTGCCACCAAGTACTAAGTCATGTTTTGCAGAGGGGTCAAATACTTATTTCCCTCATTAAAATGCAAATCAATTTATAACATTTTTGACATGCGTTTTTCAGGATTTTTTTGTTATTCTGTCTCTCACTGTTCAAATAAACCTACCATTCAAATTATAGACTTATCATGTCTTTGTCAGTGGGCAAACGTACAAAATCAGCAGGGGATCAAATACTTTTTTCCCTATACTGTAATACATACACATCACATGTTACTTACTCTATTCACTCTATTAGCCTGCATATTATCGTTCTTCTACACCATTACCACACACACACATGGCAGTGTCGGGTCTAATCAGCCTGTGTGTTTCCATAGGAACCGTCTCTACGGGAGCGGCGTCAGCGTCAGTCTGCGATGCAGAAGAAGACACCTAAAGCAGATGACACCAGGACCAACTGTACCTCCTGCAAAGGACCCGGGGACAACGAGAACCTCGTCAGGTGGGTCACAGTGTGTATGTGTGTGTATGTGAAAAGGTAGGTGGTGGGATAATGTGGGTGTGGCCATGGAAAGGGAGGTTGGAAGGGTGCATGAATGTGTGTGTAACACACAAGCCCATGCTTGTGAATGTGTGTTCACACCTGTTTGTTTGTGTGTGTGTGTTTGAGGAGCCATATCCTCCTGATGATTAATGTTCAGTCTTCATTAGTAGGCCTTGGCTGGTGAGGGAGGCTGGGTGAGGGGGGCTGGGTGAGGGGGGCTGGGTGAGGGGGGCTGGTGAGGGAGGCTGAGGCTGTATTGAACAGCCACCTACTTTTACACACTTCATCAAGATGTAATGAACAGTCTGATCTGCCCTGGTCTCCCATCAGAGCTTCAGCTGTCTCACGCTGCTTAAACAGGACCGTGACTTTACTAGATCCATCGGTAGTGTGTGAATTACAGCAGTCGGCATTAACACACTGTAGACTGACTGATTTATCAAGACTGTATTTATTTATGAGGTAGACCACTGTATATTTGCTTTCTATATGGCCTACAAACTGGGACTGTCATTGGCTCATTTCAAAGCAACTGTATGCTTTTTTCACTTTATAACTTGTTATACTTGACTTAATTTATCCAGGTAACGTAGGGTTCTTTCTGTGAGCTGTATTTGGTGTTATCAGTGTATGTAAGGTTGAGCTAATAATGTGTGGTTCTGTCAGTGTTTTCTAGGTTAAGGAGGTCGGGGGCTGTGAGGTGTGCTGCCTGCCCTGACTCTTTCTATCTTTGCATTGCACAGGTTGTGAGAGCCGGGGCAGACACCTCTCCTCACCTCCCCACACCTAGACACAGCTGGACAGATGAGAGAGAGAGAGAAGCAGACCTTTGGCTTAGAGACAGAGAGGGACTTAATTACGCAGAAGAATGACAGCGGCGGTGTGGGATCAGATGGCCATCTTTAAACTTCCGACCACGGGCTTCTTCGTGACCCAAATTGGACCTCCTACTGGCCGTCCAATTAAAATTGAGGGAGAGAGGCAGAAATGGACATGAACTTTGAGGAATTCTAAAATACTTGTTGAAATTAGCAAATGAAGTTTTGGGGAGGTTCAGTATTACTGAACTAGTCATTCTTGTAAGAAAGGACATGTTGGTATTACTGGACAGGCCTTTTGTGATCATCATTGCCATCTCTAAGGGCTCATCTATAAGGACTATGGCCTATCTGGACTAAGGAGTGATTCTGAAACTCAACAATATTACTAGAAGCATCTCATTGCTTTCCTGTCTGTCTCCTCTCTATTCCTCTGCTTTCTCTCTTCCCCTTGTTCCCTTTTCTGTTTCTCTCCCCGTCTCTTCACTCTCTCCTCAGCCCCCTTCTCTCTCTCTCTCTCTCTCTCTCTCTCTCTCTCTCTCTCTCTCTCTCTCTCTCTCTCTCTCTCTCTCTCTCTCTCTCTCTCTCTCTCTCTCTCTCTCTCTCTCTCTCTCTCTCTCTCTCTCTCTCTCTCTCTCTCTCTCTCTCTCTCTCTCATCCATTCTATGATGGCACTTCACTCCTTTGACCTCCCTAAGCATCTTATTACCACATCCAATCAGTTGTATTGACTCCAGTCATTTGTGGTCCAATCACATGGTGTTTTCCTCAGTAAAGGCCTTTAATTGGAGATGCACTTGAACTTAAGCTCTCATCATCTTCTTCTAGTGTTGTGTTGTCGTCGGGTAGAACTTTCTAGAGTAGAGGAAAAGTAGTGATTTTTTGTAGAATGATTTCCCTTTCTGGTGTTTGAGAAGTAAGTAGCTGCTTAGATAGGCCCTACAGTGGCCTAAGGTTTAACATATTGATAATAGCAACATTTATAGTAATGGTTATTGTAACTTCTAATGTGAGTGTGTGTGTGTGTACCGTAGGTGTTTAGGCATTCTAAAGTCTCCCTTCCTTCCTCTTGAATATTTTAAAGTGACACTTCTTTAAATGCAGCCCAGCTCTCTCTCTCTATCTCTCTCTCTCTCTCTCTCTCTCTGTGTGTGTGTGTGTGTGTGTGTGTGTGTGTGTGTGTGTGTGTGTGTGCGCCTCCCCAGTGCCCCATAGTGAGTGCTGTCAACTGAGCAGCTGCCATGTGGTCCGTCTGTCTGTCAGGGTCCTTGACAGAAGTGTCACAGTTTGCCCTCACATGTCACTCCTCCTCTCTTCCTCCCATCTGTCTGGGGATCCTATATGCATGGCTCTGGGAGCTGCCAAACCTCACAATGTGTAGGTCCACTGGAAAATCTGCGGAGAAAATAAAGATGGTGGTTTTCCTGTGGAGATTAGAGATCCCTGTACAGGATGACCTGGTCACTCACCAAGTCATGTCACCCCCATGAGCCCTCCTCCTCATCCTCTTCTGCCTCCTCCGCCGCAACAAATTTAGAGGACTGTCCATGAGCTACAGCCTCCAGCTAACCCTACTCCAGCTAACCAGCTAACGCTACTCCAGCTAACCCTACTCCAGCTAACCTTACTCCAGCTAACCCGCTAACACTACTCCAGCTAGCCCTACTCCAGCTAACCCTACTACACCTAACCAGCTAACCCTACTACATCTAACCAGCTAACCCTACTCCAGCTCCCTACTACATCTAACCAGCTAACCCTACTCCAGCTAACCCTATTACAGCTAACCAGCTAACCCTACTCCAGCTAACCCTATTCCAGCTAACCCTATTCCAGCTAACCCTACTCCAGCTAACCCTACTCCAGCTAACCCTATTCCAGCTAACCCTACTCCAGCTAACCCTACTCCAGCTAACCCTACTCCAGCTAACCCTATTCCAGCTACCCAGCTAACCCTACTCCAGCTAACCCTACTCCAGCTGACCAGCTAAGCCTACTCCAGCTAAGCCTACTACGACTAACCCTACTCCAGCTAACCGTGCATGGCTTTGTATGTAACCATTAGGGATAGGGCTAGGCTATGACCAACTGTGTATCTGACTGAGCAATTAGCGCTACTGTAGCCTACAGTAAATGTACTTTTAACATGAGTATATGTGGTGTGTTCCAACAGTTTAGATTGTGTGAATGAACACCTGGTAGCTGTGTTGTGTGTACAGTATTTATTGATAAGGCCAAGCTTTTTAGTGTCTTTTATTTGTGCCTTCATACTTGATTTTATATCATAATACGCCTTTTGTTATTACTGTATTGTGAAGAAATTGAGTTTAGCTGACTTTTGAGTAGGAACCTCAAAGGACTCCTTGCTAAACGTATTCATTGTTTATATACAGTGGGGAGAACAAGTATTTGATACACTGCCGATTTTGCAGGTTTTCCTACTTACAAAGCATGTAGAGGTCTGTAATTTTTATCATAGGTACACTTCAACTGTGAGAGACGGAATCTAAAACAAAAATCCAGAAAATCACATTGTATGATTTTTAAGTAATTAATTTGCATTTTATTGCATGACATAATTATTTGATCACCTACCAACCAGTAAGAATTCCAGGTCTCACAGACCTGTTAGTTTTTCTTTAAGAAGCCCTCCTGTTCTCCACTCATTACCTGTATTAACTGCACCTGTTTGAACTCGTTACCTGTATAAAAGACACATGTCCACACACTCAATCAAACAGACTCCAACCTCTCCACAATGGCCAAGACCAGAGAGCTGTGTAAGGACATCAGGGATAAAATTGTAGACCTGCACAAGGCTGGGATGGGCTACAGGACAATAGGCAAGCAGCTTGGTGAGAAGGCAATAACTGTTGGCGCAATTATTAGAAAATGGAAGAAGTTCAAGATGACGGTCAATCACCCTCGGTCTGGGGCTCCATGCAAGATTTCACCTCGTGGGGCATCAATGATCATGAGGAAGGTGAGGGATCAGCCCAGAACTACACGGCAGGACCTGGTCAATGACCTGAAGAGAGCTGGGACCACAGTCTCAAAGAAAACCATTAGTAACACACAACGCCGTCATGGATTAAAATCCTGCAGTGCACGCAAGGTCCCCCTGCTCAAGCCAGCGCATGTCCAGGCTCGTCTGAAGTTTGCCAATGACCATCTGGATGATCCAGAGGAGGAATGGGAGAAGGTCATGTGGTCTGATGAGACAAAAATAGAGCTTTTTGGTCTAAACTCCACTCGCCGTGTTTGGAGGAAGAAGAAGGATGAGTACAACCCCAAGAACACCATCCCAACCGTGAAGCATGGAGGTGGAAACATCATTCTTTGGGGATGCTTTTCTGCAAAGGGGACAGGACGACTGCACCGTATTGAGGGGAGGATGGATGGGGCCATGTATTGCGAGATCTTGGCCATCAACCTCCTTCCCTCAGTAAGAGCATTGAAGATGGGTCGTGGCTGGGTCTTCCAGCATGACAACGACCCGAAACACACAGCCAGGGCAACTAAGGAGTGGCTCCGTAAGAAGCATCTCAAGGTCCTGGAGTGGCCTAGCCAGTCTCCAGACCTGAACCCAATAGAAAATATTTTGAGGGAGCTGAAAGTCTGTATTTCCCAGCGACAGCCCCGAAGCATGAAGGATCTGGAGAAGGTCTGTATGGAGGAGTGGGCCAAAATCCCTGCTGCAGTGTGTGCAAACCTGGTCAAGACCTACAGGAAACATATGATCTCTGTAATTGCAAACAAAGGTTTCTGTACCAAATATTAAGTTCTGCTTTTCTGATGTATCAAATACTTATGTCATGCAATAAAATGCAAATTAATTACTTAAAAATCATACAATGTGATTTTCTGGATTTTTGTTTTAGATTCCGTCTCTCACAGTTGAAGTGTACCTATGATATACATTACAGACCTCTACATGCTTTGTAAGTAGGAAAACCTGCAAAATCGGCAGTGTATCAAATACTTGTTCTCCCCACTGTATTTGTTTACAATACATGCCTCTATGCTACTATTTGTTTACACACATGCCTATATGTGATTAGTATTATTTGTATACATACATTTCTATATGTGATTATTTCTAACATGTTGTGGTATTACCACGTTTGGTAGAAGTTCATACAGTACCTGTGATATATGGAGGAAGAATGTTGCTGCTTTCATGATATGTGTGTATGTGAAGTATCCCGGCCTCCCGGCCCCTATAGCTCTCAGCATTACAGCAGAGCTTTAATAAACTCTTGACTTTTTCACCTTATTGCCATAGTGATAAATGAGAGTTAGACAGCTAATTAATTGTTGTAAAGGTGTGTCGGCGGCCGTGTCGATGGCGGGCAGCGGTCCGTTTGTGTGTCTACGCCCTCTGCCATCTCTGATTTATCACGGGGGAAGTGCCCTCTCGACTGCTGCCGGCCGCTGACCGTTAACAGGCCAGTAGAGCTGGTGAGAAGAGGAGAGTAGAGGGTGGTCTCTCTCTTTGCCTCTCTGTCCCTCTCTTTCCCTTTCTGTCTCTCTATTTCTCTCTTTTCTTCGCAACAAAGTTGATCTGTTTATTTCAGCTAAGCGCCGATTCTGTGGCCTCTCCTGCTCCTGCACCTATTCACCGCTCTCTCTTCTCGCTTTCTCCCTCTCAGCCAGATAGAGAGGGAGAATAAAGGCTTTCGTGGACAATCTGGTTAACAAAAGCCTCCAATGTGTCTGGCACCAGACGGATAGGCAGCAACAACAGGAAATACAGTCAGAGAGACACTCTCCATGCTGGGCCCAGACCTGGATTCAATTGAGCTGGGTTTGATTGAGCTTGCCTGGCTTAATGGACCAATAGAATAGTAGCAAAAGTGCAAACTCCGCCCATCTGGCACTCTAGGAAGGCTAGAGCAAACGCTGAAAGTATTTGAAAGATTTCAAATCGTATTTGAACCCAGGACTGGAGGAGAAGTACTCTGTGTTGGGCCCAGTAGAAAGATAGCCTGGCAGACAGACAGGCAGCAGTCTCACGTTGAGGTTGAGACTCAGAGAGATGGAATCAGCACAGCGTGGAGAACTGTAACTGCCCCAATCCCTCATTCCTGCATCCTTCTCTCAGCCCCGGGTCCACAGAGACACAGGGAGATCAGGCCTGGGTGGAGGGATTGAGTGAGGGATGCTACAGCTGTGTTACGACTATGGGGATGAGTGAGTCTGAGACAGGGACTGGGTGAGGGACGGAGAGAGGCGAAGGATGGAGAGAAAGGAGGGAGGTTCTGGAAGAGCAGTAACCTTTGGGATGATGAGTGCATTTCCCATTACCGTCCTGACACAGGATCCACCGAGATGATTTAATGGCGGCATTTTGTTTTTGCTGACTTCACTCCTTTTTTTCTCTCCACCACCATTAAAAGAGAAGAGAAAAGGCATGTCAGGCTGGGCTGGGCTGGGCTGGGCTGGGCTGTGGGTAGAGTAGCCAAGCAGCTCCAGTCTATTACTCCCCTGCCAGCCAGCCAGCTAGCTTCTTCTTTCCCTTCTCTCATCCCACTGATTCCACCGCCGCAGTGTCTGTGTGTCCGCTCCACTCACTTCCTGATTGCACTTTCTTCCTCCTCTTATCCTTCTCTCCTTTTTTATTCCCTTATTTTTCCTCCGCTCTGCAGTTGTACCCCCACGGCCCCTCCCACCTCCCCACCTATGTCTCAGTGACTACACACTAAGATGAATCACCTAACCCCCAGAGGTGCCTTATATCCTAATTAGTGTGGGTTTTGCCCCAGCACACAGACAGATGTACACTGTTAAGGAATGTGTGTGTGTGTGTGTGTGTGTGTGTGTCTGTGTCATAGACTGTATCTTCCCTTCCTGTAACAGAACATAAGACCAGGGGGTGACAGCACATGGAGAGGCCCTCAGTGAGCAGGCTGGGGCCTTAGTTAGGTCAGTCAGGGGCTAGAGGGGTCAGGCTCTACCTGGTGCTAGTGCTCAAATCCACACACACACACACACACACACACTGCCAGTCTCTGTCGGTCTGAGCTCGGTCCACTGGGGCCCCCTGCTGGTGGACTAGGGGAACAGCTCCAGACCTGTGTTCAAAACTATTTGAAGTCTCCCAGTTACTTTCAGCATTTGCTTTAGTATGCCTAGAGTGCCAGCTGGGCGGGATTTGCACTTTTGTGTCTATTCTATTGGTTATATTGCTCCAGGCAAAGTATTTGAACTAGGGCTGACCCCATTTAGTTGACTGGTCGATTGTTTGGTCGATAGGCTGTTGGTCAACCGAGATTTATTTAGTTAGCTTAAACAATAAATAGGGCCAAACCGTTCCATTTCGGAAATTGCATTCACAAATGAATGTGACTGTTTTTAGTCTTTGCTGTAATAAAGGCTTTACAAAAAAAACGTTACAACAGACTCTCCGGTACGCTTATAATTTATTTAGTGTTGTTTACATTGTTCCAAATGGTCAGAAGAATTCTATTGTAATGAAACAGCACCTATTTGGCACACATAGTCCTAATATTCACGCAGCGCTTGCTCCATTTAAATATTTTTTGTCACGTCCTCTGCATCCATTTGCTGTCACGTGTTACAGTGTTCAGAGTTTGTTATAACCAATTTATTGATGTGATTATGATATGCTGTAGGTCAGGCCCTAATGGTCACGTGCATGCAAAGCACACATGTGTCACGTAGAGAGCAAGGGTTGAGGGAATAGGCAATGTTTTTCCTAAACAAATTAGGGATTTCGGTGACATAACTTTTCAGTCAGAAATGGCTGTAATTAGGTTGCAGCTTCAGCAGCATGGACAGCACTATACACACTGTTCTGTGGTGGTCGCTGCTGCAGGGAGAAGAGAGAGTCAACGGCTGCTAGTAACACAGCGCATCAAGTCTGAGCCAGGCGGTACAATCAAATCAATTGCGGTCGGACTCCCTCTAGTCATTTGTGCGTCTTAATTATTTCATCAAACAGTTTGCTTAAAGCATTAAACAAGCTCAGTGCATATAGTTGATTTGATTAAAACACATAGGATGTCTCTATATATGGAAAAATACACAGTTAAACATTTTAACCGATCGGTTGAAAGAACCGACGACTCTTTTTTTTTGTCGGGGACAGCCCTAATTTGAACCAAGGTGTAGGCAGCTATGCTCTGTAGGATCCTATCTTCTTGTACTATGCTATAGTATCCTGTCTCCTTGTAGTGAGTTGTGTCCTAACGAGCTTGTAAATGCCTTGCAATGGTCTCTCTCTGTGTCTCGCCCCATTCATTACTGCCCACCTTGTAAAACAATGCCTCTTTAATGTCTCAGTACCGATCCACCGCCGACACTAAATCAAAAAGTGGGAGGCTATAATCCCATAATCCGCTCCCTCCGTTTCTATAGAGAAAATTCACAATAACTACTTTGTCACGGGCGGGACGCGGGAGTTGATAGCTGAGCGCTTTGTGGCGTATTGATCTCCCGTCACGTGAACACCCTCCACGTAATTGCGCTGCCCTCGTGTGATAAATTCACCGCTGTTGTTTCGGACACTGCGGGCTTCGGCGCCGCGCGGCACGGCCTGTGCTGGCCAGGGAAGAAGAGAGAGTTGGGAGGCCTGGGCCACACAAACCTTAACTGTTCGATACATGGAGGAAGAAAATAAGTTAGGTTGGGAGGCCACAAGCCTCGACTGTTCCATACATGGACGAATCTTTCTCTTTGCATGTGGTGC
The DNA here is from genome assembly GCF_020615455.1 of Coregonus clupeaformis. Classification (NCBI taxonomy): domain Eukaryota; kingdom Metazoa; phylum Chordata; class Actinopteri; order Salmoniformes; family Salmonidae; genus Coregonus; species Coregonus clupeaformis. The sequence goes on along the minus strand of NC_059208.1, from coordinate 10,152,241 downwards.
AACAAAGACGTTGTAAAGAAATCCCATATCAAAGGATCACCGTCCCGGATTCGATGTGTTCATTAGGTTATTTGTTGCCTGTTTGACATTCTTTTAACCAAAGGATGACTTTGTCAATGTGTTTGACAATAGTGATGGTTGTGATGATGACCATGTTGAAGTTGTTGCTGTTGTCGTTGATGATGAAGACAATGATGACGATGATCTTCATCTTGGAGTGTGTTATTCAAGGCCAACTGACGCCATGGTGTTTTCCATTTAGTTAATCTACAAAGAGGCTAATCAAAGTACTGCATGTGGATTAATCCCCAAACAAGTAAACAACATTTAATTACCACTAACAAACATGTAGAAAATTCAGATTTTCTTGACTTGACACATTGAAGTGTTTTTCCATCTATCTGATTTACACTACAGCACATGTTATGTTGCACTTTGGTTGTCCAGCAGCTGTACCATAACCACTAGTATCAAATCAAAGCACTAGTATTACTCTCCCCAGAGTAGAACCCCTGCATGGATTTACTGTAAGTCTATTATTTTTTCTCAAATCTTCTTATGACCATGTACCTGTGTGCACATTTACGTATACTGTAGATTAAGTACTTACATTTTGGATCCCAGCTCCAACCTAGTTGTCTAACCCAATGGTCTTACCTCCGTTGAGTTTGCAGATGCTTTAAACAGTAGTACTTATGAAAAGTTGCCTTCAGTTTCATGCTAATCTGATTGTGATTAAACGACTCTAATTGCTCTGATTCCTTTTAATATCCAATTATAACTCACTTGGCTTAAGTACCTTGGGAATCAATTGGATCTGACTCCCTCCCAATGTGTCTATGGTAAAAAACTGAGATGATTAAATTAAATGAACATTGATCTAGGCTACATCTTCACGCTAGCCCATGTACTGCCTTCTGGTTTAAACACATCCTTTTAACTTGAAACCCTGTGAATCCCTTTTCTTACTTTGTGTCATATCCGTATAATCTCTGAAATGCCCTTTGATTTCATTGAATCGTGTCTGTGTGTGAGGCATCGGCCGTGATTGCCTGTGGGTGAGGAGGAACAAGGGAACATGTCTAGGAGGACCCCTGTAGAGGCCACACACTCTAGAGCACACCCTTTGAAGATGGGAAATGTAATGTGAAGTTGTGAGACCTGGGATGAGAGCAGATCAAACCACGGCTAAGCCACCTGTTTGTCATCCCACTGAGAGGGAGACGGAAGGAGAGGGGGGAGAGAGGGGAATGGGGAAAGTACAAGAGAGAGGGTACAGGGGAGGATGTGGCAGAGAGGAGGGCCACTAACAACTCCTGTCAAGAGATTAAACAGCAGATGAAAGGGGATATTAGTCGCCCGCCGAGAGCAACATGTGTAGCAGACAAAACCAATCAATCGCCCACCTCACGCCCAATAAGATTACATCAATCAATAACCACACTTTTGAGTGATTAGATTCTGTCTCCTTCCAGAGGAGAGTTGAGAAGGGAGGGATGGAGAAGGGGGGACGAGCGAGCGGCTACATTTTCCCAATGATTAAAGCGGAGACAAATTGGTTTGATAACATCAAGGGCCTTGCTATGCAGGGGTCAATAAGGGCAGTGTTCAGAGCTGATAGAGGTTGAGTGACCACGTACGACGGACACAGTAAGTGAAGAGGAAGGTGGGATGGTGGGGCTACTGCATCACCTAACTCTCAGACCAGCTAGCCAAGGACTGCAGCACTGATCATTTATTTAAGCTCAGTGAGGAAGAAGTGGAAAACAAGTGGTAGCATATACAATGAAGGAGTAGTGGGCCTAAAACTGATCCTTGAGGGCCCCATAGATAACTATTGTCATACCTGTTGTCATTGTCTTCAGAAAGTATTCACACCCCTTGACTTTTTCCACATTTTGTTGTTACAGTCTGAATTTAAAATGGATGAAATTGAGATTTTGTGTCACTGATCTACACACAATACCTCATAATGTCGAAGTAGAATTATGTTTTTAGAAATGTTTACTAATTAATAAAAAATATAATGCTGAAAAGTCTTGTCAATAAGTATTCAGCCCTTTTGTTATGGCAATCCTAAATAAATTCAGGAGTAAAAATGTGCTTAACAAGTCACATTATAAGTTGCATGGACTCTGTGTGCAATAATAGTGTTAACATTATTTTTAAATGACTACCCCATCTTTGTACCCCGTAAATACAATTATCTGTAAGGTCTTTCAGTCAAGCAGTTAAATTCAAGCACAGATTCAACCACAAAGGCCAGGGAGGTTTTCCAATGCCTCGCAAAGATGGGCACCTATTGGTAGATGGGTAAAAAATAAATAAAAAATGACATTGAATATACCTTTGAGCATGGTGATGTTATTAATTACACTTTGGATGGTGAATCAATACACCCAGTCACTACAAAGATACAGGCGTCCTTCCTAACTCAGTTGCCGGAGAGCAAGGAAAACACTCAGGATTTCACCATGAGGCCAATGGTGACTTTAAAACAGTTACAGAGTTGCCTCCTGAGTGGCGCAGCGGTCACTACCGTCACAGCCGGCCGTGACCAGGAGTCCCATAGGGCGGCACACAATTGTCCCAGCGTCGTCCGGGTTAAGGGAGGGTTTGACTGGGGAGGCTTTCCTTGGCTCATCGCACTCTAGTGACTCCTTGTGGTGGGCCGGGCGCCTGCAAGTTGACTTCAGTCGTCAGTTGGACAGTGTTTCCGCCGACACATTAGTGCGGCTGGCTTCCGGGTTAAGTGAGCAGGTGTTAAGAAGCAGCACGGCTTGGTGGGTCATGTTTGGGAGGACGCATGACTCGACATTCGCCTCTCCCGAGCCCGTTAGAGAGTTGCAGAGATGAGACAAGATCATAACTAGCAATTGGATATCACGAAATTGGGGAGAAAAAGGGGGTAAAATTCCCCCAAAATAAATAAACTGTTACAGAGTTTAACTGCTGTGATAGGAGAAAACTGAGGATGAATCAACAACATTGTAGTTACTCCACAATACTAACATAAATGACAGAGTGAAAAGAAGGAAGCCTGTAAAGAATACAAATATTGCAAAGCATGTTTGCAATAAGGCACTGAAGTAATACTGCAAATACGGCAAATCCAACACAACACTTCACTGAGTACTACTCTTCATATTTTCAAGCATGGTGGTGGCTGCATCGTGTTATGGGTATGCTTGTCATCGACAAGGACTAGGGAGTTTTTTAGGATATAAATTAAAGGAATAGAGCTAAGCACAGGCAAAATCCTAGAGGAAACTTGGTTCAGTCTGCTTTCCAGAAGACACTAGGAGCAGTGGCGGCTCCTGAAAAAATTCTCAGGGGGGGCAATTTTTCTGATGATTTAGGTGACCTACACACATTTTTAAAAAGATATGTCCAGCAACAACATGAAGACAGGGGCAGCATATAAGTCAATGCCAGAAGCATTTATTGACTGATCTCAAAAGTGTTGGCTTACAAAAGCAAAATAAGTTATCACAGTAAAAATAATCAAGGGTGTTCTTTCACATTCCTCAACACTGCATAAACAATATGCATTTCCATAAACAAATGAAATATCAGCTGAAAATACAGCATCTTGGTATTTGTTCAGATTGCAGGATCAACAAGAGCTTTTACCACATTTTTTGCCTCATGGTTGAATTGGAAATATGTGCACCTGAGCATAATTCACAACAAGCAAGCAGGAGCTTTTGATAGAGGCTACTGAAAACATTGATGCAAGTTATTGGTAATAATAAATTTTTATAGACTTCCATATTCTGCCCTCTTGTATAGATTTGTGAAAATGAACAGTGATAGACATTTTGCCTGAAAACAGAATTTGAAAATAATTTCTAGAAAAGGTAAACACAGCTATCTGTATGGCTTTGTAAAAATGAACAACCATATTCTGGCCAATTGTATAGATTTGTAAATATGAACAACCATATTCTGGCCAATTGTATAGATTTGTAAAAATGAACATGAACAGATTATTATTTTTTTTAAACTTTTTTTTAAATGAAAAATAACTATTTTAAACAACATCAACTGTGAACTGATTTGGGCGTGTGTGTGTTAAAGAGACAGACAGGGAGGGACAAAGAGAGAGAGAGGCTACATTACTTGTACTGAAACTGTTCTCTTCTCTCTTTCAATGCAGCAAAGCGGTCAATGACTTTCTCATTGAAATCAGGCATGCTGAGGACTAGTTCACTCTCCATGGAAAGCATGGCCAGTGCATTCAGACGTTCCTGGCCCATTGAATTTCGCAGGGAATGTCTTAACTCGTGTCAAAGTTGAGAAACATCTCTCAGCTTCAGCTGTTGTCATGGGAGTAGTTATGAGGATGTTCAACAGAGTCACAGTCTCAGAGAACGTCTCCTGGAGGTTGTAGCTCATGAGAACCTGGTACAGTGCCAGTGCACCACAGTTTGACTTTCTCGTCGTCGGCAAAAAGACTGTTCAGTCTCTCCAAAAGCACACTGGCGATTGAGACTGAGGTTGATTCCGAGATGGGAAGGAACTCAAAAAGCGCTCCCTGCACTTTGTGGTTGCTATCTATGTACCTCAGCACAAGCACCAGCTGTGTCTGTGTAGAAACGTCCGTGGTCTCGTCAGCTTGGATAGCTACGAAGTTCGCCGACTTCACCTCCTCCACAATATGTTCCCTCATGACCGATAGCATACACTCCAGTAGCTCGTTTTGAATGGTCTTTGATGTGAACTTCTTTCAAAGAGACAATCGAGTTGCACTGAAGGCTAGCCATCTTGATAGTAGTACGTGAATTGATTGACGCTGCTACCCGCTCTTTTCTTAGTTACGTTCATGGTTATGTTACGTATGACGAAAGCGCGTAAGTGCAAGCCCTCAGAAACCCATAGAGATTGTATTGAAAGCTCTGATATTTGAAAAAAAAAGATTTTACATGACAGGCTATGAGAGACTTCTGGGCGATTTTCAACCTGACTGAAATCGCCCCAAAAGGGGCAGGGCCATTTGAAGCACGACTTTAGCCTGATTGGACATTTAGTGGCAGATCAGACGTCTAGATTAGAACACTGATAACTACTGTTGCCGTGATATAATTGATTAGAAAAAAAATCCCTTCCTTTTCCCGTTTGGCAGTGCGTCGCCCATATCACCCTAATGAACACACCGCCCCTGACTAGGAGACAAATTCACTTTTCAGAAGGACAGTTACCTAAAAGACAGCCAAAAATACACTGGAGTTGCTTACCAGACAAAATTGAATGTTCCTGAGTGGCCTAGTTAGTTCTGACTTAAATCGGCTTGAAAATCTATGGTAAGACTTGAAAATATCTGTCTAGCAATGATCAACAACCAACTTGACAGAGCTTAAAGAATTTTTAAAAGAATAATGGGCAAATATTGTACAATCTAGGTGTGCAAATCTCTTAGAGATTTGCCCAGAAAGACTGTAATAACATGTATTGACTCAGGGGGTTGAATACTTATCTAATCAATATATATTACTGTTTTATTTTCCATTAATAAAAAATAAAAAATCATTTTTTTCTTCCACTTTGACATTACAGAGTATTTTGTGTAGGTCGTTGACAAAAAAAAGGACAATTCAATCCACTTTAATCCCACTTTGTAACACAACAAAATGTGGAAGAAGTTAAGGTGTGTGAATACTTTCTGAAGGCACTGTATAATGTATGAATTGTGAAAAGAACATAGAATGTTTGTGTGTTGTACAATGTTAAAGAAATACTCCTAAATATAAATGCATTTGATAAAAGATTCTGATTCAAATTGAAAGAAGTGGAAAATAGAAAGTGATGAAGAAGAACAGAAAGGAAACGTTACTTTCCTTTTGAACTTACTGCAAAATGCAGGTCTCGTCATTTTGAATTCCAGTGAACTTCTCCTCATCAACCAGCAGCCAGCTGGCTGGGTCAGCATCATGAGCAGTGTTTTAATTCAAAGATGCTCAGCGAGATACACAACAAACAGCACAATAGGTTCATTAAAGTAAAGTAATTAAAATAAGTAAACGGGGCGAAGTGTCGTGCGCACACACATGCATATACACACACACACACACATATACACACACACACACATACATATACACACACACACATACATATACACACACATACATATACACACTCGCCTAATGAAAGTTTTGGGAGGTGTTTCAAGTGTGCTGTTTGTGCGTGCGTGTCTCAGGCAGGGGAGTCTACCTCCTCTCCTCTCTCTTGGCCCTGTAGAGGAGGGAGATTCATGGTCAATCAATTGGTGATTGTGTGCAACAAAAGGAGGATAGCTCATTAGCGCCGAAGACACACCTGTGGTCATTTGTCTTCTTTTCACTGATGAGGCCAGAGGGTGCTTTAATTTCCCTCTTGTTTCCTAGAAAAATATGCCTGCTCAGCCCATCTAGTGTGGGTGTGGTGTGGTGTGTGTCTGTGTGTGTGTGTGTGCGTGTGTGTGTGTGTGGACCACCTGCCTCTGCAGGTTCCCTGCTGATGTGCACCAGCTGTTCGTCTCTGCTTCTACAACTTAGTATAGTTTTTCCCAACCCTGGTCCTCCAGTACCCCCAACAGTACACATTTTTATTGTAACCCTGGACACGCACACCTGATTCATCTTGTCAACTAGTCATCAAGCCCTCAATGAGCTGAATGAGGTGTGTTTGTCCAGGGCTACAATAAAAATGTGCACTGTTGGGGTTACTGGAGGACCAGGATTGGGAAACACTGTCTTAGTAAGATACCAAATATCTATCAATGAAACTGTTACTCTGGTTTTAGTCAATCTAATAGGTTTAGGGCTGACACAGAATAAGCTTGGTTCTGGACTAAAAACATGCAATAAGTCCAGGAAACCAGCTCTTGATGTGCAAATAGAAGACATGTCATCCACACCCCATTCCCATCCCTAACACCTACCCTACTGCATATTCCCCATACCCTATCACCAGTCACACTCTCTCTGTGTTAATGCATATGATGTTAATGTACTTAATTCCAGACCCTAAACTAAATGATTTACACTTCATTAGTTAAAGAGGATGATGAACTGAACAGACTTTAACACCCATTAGCTATTCCACTACCGATTTAATAGGTTTAATAGGATGTGAGCAAAGCAGTGGTTACCTGTTTCCTCTGATGTTTTCTCCTTTAACTTCAGATCATGTAAGAGAGGCTGTCCTGAGCTGACAGTCTGCTGCTGACGGCAACATGTTTCTACATTGCCCTGTCACAGTGAATATATGGAGGAGATATGGACAGAGGAGAGAGAGAATAGACGTATACAGAGACAGCTAGTATGGAAAATATGTGCCTGCTGTGGAATTAATTGGCAATCACATTGATATATGGACACGGTTGTTTAATGTTTAATACCTCAGAGTTATGAAAGATAGATAACCTATTTTACATGAGCCATAGTAGCAAAAATATGTCCTCTGGCTACGTTTTCCGGGAAGCAATGTTTGAGTTGGATGTTTTACATTTTATCTTCCAGTCGTAATGTATTTTTTAATTTACAGTCTGTATCAGTGAAGGCACAGGGAATTTAGATGCATTACTTTTTAGTTATCAGCCTTCACGGTATGGCTGCTGCACTAGTATCTTATTACTTGTGCTACTGACTTCCCACAAAGGGCAGTTGGTAGACTTTATTGATCAATACTTGCTTTTTGCACACTACAGCATGCAGTCTTTCAACAGACTTTGCTTCTTTGCGTAATTAGCAGTAGCTTTTTTTGTCAGACTGTGTACATACAGTGGGGGAAAAAAGTATTTAGTCAGCCACCAATTGTGCAAGTTCTCCCACTTAAAAAGATGAGAGAGGCCTGTAATGTCCATAATAGGAACACGTCAACTATGACAGACAAATTGAGATTTTTTTTCTCCAGAAAATCACATTGTAGGATTTTTAATGAATTTATTTGCAAATTATGGTGGAAAATAAGTATTTGGTCACCTACAAACAAGCAGGATTTCTGGCTCTCAAAGACCTGTAACTTCTTCTTTAAGAGGCTCCTCTGTCCTCCACTCGTTACCTGTATTAATGGCACCTGTTTGAACTTGTTATCAGTATAAAAGACACCTGTCCACAACCTCAAACAGTCACACTCCAAACTCCACTATGGCCAAGACCAAAGAGCTGTCAAAGGACACCAGAAACAAAATTGTAGACCTGCACCAGGCTGGGAAGACTGAATCTGCAATAGGTAAGCAGCTTGGTTTGAAGAAATCAACTGTGGGAGCAATTATTAGGAAATGGAAGACATACAAGACCACTGATAATCTCCCTCGATCTGGGGCACCACGCAAGATCTCACCCCGTGGGGTCAAAATGATCACAAGAACGGTGAGCAAAAATCCCAGAACCACACGGGGGGACCTAGTGAATGACCTGCAGAGAGCTGGGACCAAAGTAACACACTACGCCGCCAGGGACTCAAATCCTGCAGTGCGAGACGTGTCCCCCTGCTTAAGCCAGTACATGTCCAGGCCCGTCTGAAGTTTGCTAGAGTGCATTTGGATGATCCAGAAGAGGATTGGGAGAATGTCATATGGTCAGATGAAACAAAAATAGAACTTTTTGGTAAAAACTCAACTCGTCGTGTTTGGAGGACAAAGAATGCTGAGTTGCATCCAAAGAACACCATACCTACTGTGAAGCATGGGGGTGGAAACATCATGCTTTGGGGCTGTTTTTCTGCAAAGGGACCAGGACGCCTGATCCGTGTAAAGGAAAGAATGAATGGGGCCATGTATCGTGAGATTTTGAATGAAAACCTCCATCCATCAGCAAGGCCATTGAAGATGAAACGTGGCTGGGTCTTTCAGCATGACAATGATCCCAAACACACCGCCCGGGCAACGAAGGAGTGGCTTCGTAAGAAGCATTTCAAGGTCCTGGAGTGGCCTAGCCAGTCTCCAGATCTCAACCCCATAGAAAATCTTTGGAAGGAGTTGAAAGTCCGTGTTGCCCAGCGACAGCCCCAAAACATCACTGCTCTAGAGGAGATCTGCATGGAGGAATGGGCCAAAATACCAGCAACAGTGTGTGAAAACCTTGTGAAGACTTACAGAAAACGTTTGACCTGTGTCATTGCCAACAAAGGGTATATAACAAAGTATTGAGAAACTTTTGTTATTGACCAAATACTTATTTTCCACCATAATTTGCAAATAAATTCATAAAAAATCCTACAATGTGATTTTCTGGATTTTTTTTCTCGTTTTGTCTGTCATAGTTGACGTGTACCTATGATGAAAATTACAGGCCTCTCTCATCTTTTTAAGTGGGAGAACTTGCACAATTGATGGCTGACTAAATACTTTTTTCCCCCACTGTATGTACATCTATATTCATATTCAGATATTCACATCAAAGTGGGAAGGTTTCCTTCTCTATTTCCTTCTGGTCCGACTACATGAAGCAGAATTAATTTGTAGGAGCGGTGATTGAACACCCATGGATTTCACAATAAACTATTGACAGAGAGGTGGAACGGATAGATTATGTTTGGAGGCTTAGATTAGAACGATCCCCAGTGGTGGTTGATCCTGTGGGAATAGTGGGAATGGAAATAGCCTTGCCTGTCTGGAAGAGCTAGGCTACTGTATGTGATCTAGAAACACAGTGGCTCTGCTGTGGCGATATGTTTTGCGACAACACGTACAACAGTCACCTACAGTCCTCTGCGACAGGGTCAAGGGGCGATGTCCATATGATGGGGTTACTTCCTCATTAGGCTGTGATGTAGACTAGGGCCTTTATTTATAATAGGTTCTTTAATTAGAATAGGGGTTTCTGGTAGTTGTTGCTGTGAAAAGGGCTCCTCTGACAGGAGGTGCTGGTTTCAACCCTCCACAACTTCACCAGTCATCATCACAACTTCACTGGGACTTAAATACAAGTCTGGCTATGTTTCTATATGTTGTTGTGTTACAGGCTCTCTATCCTAGACAAATACAGTCATGTCTATTGGACTTTCACGTAGCCAAAATCATGCATAGATATCCATGAGACCTTTGCACAGAAATTTGAGCCACAGGCATCGATCTTGATCTTCATCCTGTGTGGTTCACCTTCCCCAAGTCCCTCTCCCCCCTCCCCTCCCGTAATAGAGATGAATAGAGCGAATTAACAGATTGACCTCCCTGGGCTGGTAACTGGTTGATCAGATTTCCATTCAAAAATCTGAATCGCACACATTGATTAGGACATAATTAATTGATCATGGACTGGAAGGAGAGGAGCGAGGGAGGGAGAGAGGGATGGATGGACTGAAGGGCATTCAGGCTCAACCAATGGAATCTCATGAATGCTAAATTTAGTTTTAGTAGTCTCATTCTGTTTTCAACACAGAAAAACTCCCTCAGGTACACAACACACACACGCGCACGCACGCTCCTGCACACACCACACACACACACAGTCAACCTACTTTACAATGTTTTTTGTATTTATTCTATTCAGAATATTGATATGATGACTGATCAATTTCTTCCCACAACAGTACTGTGAGATATGGACTACTGACCAAAACCATTATCTGAAAACCAAGCTATACAAAAAGCTATGCTCATAGTATGACACCTGTGTAAGGTCAAGGGAAGGCGGAGTAACAGTGTGGTTTGATTTCATAAGCCTTTATTCCCTGACAACTACCTGCCCTGTCATCATCTGTCATTCTTAGTGTGTGTGTGTGTTTAGTTTATTAGGATCCCCATTAGCTACTGCACATGCAGCAGCTACTCTTCCTGGGGTCCATTAGCTACTGCACATGTAGCAGCTACTCTTCCTGGGGTCCATTAGCTACTGCACATGCAGCAGCTACTCTTCCTGGGGTCCATTAGCTACTGCACATGTAGCAGCTACTCTTCCTGGGGTCCATTAGCTACTGCACATGCAGCAGCTACTCTTCCTGGGGTCCATTAGCTACTGCACATGTAGCAGCTACTCTTCCTGGGGTCCATTAGCTACTGCACATGCAGCAGCTACTCTTCCTGGGGTCCATTAGCTACTGCACATGCAGAAGCTACTCTTCCTGGGGTCCATTAGCTACTGCACATGCAGCAGCTACTCTTCCTGGGGTCCATTAGCTACTGCACATGCAGCAGCTACTCTTCCTGGGGTCCATTAGCTACTGCACATGCAGCAGCTACTCTTCCTGGGGTCCATTAGCTACTGCACATGCAGCAGCTACTCTTCCTGGGGTCCACACAAAACATACAAATACATGTTATAGATAAGAACAACATATGATATTACATTAAATTCCAAATAAAAAATTAAATAAGAGTTATATATTGGAAAGACACCAAGAGTCAACAAAAATACTATTTACACACTATTCATATCGACATATTAATATTCTTATATACAGTACAGTTAAATTAGATCTTTAGAAAGAGGAGAGGCACTATTTTTGTATCTGTTTTTTAAAGCTAAACTTGCTTTTTGCCTGAGTAACCTTTGGTGGCAGAGCATTCCATGATGACATGGCTCTATACATAACTGAGCGACGCATTAAATCTGTTTTTGGTTTGGTACCGTGAAGAAACCGATAGTGGCATGTCTGGTTGGGTATGTATGTCTGTTTGAAGTGTATGGAAATGGTTTATACAAGTGGTTAGGCAACCATGAAAGACTATCATGCATGTTGTTGATGTTAGTTCTGTGTGTGCGGTTAAAGGCATGCTGCTCTGTTTTGAGCCAGCTGCAGCTTTGCTAGGTCTTTCTTTGCTGCACCTGACCATATTACCTGACAGTAATCAAGATGGGACAAGACCAGATGCTGAACATCTAGTACAGTTGATTTTTGTGTCAAAAACAAAACAGACATGCCCCTCCCCATCTTCACAACAACTTTGTCAATATGACTTGACCATGATAACTGACCATCCAATGTTACTTCTAGGAGTTCAACTTCTTCAACTTGTTCAATGATCACACCCTTTACGCACAACTCCAGTTGAGGTTTAGGTCTACGAGAATGCTTTGAACCAAATACAATGCTTTTGGTTTTAGATGTATTTAAGATCAGTTTATTGTTAATTACCCATTCTGACACTGACCGTAACTCCTTGCTAAGAGTCTCAGTGAGCTCACTGGCTGTAGGTGCTGATGTGTAGAGTGTGCAATCAACAGCATACATAGTCATTTTAGCTTCTTGTAAGACAAGTGGCAAATCATTTGTCAAAATAGAGAAGAGTAGCGGCCCAAGGCAACTTCCCTGACGGACACCTGTCATGGAAATGTTAGTACTGAGAGACTTAGACAATTATTCAAGCAATCATCTTTATTTAACATCGATTAATTATTGCAATAATGAAATCGTCGACCGCACACTCTGAAGTGTGTGTTGCCGAGAGCTTAACTAATAATGAAAAAACAGAGATCTTATACAGTGGGGAGAACAAGTATTTGATACACTGCCGATTTTGCAGGTTTTCCTACTTACAAAGCATGTAGAGGTCTGTAATTTTTATCATAGGTACACTTCAACTGTGAGAGACGGAATCTAAAACAAAAATCCAGAAAATCACATTGTATGATTTTTAAGTAATTAATTTGCATTTTATTGCATGACATAAGTATTTGATCACCTACCAACCAGTAAGAATTCCAGGTCTCACAGACCTGTTAGTTTTTCTTTAAGAAGCCCTCCTGTTCTCCACTCATTCTCCAGATCCTTCAGGTTTCGGGGCTGTCGCTGGGCAATACGGACTATCGGCTCCCTCCAAAGATTTTCTATTGGGTTCAGGTCTGGAGACTGGCTAGGCCACTCCAGGACCTTGAGATGCTTCTTACGGAGCCACTCCTTAGTTGCCCTGGCTGTGTGTTTCAGGTCGTTGTCATGCTGGAAGACCCAGCCACGACCCATCTTCAATGCTCTTACTGAGGGAAGGAGGTTGTTGGCCAAGATCTCGCGATACATGGCCCCATCCATCCTCCCCTCAATACGGTGCAGTCGTCCTGTCCCCTTTGCAGAAAAGCATCCCCAAAGAATGATGTTTCCACCTCCATGCTTCACGGTTGGGATTGTGTTCTTGGGGAGTTTAGACCAAAAAGTTTAGACCAAAAGTTTAGACCAAAAAGTGGAGTTTAGACCAAAAAGCTCTATTTTTGTCTCATCAGACCACCTTCTCCCATTCCTCCTCTGGATCATGCAGATGGTCATTGGCAAACATCAGACGGGCCTGGACATGCGCTGGCTTGTGCAGGGGGACCTTGCGTGCGCTGCAGGATTTTAATCCATGACGGCGTAGTGTGTTACTAATGGTTTTCTTTGAGACTGTGGTCCCAGCTCTCTTCAGGTCATTGACCAGGTCCTGCCGTGTAGTTCTGGGCTGATCCTTCACCTTCCTCATGATCATTGATGCCCCACGAGGTGAGATCTTGCATGGAGCCCCAGACCGAGGGTGATTGACCATCATCTTGAACTTCTTCTATTTTCTAATAATTGCACCAACAGTTGTTGCCTTCTCACCAAGCTGCTTGCCTATTGTCCTGTAGCCCATCCCAGCCTTGTGCAGGTCTACAATTTTATCCCTGATGTCCTTACACAGCTCTCTGGTCTTGGCCATTGTGGAGAGGTTGGAGTCTGTTTGATTGAGTGTGTGGACAGGTGTCTTTTATACAGGTAACGAGTTCAAACAGGTGCAGTTAATACAGGTAATGAGTGGAGAACAGGAGGGCTTCTTAAAGAAAAACTAACAGGTCTGTGAGAGCTGGAATTCTTACTGGTTGGTAGGTGATCAAATACTTATGTCATGCAATAAAATGCAAATGAATTACTTAAAAATCATACAATGTGATTTTCTGGATTTTTGTTTTAGATTGTCTCTCACAGTTGAAGTGTACCTATGATAAATATTACAGACCTCTACATGCTTTGTAAGTAGGAAAACCTGCAAAATCGGCAGTGTATCAAATACTTGTTCTCCCCACTGTATAGGAGACCTAAAAATGCTTAGTCATGGCTGGTTCCACCCCTTCCATGCAGATTGGGGGCACCATAAGCCACTTTGGGTTCATCTCCTGGTCATCTGCCTCTGGTGTTATTTTTAACCCCACCTAGTCTTAGTTTCCCAGATGCCAGGATAATTAGGAATACTGAGGGCTTTGTTCTGTTCCTCCAGGCTCTCGCTATCTGGTTAAACATACACCACATCTTGTCTATGGAATGCAGGCTGTAAGTCAGCTCAAGCTATCTCTAGTGACCATACGCCCAGATTAGCTGCAGGGAGTTAGAGTGGAGACCATGAAACACAGCATTAGTAGAACAGAAATGTCTTACTAAGGTAGCTTAGTGGTTATGAGCGTTGTGCCAGTAACCGAAAGGTCGCTGGTTCTAATCCCCGAGCCGACTAGGTGAAAAATCTGTCGATGTGCCCTTGAGCAAGGCACTTAACCATAATTGCTCCTGTAAATCGCTCTGGATAAGAGCGTCTGCTAAATGACTAATTATTATTATTGTAATTATTATTACTGTTTGTTAAGTAAATCATTGTTAAATATCCAACAAATGTCACACACCGCACTGCACATATCTGATGTTAAACAAGTTTCCATTGAAGAATATTCTCTGAGTTCTATTGGAACTGTGTGTGTGTGTGTGTGTGTGTGTGTGTGTGTGTGTGTGTGTGTGTGTGTGTGTGTGTGCGCGCGCGCTCCTGTGTGTGTGTTCCACTGTATGTAACACCTGCCCCACCTCTCCTCTCTCCTGTAGGTGTGATGAGTGTTGTCTGTGCTACCACTTTGGCTGTCTGGACCCTCCCCTGAAGAAGTCTCCCAAGCAGACAGGATACGGCTGGATTTGCCAGGAGTGTGACACTTCCTCCTCCAAGGTGTGTGTGTGTGTGTGTGTGTGTGTGTGTGTGGACGTGTTTAACTATACTTGTGGGGACCAGAAGTCCCCACAAGAATAGTAAACCAAGAGAAACTTGACCAATTGGGGATATTTTGTTGGTCCCCACAAGGTCAAATGCTATTTCTAGGGGGTTGAGGGTTAAGGTTAGGGTTAGAAGATAGTGTTAGGTTTTTGGGTTAGGGTAAGGGTACGGGTTAGGATACAGGTTAGGTTTAAAGTTAGGGAAAATAGGATTTTGAATGGGACTGCATTGTATGTCCCCACAAGGTTAGCTGCGCAAGACTGTGTGTGTGTGTGTGTGTGTGTGTGTGTGTGTGTGTGTGTGTGTGTGTATGTGTTTGTGTAGGCACACAGGGTGATGGTGATGACGTATTCTTTCGGCTTATTCTGACTCCATCACATTATTGAAGCAACAGTTAAACAGCTAAATATTAACCTACAACAAATCTTACAAGGAAATGTATAGTTATATGGATATTAAGGATCAAAGGGAGAGAAGCACGTGTTTGAAGTGGTAAGAGACAAGCATTGACAACAGCCATGGCTTCGCTTAAATTCTCCGATCTGCTTCCCGGGCTGTGTGTCTTTTGACCTTGTAACCGAACCTGACAGGAAGCCAAAATGGCCGCTACCATCACCAGTGTCCTCATAGTTACGCCATTGTCATCCATTTTCATTTGAAATGTCCCTAACTGAAAATGGCAAGTCCTACCAGAAGCACTTTTTATTATTTTCCTCCGTTTGCATTTTAAATAATGTTTTTCTTATTGAATTACCGTGTAATCAAGGGTAGCGTGCGGCAGCTTGTGAACCTAATTAAGTTGATAAATGTAAAGCGCATTTCAATTTCTCCGGGAAAGGTCAGTCTGTCCTATTGGCTCTATGTACGTGGAAAATGGGGGTTAATTGATGTTGCAGTAGGAGGATGAGAAAATAAAAGCCTGAGCCATACTGAAAACGCTGCATGCTGGGAATGATACGTTAAATTACAGGCAAAATGTAAAGGTTAAAGCACAGTTAAAATGTTAGATAGCAGAGTTAGTGGCGGGTTAAAATGTTAGATAGCTGACTGGAGACTTGTAGTTATTCTAAAGCGTGTTGTTATAGCGCTGTTGGGAAGGAGGCATGAAGATGCATCGGTGTAAATGATCAACAACTATCCTAGGATTTCTGCAACAACAGATTGGACTGTTGTTGTTTCTGCCCAACATTACAGTCCTCCTGTATGTTTGCATATTTATATTGTTCTCATAGCTGTGTAGTTCAACCAGAGTGCCATGCTGGTTCACAAAGAGATAATACACATTAATATAACCTTAATTGTTTTTACAAAGCATAGATGGAGATTAAGTTTATAACCATACATAGAGCTGAACTCTGATAATAAAGAGCCATGTTGAGAGCATTACCGACTATAATATGCTGCCTGTGTCTACTGCTCTGGTGTAAATAGTATTAGTCAAAGGGGAGAGGAAAGACTCAGAACACTATCCTGCTGTTAGTGTGTGTTGATCTGAACAGACTGTCGGAGGACACACACTCACTGGAAGAAGCACACAAACACACACACAAACACACAATGGAAAGGAGCTTTTCAGGGTTGGAAGGTGGGAAAGAAGGGAATGGAAAGGGATGGGGGGGCACAGGGATTAAACAAGTCTCTTTTTAGAAGTGCTGCTGTTGGCGGCAGTTAGCTTAGTGGTTAAGAGCGTTGTGCCAGTAACCAAAAGGTCGCTGGTTCTAATCCCCGAGCCGACTAGGTGAAAAATCTGTCGATGTGCCCTTGAGCAAGGCACTTAACCCTAATTGCTCCTGTAAGTCGCTCTGGATAAGAGCGTCTGCTAAATGACTAAAATGTAAATCTAAACATGTAAATCTAAAACCAAAGTATATCGACTATAGCTGAAGTGTCAAACTTTTAGCAATTTTCATTTATTTAATTGAGTATTAATGAGCATCCAAGTCTAAGCAACAGTGTATGATACAAGTGTTTGTCAAAACATCTCACAATCATTACGTACATTCATCTTGTTTGTACAAATGCCACAATTTCCTATTTGTGGTAAACATAACACAAACGGTTCAAAAACCTTCTAATGTGTTTTAAGGTATTAAGTCAGTAATAGGTGGAAGTGAGTGTTGGAGATAATTGCCTCGACTTTGCGCTCTGGGAGATGAGAGCAGTATTTAAGGAAAGTTCTTCTATAATATGCAGCTTGTAAATGCCAAGCCACTGCTGCGTGCTGCGAAATCGCTTGTGCCTTTGGGATAGCAATGTTGCTTTAAATGCCAACTTTAAGTGCAGCTGAATTGCACCTGACCGAACGTCTCAACGGTGATTTACCTGTGAGAGGAGAGGGAAGGAGGAGAGGAGACAGTGGGGATGGGTGGGTGGGTGGGTCACACAGAGCTGTGTCAGCCTGTTGGTCTGACAGTGGGGGAGGAAGATGGAGCTCTAGCTAGATGATCAGAACGTGCTGCAAAGTGGAAGGTGATTTGTTATCCGTCCCAGCCCTGGCTGACTAGTAGCTGAGTGGAAGGAACTTAATTAAGGAAGAAAGAATGGAACTGAAGGAGAGATAGTAGTTAGGTTGGTTGGGAGTGGAGACACAGGAGCCAGCCAGTGAGTCAAAGTAAATTGGATGTAATTTGAGGTAACACAATATTAAGCTTGATTAAGCTTGAAATAGTCAATGCAACTTTTTATTTTTTAATTTTTTTAACAAATATTTGTTTTACAGTGCAGTGCGCCCTGTTCATGTCTTCACTGTCTTTTGAATAAAGCACACATATATGCCTGTGAACCGTTAGTCTGATCCAAACATTGGGTTGAAGTAGTAGCAAGATTTCACTTGATATTGTGGACCCCACAAGTAGTCATCCACTCTAACTTCCATCCATCTATCCTCTCTCTGTGTATCAGAGTGTTTCTCTCTCTCTAAAGGTCACAGTAAATAAGATTCTGCCTCGGAGCTCTTGATTAATACTGAAATCTCTCTCCAAGGATGATTTTTCTGTTTCTGTTATTACATGGTTTGTATTATGAATCGTCTTTCCCAGCATCGCCGTCGGTTTACGGTTGTATGTAGAAATGCGCTCGTTGGTGTCAGCAGTCGCACACATTTCTGTTTGTGCCTGTGTGTGTGTGTGTGTGTGTGTGTGTGTGTGTGTGTGTGTGTGTGTGTGTGTGTGTGTGTGCGCGCGCGGCTAGGCCAGGGTAATAAAAGTCTTTATTAGACAGCAGTTCATTACAGAGGCTCTGTTTCTCCCTGCCTGCCTGGCTTAGATAAACCTGTGGCCTGACCAAGGCCACATCCCTCCCGCCATCCCTGCCTCTCACTGTCACCCCAGGTCCTGGCCCAATAGATCCCAGTAATAAACTGACAGTCTTACCGTAATATATAGTTGGCCTTTAATTCCAGAGCCCGTTACTCGGCCGCTGCGGTGCCGAGAGGGGCTTGTTTAAAGCTTTATTTCAAATCAAATCAAGTTTTATTTGTCACATGCGCTGAATACAACAGGTGTAGACCATACAGTGAAATGCTTACTTACATGCCCTTAACCAACAATGCAGTTTTAAGAAAAATAAGTGTTAAGTAAACAATAGATAGCCTTTTGGACCGAGACATGGCGCTCCGGTACCACTTGCCGTGCCTTCCTCTGACACCGCCTGGTATAGAGGTCCTGGATGGCAGGAAACTTGGCCCCAGTGATGTACTGGGCCGTACGCACTACCATCTTCTTTTTGTTGTTGTTGAAACAACAAATATTTGTTTACAGTGCAGTGCGCCCTGTTCATGTCTTCACTGTCTTTTAAATAAAGCACACAGATATGCCTGTGAACCGTTAGTCTGATCCAAACATTGGGCTGAAGTAGTTGCAAGATTTACTGCGCCGTACGCACTATTTACACCCTGCATCGTGTCTACCCGCCTGCCTGCCTGCTCTCTATCTAGACGCCTCTGTAATGTATTGGGCCTGGTCGTGTGGAGAGGAGAGGGGGTTGAGTGCTTTGAAATGCCAGCAGCTTCAAGTTGCCCAGGCAGCAGTTAAAGCATTTGAAACGCTCTGTAGCGGATGGACAGAGGGTTAGTGTGTGGGCAGAGCTTCTTTAGATACACTTGGGACTTTTCATGTCATCAAAAGTATTCTAACTGTCCGTGAAAGAGGGATGATTTGTCTTTTTTTGCCAAGAAATGACCAAGTTCAAAATGGCATAATTTGTTTGTAGCGTGACCTTGAAGTTGAACACTACTTGTGTGTTTAAAGTAATCAAAGTTGGTGTTTTCGTGTGCGTGCGTTACTGTGTTTGTATTTCATTTGATGATATGAGCAGTTACGTGATCGGACCTAGTCTAGTGTTTTGCCGTTGTTTACTGGGGTTGCAGTTAATGTGCTTTTTGATGCAGTTTATATGTCATTTGAAATGGCACCCTATTCTTTAAAATATTGAACTATAGGGAACAGGGTACCGTTTGGGACGTACCCTAAGTGTTTTGTAATTGTTTACAGGGTTGCAGTTAATGTGCGTTTGCATGTTGTTTTGATGTTCTACCCGATTCGGAGGACGATTACCTTTTACACGCAGAGCCATCAATCAGGAGGCTTTGCACTTGACCTGTGAAAGTAGCTAATTAAGTTAGCCTAATTAAGTTAATGACTTGTCACACTCCGCTGGCTTTACTAGAGGAGAGGAAAGTAGAAGTCAAATAGGATCATTACTCATGGGATGGAATGACATTTATAACATCTGATATGAGAGATGAGAGGAGATTGGGGGACAGTGTTTCACCAACTAACATCAGATCAGGTTTTATCTCAGAAAAATCAAAAAACATTTCAGTTAGTATTGTATTGATTTTTCTATTGATAATCCTTTCCCACTCAGTTTGAATTTCAATCTATTAGTTTGGTCCAGCACAGTTGAAGACAAGAAGCCCCTATACTAGTGCATGATCCCCACACTATTCTATATTCCCTCCATAAGGACACCTGCATGCCTTAAAGACTGACCAGATAAATAACAAGCGACTCGTTCTCAATCCAGCCAAAGCATAATAAACTCATAAATGGAGGTGGTATTTCACATATGGCCCATGTTTAACCACAGTTTAGTGTGATTTAAAGGCTAGAGGGGACGGCTAAACTCGACAGTGGGGACTGCAGTAGCAGCGGTCTGCGGTCCAGGGTTGCCGGGTAGGCTGGGAGAGAGGCTGAACTGAAGACGGAGGGAAAATCAATGACCAGAAGTCACCTCCATCACTTTAACTAAGCCCCCACGGGCCCCCGGCCACCCCTCTCAGGGGCCAATTTGCAGAAAGTTAACAGCATTGTGTGATCTGTGATTGCTGTTCTGCTGGGGTCCCCCGTGACCACCGCTATAGGAGCATTACTCAGGAGCCAAGTTTAATAACCCTGCTACATGGTGGCCACTTCACTACTGGGAGCCCTACAGGACAATACCTGCTGTATGGCCATGAAGTAATAGACTCTCAGACTGGAGCAGACCATGAAGATGTGATGAAAATGGGACTACGCCACCACTCCCTGAAATGTGCTGTGACAGCATAATAACCCTGTTACATGGTGGCAACTCAGCTCCCAGGACCACCTCCACTACATACTGGATGTATACTCTATGTAATGAAGACTGTGGGAGCAGCAGACACAAAGACACAGAAGATTGCACATGCCACCACTCTCTGAGACCTGCTGATACATCTTATAACCTCTTTGCGACGCCGCAACAACCACTCTGTTGTTAGTGAAAGTAAAGCAATGGTCTTAGAGCATTAGGGGAGTTTAGCTAATCTTTTGATAATGGCCTTTTTCAAATTTGGCCAGATTTATATGCAAGTGAAAATCAAACAGAACAATTTTGTGTCTACAACATTTATGACAAGGTAAAGTAGGAACAAACACCAGTGTATGGGCTGAGCATCCTGCTTGTGCGGCCGAGCAAATATAGGCCTATACAATACATTAAAAAGGCAAAGTGTGGAGGAATTGGTTTGGAGTAAAAGATATGTCAACCCTCCAGATGACAGGAAGCATGCAGGGGAATAGCTAGAGCCTCTCCCTACTTCTCTCCCTCCCTTCCTCCCAGCATCTCTCTATCTCGGTCTCTCTCTGTCTCTCCCTCTCTCTCCCAAGCATCTCTCTCTGTCTCTGTCTCTCTCTCCCCCCTCTCTCTCGCTCTCTCCCTCCCTCCCTCCCTCCCTCTCCAGCATCTGTACCTTCCCAGACAGACAATGCATTATTAATAGAGCTACCTTATCAGCAACCCAAAGGTAACATTGAGTATGGATGGAGTTTTCTCCCTATACACACACATGGCTCCAGCTAATTGAGATGTTGGTGCAACTAAGGTCCTTTGGCCAGGGCTAACTGGGCCTCTTGTGTATTTCATTGAATTTCTTGAAATTACTTTGAGTTTGATGGCTGTTTGTCCAACATAGTTTAGATTGGATGGTTTTAGGGGCACACACACCATTTAACAAATGCTTGGGTGGAGGAGTGTGTCTCATCGATGCCATAAATCACACTAATGAGTATCAGGGGAGAGAGAGAGGGCCTCCTGTAGACTGTATCTTCCTCTTTATAATAGTCTATAATAGAGAGAGAGACTGAGACACAGAGAGAGTATACTCTCCTGTCCATAATATAATAGTCTAGAGAGAGAGAGAGACTGTACTCTCTTGTCCATAATATAATAGTCTCCGTGTTGGGGAAGCTACTCTGAAAGTAGAGTTTACCAATTACTTCACACTGGAAGAAGTTAAGGTACCTTTAAGAAAAGTATACTTGAAAAAGTAGTTCACTACATCCAAACTACTTTGTGGTAAATTATCATAATTATATCTGAAATGTCATAGTCAGATGTTAATAGAATGTGCAATTTAGCCTATTAAACACAAAGACTATGTTTCAAGTGAGAATTAGTCAGGTCTGATGCTGAAAAATAATGGAAAGTCTTGCCTATTTCACCCATATTTTCCTTTGCTTTTTGCAAAGATAGTTGTGTGTGTGTAGTTCCAGTAGTTAGCTACACGGCTACATGTCAAAAAAGTAATTAAGTACTGAAAATACTACCAAGATTTTAATTTAGTCCAACTACCATCAAGCAACTGCAAAATGTAGTTAAATTACTAGTTGAACTACATGGAGTTCATTACTCCCCAACACAGAATAGTTTTCATAGAGAGCGAGAAAGACTGTACTCTCCTGTCCATTATATAATGGTCTTCATAGAGAGTGAGAGTTCATAGACTTCCTGAAGTCTCCATTCCTCTGGAACCTTGATGAGCACCTGTCTTGCACCACACGAGGGGAACCATTATGATGACCACCTGTCTCTCACTATGTGGGGAAGCATTTATGATTAGCACCGAGAGGTAGCCTACAGTGAGGGGAAAAAAGTATTTGATCCCCTGCTGATTTTGTACGTTTGCACACTGACAAAGAAATAATCAGTCTATAATTTTAATGGTAGGTTTATTTGAACAGTGAGAGACAGAATAACAACAACAAAATCCAGAAAAACGCATGTCAAAAATGTTATTAATTGATTTGCATTTTAATTAGGGAAATAAGTATTTGACACCTCTGCAAAACCCTTGTTGGCAAGCACAGAGGTCAGACGTTTCTTGTAGTTGGCCACCAGGTTTGCACACATCTCAGGAGGGATTTTGTCCCAGTCCTCTTTGCAGATCTTCTCCAAGTCATTAAGGTTTCGAGGCTGACGTTTGGCAACTCGAACCTTCAGCTCCCTCCACAGATTTTCTATGGGATTAAGGTCTGGAGACTGGCTAGGCCACTCCAGGACCTTAATGTGCTTCTTCTTGAGCCACTCCTTTGTTGCCTTGGCTGTGTATTTTGGGTCATTGTCATGCTGGAATACCCATCCACGACCCATTTTCAATGCCCTGGCTGAGGGAAGGAGGTTCTCACCCAAGATTTGACGGTACATGGCTCTGTCCATCGTCCCTTTGATGCGGTGAAGTTGTCCTGTCCCCTTAGCAGAAAAACACCCCCAAAGCATAATGTTTCCACCTCCATGTTTGACGGTGGGGATGGTGTTCTTGGGGTCATAGGCAGCATTCCTCCTCCTCCAAACACGGCGAGTTGAGTTGATGCCAAAGAGCTCGATTTTGGTCTCATCTGACCACAACACTTTCACCCAGTTCTCCTCTGAATCATTCAGATGTTCATTGGCAAACTTCAGACGGCCCTGTATATATGCTTTCTTGAGCAGGGGGACCTTGCGGGCACTGCAGGATTTCAGTCCTTCACGACGTAGTGTGTTACCAATTGTTTTCTTGGTGACTATGGTCCCAGCTGCCTTGAGATCCTTGACAAGATCCTCCCGTGTAGTTCTGGGCTGATTCCTCACCGTTCTCATGATCATTGCAACTCCACAAGGTGAGATCTTGCATGGAGCCCCATGCCAAGGGAGATTGACAGTTCTTTTGTGTTTCTTCCATTTGCGAATAATCGCACCAACTGTTGTCATCTTCTCACCAAGCTGCTTGGCGATGGTCTTGTAGCCCATTCCAGCCTTGTGTAGGTCTAAAATCTTGTCCCTGACATCCTTGGAGAGCTCTTTGGTCTTGGCCATGGTGGAGTGTTTGGAATCTGATTGATTGATTGCTTCTGTGGACAGGTGTCTTTTATACAGGTAACATGCTGAGATTAGGAGCACTCCCTTTAAGAGTGTGGTCCTAATATCAGCTCGTTACCTGTATAAAAGACACCTGGGAGCCAGACATCTTTCTGATTGAGAGGGGGTCAAATACTTATTTCCCTCATTAAATGCAAATCAATTTATATCATTTTTGACGTGCGTTTTTCTGGATTTTGTTGTTGTTATTCTGTCTCTCACTGTTCAAATAAACCTACCATTAAAATTATAGACTGATCATTTCTTTGTCAGTGGGCAAACGTACAAAATCAGCAGAGGATCAAATACTTTTTTCCCTCACTGTATAAGGAAGTGGCACCCCAGCTAGACCAGCAGGGCTCGCTTCAATTTGGCGGCAATTACTCATTACTGTATCTTCCTGTAGTTAGATGACCAGTCAGCAGTACAGTACCTCTCTAGTGTCCTGTAGTTAGATGACCAGTCAGCAGTACAGTACCTCTCTAGTGTAGTTAGATGACCAGTCAGCAGTACAGTACCTCTCTAGTGTAGTGTCCTGTAGTTAGATGACCAGTCAGCAGTACAGTACCTCTCTAGTGTCCTGTAGTTAGATGACCAGTCAGCAGTACAGTACCTCTCTAGTGTAGTTAGATGACCAGTCAGCAGTACAGTACCTCTCTAGTATAGTGTCCTGTAGTTAGATGACCAGTCAACAGTACAGTACCTCTCTAGTGTAGTTTCCTGTAGTTAGATGACCAGTCAGCAGTACAGTACTTCTCTAGTGTAGTGTAGTTAGATGACCAGTCAGCAGTACCTCTCTAGTGTAGTGTAGTTAGATGACCAGTCAACAGTACAGTACCTCTCTAGTATAGTGTCCTGTAGTTAGATGACCAGTCAGCAGTACAGTACCTCTCTAGTGTAGTTTCCTGTAGTTAGATGACCAGTCAGCAGTACAGTACCTCTATAGTGTAGTGTAGTTAGATGACCAGTCAGCAGTACCTCTCTAGTGTAGTGTAGTGTAGTTAGATGACCAGTCAACAGTACAGTACCTCTCTAGTGTAGTGTAGTTAGATGACCAGTCAACAGTACAGTACCTCTCTAGTATAGTGTCCTGTAGTTAGATGACCAGTCAACAGTACAGTACCTCTCTAGTGTAGTGTAGTTAGATGACCAGTCAACAGTACAGTACCTCTCTAGTATAGTGTCCTGTAGTTAGATAACCAGTCAGCAGTACAGTACCTCTCTAGTATAGTGTCCTGTAGTTAGATGACCAGTCAACAGTACAGTACCTCTCTAGTGTATTTTCCTGTAGTTAGATAACCAGTCAGCAGTACAGTACCTCTCTAGTGTAGTGTAGTTAGATGACCAGTCAGCAGTACAGTACCTCTCTAGTGTAGTTAGATGACCAGTCAGCAGTACAGTACCTCTCTAGTATAGTGTCCTGTAGTTAGATGACCAGTCAGCAGTACAGTACCTCTCTAGTGTAGTGTAGTTAGATGACCAGTCAACAGTACAGTACCTCTCTAGTATAGTGTCCTGTAGTTAGATGACCAGTCAACAGTACAGTACCTCTCTAGTGTAGTGTCCTGTAGTTAGATGACCAGTCAGCAGTACAGTACCTCTCTAGTGTCCTGTAGTTAGATGACCAGTCAGCAGCACAGTACCTCTCTAGTGTAGTGTAGTTAGATTACCAGTCAGCACCTCTCTAGTGTAGTTAGATGACCAGTCAGCAGTACAGTACCTCTCTAGTGTAGTTAGATGACCAGTTAGCAGTACAGTACCTCTCTAGTGTAGTGTAGTTAGATGACCAGTCAGCAGTACAGTACCTCTCTAGTGTAGTGTAGTTAGATTACCAGTCAGCAGTACAGTACGTCTCTAGTGTAGTTAGATGACCAGTCAGCAGTACAGTACCTCTCTAGTGTAGTGTAGTTAGATGACCAGTCAGCAGTAAAGTACCTCTCGAGTGTAGTGTAGTGTGGTCCTCTGTAGCTCAGCTGGTAGAGCACGGCGCTTGTAACGCCAAGGTAGTGGGTTCGATCCCCGGGACCACCCATACACAAAAAAAAAAAAATGTATGCACGCATGACTGTAAGTCGCTTTGGATAAAAGCGTCTGCTAAATGGCATATTATATTATATATATTATATTATATTATATATTATATATTATATTATTATATTATATATTATATATATATATTATATATTATATATATTATATAGTGTAGTTAGATGACCAGTCAGCAGTAAAGTACTTCTCTAGTGTAGTTAGATAACCAGTCAACAGTACAGTACCTCTCTAGTGTAGTGTCCTGTAGTTAGATAACCAGTCAACAGTACAGTACCTCTCTAGTGTCCTGTAGTTAGATAACCAGTCAACAGTACAGTACTTCTCTAGTGTAGTGTCCTGTAGTTAGATGACCAGTCAACAGTACAGTACCTCTCTAGTGTAGTGTCCTGTAGTTAGAAGTACAGTACTTCTCTGTGGCTTTGACCAGTCAACAGTACAGTACCTCTCTAGTGTAGTGTCCTGTAGTTAGATGACCAGTCAACAGTACAGTACTTCTCTAGTGTAGTGTCCTGTAGTTAGATAACCAGTCAACAGTACATTTTACATTTACATTTTAGTCATTTAGCAGACGCTCTTATCCAGAGCGACTTACAGTTAGTGAACACGTTTTTTTTTTTTATACTGGCCCCCCGTGGGAAACGAACCCACAACCCTGGCGTTGCAAACGCCATGCTCTATCAACTGAGCTACATCCCTGCCGGCCATTCTCTCCCCTACCCTGGACGACGCTGGGCCAATTGTGCGCCGCCCCATGGGTCTCCCGGTCGCGGCCGGCTGCGACAGAGCCTGGATTCGAACCAGGATCTCTAGTGGCACAGTTTGCACTGCGATGCAGTGCCTTAGACCACTGCGCCACTCAGGAGTTACCTCTCTAGTGTAGTTAGATAACCAGTCAACAGTACAGTACCTCTCTAGTGTAGTGTCCTGTAGTTAGATAACCAGTCAACAGTACAGTACCTCTCCAGTGTCCTGTAGTTAGATGACCAGTCAACAGTACAGTACTTCTCTAGTGTAGTGTCCTGTAGTTAGATGACCAGTCAACAGTACAGTACCTCTCTAGTGTAGTGTCCTGTAGTTAGATGACCAGTCAACAGTACAGTACTTCTCTAGTGTAGTGTCCTGTAGTTAGATAACCAGTCAACAGTACAGTACCTCTCTAGTGATCCTGTAGTTTAATCACCCTATAGTACCTCTCTAGGGGTATGTCCCAATAATTAATTATTCCTCGTGAAGTGTGCACTCGTTCACTACTTGCACCAGTTATTTCCTGTCAAATCCATGGAGGGAAGTGAACAAGTGCACACTTCGGGAGAAAGAACAGATGATTGGAATGCAATTTTGTGCTCCTTCCAGTCCTCCATAGCCACATTCAGCAGTCAGGAATCCCTCAACCTGCCAGGCTTCTCATTGACTTGTCCTCTGGTTCCTCATGTTCAGCTTCTCTGACGTTTCTGTTGTTTTTATTTGTTCTTGATTTGTTTCTCATCTCCACTACTCAGTGATAATGGAGGAGGCACTTGGGCCACTTTGACCTGCAGATTCCTACCAAGCACTTTAGCCGCTATTTATGATTTCGTGCCACATTTTAAATGGTTCAAATTGGAAACAGAGAGAAATGACTTCTCTTCTCCCCCTCCCCTCACACACACACACACACACACACACACACACACACACACCGCCGCCACCATATATTTTCCCTGTGAGCATCAGCGCTTATCAAACAGAGGATAAAAAACCTCCCGCTTGTGCATTTTACCTCTGATTAAATTAGGCCTGGCCTGGTAGGCTCACCTCAGTATCTGTCACGGCTCACTAAAATGGAATTCCGCTTCTCGGAAAAGAAGGGAGATTAATGAATGCCCTTTGTAATAAATGAAATGGGAATCACAAATATGCCCAGTCATGAAATGTAATTGTGCTGCGTTCTGGTGACTGGTTTGGCTGGGCGGTGGGGTGTAGGGAGCAACGAAGGGGAAGACATGAGGAGAGGGGGGAAAAAGAGAGGGAGAGGAGATGGGTAGAAGACAGGGAGAAGAGGACCGGAGAAGAGAAGAGCGAGGTAGAGGAGGGGAGAGAGGAGAAGAGGCAGCGTGTGTGAGTGAGAGGTGGTTAAATGTAGCGCTTAACGCAGTCTGAACAAGCTAATGAAGCGACTGTTTATGACCCAACCAACGCTATTGTGTCCTCACCTGAATGGCAACAGAGGCTTTAAATCAGTGCACACATGCATACACACACACTCACATTCACACTCATAAACTCCCACTCTCATACACACACTTATACACATTTTCACACACATTCATGCTCAAACACTGACACACATACACACACACTCAAATACATCCAGTCTTTCTTTCTTTCTTTCTCAGTCACTCACACACACAGACACCCGACTCGTCATTGGCTTAATCAATTTGTTTTGTGCCATTAGAATTGAATCTATCCCTTTCAAAATGACTAAACGTCTTTGTGAATAGAGAGTGTTTGACTATGAATACAGACAGGGCTTCTCACCAGTGTCTATCTGTGTACGCTCTCTTTTGGACATTAGTTTGGGTCACGAGGTGTTTTAATTGTTAGTTATTTGTATGCTTTAATGTTGTTCACACTGTGGGTGTTTTCATGTGGCTCTAGGAGCGTCAATACCTTGCTGGGATGCTGTAAACCCCTCAGAACCACCCAGCAGCACCTATCAAAGAAACCCAGTACCATAGCACTGCTTCCTCCACCACACGCACACAGTGCACCGCAGACAACCACACTACTAAATACAATAAAAGCAGAAAACACGATAAAGAAAATAAGTCATACTAATTAGCTGCTAATTCTTTTGAGGACTGCACCGGCTTGATAAAGGACCGGTGCTAAAGCTCATTAAAGAATGAGACATGCAGCGTTGGACATTTACATTTTCTTTTACAGCATTATTTTTAATCCCGCTTTATGAAGTTGCCTGCATGGCGTGTGTGGGCGGGAGGGATGGAGGGATGGAGGGATGGAGGGATGAGGGATGGAGGGATGGAGGGAGGAGGGATGAGGGATGGAGGGATGGAGGGATGGAGGGATGAGGGATGGAGGGATGGAGGGATGGAGGGATGGAGGGAGGAGGGAGGAGGGATGGAGGGAGGAGGGATGGAGGGATGGAGGGAGGAGGGATGGAGGGATGGAGGGAGGAGGGATGGTCTTTTAGAGCGATGGTGTTCTTCCTACCAGGCAGCGGAGGTCTCAGCTTCAAGCACATTAGCAGCTCCATGGGCCTTTGTTGCCACCTAGGGTTCTCTTCACTCTCCTCCTCGTCCCCCCTCCTCCTTGCCCTCCTTCTCCTGTGTGGGGGAAGTAGTCTCCCTGTTTCTCTCTCTCTCACTCCCCTGTTCCCCTCTCCTCTCTCTCTCCTTTCTCCCCTCCTTCTTTCCTCTCCTCTCTCCACCCCTCTCCTCCTCCTCCACCCCTCCCTTCCTTCCAGACTCACATGTTGAGAGCAGCAGTAGCAGCAGCAGGTGAGAAAGCAGGAGAGCGGTAGACGACAGGCTCTGCAGGCCCTTTAAGAACACCAAACTCAATTAGAATAAAGAGTATGACATTTCATTATCATACATGTATACGCTGCTGGTGCCACAGGGCTGGGGACCATTGGAGAGTGATGGAGATATGCCAGAGCCTGTCAGTTTCTCCCTCCTATCCCCTCTTCCTCCACCGCTCTCTCTCTTTCTCCAGGCCCTCTGAGGGGAGACATATTTCTGGTGGCTCTCTGCCTCTCCATTCTGCTCCGCTCCTCACAGAGCAAATATAAATTCTGTCTGTCAGGGACCCTGACACAAGGCTGGTCCCACTATCTCACTCTCCTGTTTCTGTTGCGGAACAGGCCCAGGGTTTCTCCTAGCCTGGTGCCAGATCTGTTTGTGCTGTCTTGCTAACTCCCATGGTCGTTGTCATAATGGAAAGAGTACACCACAGAGTTGTGGTTAGTTACTTGTCATTGTTCATATCCTCCAATTCAATGGCTTCTTTAATGAATCCCACAGCAGTGCAGGAATGATCATATCAGCACGTTTCCATGTTTTTATTGGCCTCCGTCTCTCTCTTTAGCTCCTTCAGTGTATATTGTGTAGTGCCGTCATACTCCTGGGAGGAGATCAGCAGCAGGGCCCCGCAAATCAGTCCCCAAGAGGCCTGGAGCAGGGGTGTCTCCCCTCCCCTCACCCTTATCTCCAGGGACAGACACTACATCAAGGAAGGAGAGAGGGAGGGAGAGAGAGAGGGGGAGGAAGGGAGATCTGCCTGGGGATGTGATAGTGAATGGTACCACAGGTAATTGGAAAATTGGCAGGCTTGTCAGAGAGATTTGGTGGATGGCACGGGCCGATACGTACGGCGGCCGGGGTTCACGACATGTCATCCCCGGCAACAATAGATTTATATCGGCCCATAAGGGCCGGGCGGAGTAGGGAAGTAGAGAAGTATCCTGAGTTCAGGAAAAAGTAAGTCATTTTTCACCGGGGGGGAGGCTGCATATCAAAAGTGTGTCCAGGGAGGTGCAGTCACAGACAAGGTTTGTGTGAGTTACAGGGTGATATATGAACCAGAACTAAACTCTGGCCCTGGTTGATTTACAACTCCACAGTTAACAAGCCTGGGGGATCCACTCTGCTACGTAGTTAGGCTGCGTTCCAAATGGCACTCTATTCCCAGTGTACTATATAGGGAATAAGGTGCCGTTTGGGACGCATCCTTAGATACTGTATGGGGCGAGAGATACTCTGATATCTGAATACCTGGGGGGTATTATCTGCTGTTGAAGTGCACTTGGGAGGTTTGGGAGATTTGCTCTTGTGTTATAATAAATACCATAGTTAATAGGGCTGGCACAATTACTTTATAACCGTGCAACCGATGGTTATGGATGAAGACTTTCATGAAAATAAAATAACCGTCATAACCATTTTTTTTGTGTGGAACGAACAGATGACTGAAGACTGAACGGCCAGGCATTCGTGAGGTTGAGTCCAAACTTTGTTGCTCCTTGCTGAAACAAGCAAGAAGTTGTAGCAAATGAGTATTTGGTTGCCTAGGCAATGCCCTCCTCCCTGCAGCAGCAGCACATGCAGTCAGGAACCGAGGAGAGAAAATGTGTGTCTAAAAAATAATTATATATATTTATATATATATATATTTATATATATATATATATATATATATATACAGTGCATTTGGAAAGTATTCAGACCCCTTGACTTTTTCCACATTTTGTTACATTACAGCCTTATTTTAAAATTGATTAAATTGTTTTTTCCCCCTAATCAATCTACACACAATACCCCATAATTACAAAGCAAAAAATGTTTTTTATACATTTGTGCAAATGTATTAAATATAAAAAACTGAAATATCACATTTACATAAGTATTCAGACCCTTTACTCAGTACTTTGTTGAAGCACCTTTGGCAGTGATTACAGCCTCAAGTCTTCTTGGGTATGACGCTACAAGCTTGGCATACCTGTATTTGGGAAGTTTCTCCCATTCTACTCTGCAGATCCTCTCAAGCGCTGTCAGGTTGGATGGGGAGCGTTGCTGCACAGCTATTTTCAGGTCTCTCCAGTGATGTTCGATTTGGTTCAAGTCCGGGCTCTGGCTGGGCCACTCAAGGACATTCAGAGACTTGTCCTGAAGCCACTCCTGCGTTGTCTTGGCTGTGTGCTTAGGGTCATTGTCCTGTTGGAAGGTGAACCTTTGCCCCAGTCAAAGGACCTGAGCGCTCTGGAGCAGGTTTTCATCAATGATCTCTCTGTACTTTGCTCCGTTCATCTTTCCCTCGATCCTGACAAGTCTCCCTGCCGCGGAAAGACATCCCCACATCATGATGCTTCCACCACCATGATTCACCGTAGGGATGGTGCCAGGTTTCCTCCAGACGTGATGCTTGGCATTCAGGCCAAAGAGTTCATCAGACCAGAGAATCTTGTTTGTCATGGTCTGAGAGTCCTTTAGGTGCCTTTTGGCAAACTCCAAGTGGGCTGTCATGTGCCTTTTACTGAGGAGTGGCTTCCGTCTGGCAACTCTACCATAAATGCCTGATTGGTGGAGTGCTGCAGAGGGTTGTCCTTCTGGAAGGTTCTCCTATCTCCACAGAGGAACTCTAGAGCTCTGCCAGGGTGACCATCGGGTTCTTGGTCACCTCCCTGATCAAGGCCCTTCTCCCCCGATTGCTCAGTTTCAACGGGCGGCCAGCTCTAGGAAGAGGCTTGGTTGTTCCAAACCACTGTGTTCTTGGGGACCTTCAATGCTGCAGAACCTTTTCGGTACCCTTCCTCAGCTCTGTGCCTCGACACAATCCTGTCCCGGAGCTCTACGGACAATTCCTTCGACCTCATGGCTTGGTTTTTGCTCTGAAGTGCACTGTCAACTGTGGGACCTTATATAAACAGGTGTGTGCCTTTCCAAATCATGTCCAATTAATTGAATTTACCACAGGTGGACTC